>NW_006792411.1:2763246-2780054 GCF_000442215.2 Lipotes vexillifer
GAGCAAAGCTGACACCCACCACTGCATTCCCAGCCACGGACATCCAGCGTGGAGGGCAAGAGATGCCTGGGATAGACATTGCTGGTCTGACCAACTGACAGATTAATGGGATTTTATGTACTTCTCTTTCAGTCTCTTAATTTGTCCTCTGTAAAAAACTAAATACAGGGGGTTCGTGACGGCTACAACTTCTTTGCTGCTCCTCCCATTAAGAGATGGAGACCTAGTTTTCCTCCCCTTGAATATAAGCTGGCCTTGAGGCTTGGTTTATAATAACCAACAGAATATGGCAAGAGTGGTGTTCTGGGGTTTCCAAACTCAGGCCTTAAAAAGAAGACTGACAGGGCTTCCCTGCTGGCGCAGTGGTTGAGGGTCCACCTGCCGATGCAGGGGACGCGGGTTCGTGCCCCGGTCCGGGAAGATCCCACATGCCGCGGAGCGGCTGGGCCCGTGAGCCATGGCCGCTGAGCCTGCGCGTCCGAAGCCTGTGCTCTGCAACGGGAGAGGCCACAACAGTGAGAGGCCGGCGTACCGCAAAAAAAAAAAAAGAAGACTGACAGCTTCTGCCTTCTCCCTCTTGGAAGCCAGCTGCATGCTCTAAAGGAGCTTCAGCCAGTCTAGTGAAGGGTACGAAGCCAAGGCATGGAGAGAGGCCCTGAGGGTCTCTGAGAGGCTGCCTTGAGCAGTGTAGCTCAGCCAAGATTCCAGTGGAAGGCAGGTCACGAGTGCCCTCAGTTACACCATGTGGAGCAAAAGAACCACCCAGCTGAGCCCAGTCAACCCACAGGACTTTGAAATATAATACATTACTGTTGCTTTAAGCCCCTACGTTTGGGGATAGCTAGTTGTACAACCACTGATAACTAAAACACTGGACATTTCTTGAATCTAAATTTTTTTCTATTAATACATCCAGCAAATATTTCCTATGTGTTAGGCCTGTGGCTCTCAGTGTGATCCCCCTCAGCAGCAGCATCACTGGGAAACTTGTTAGAAGTGCAAATTCTGAGCCCCACCCCAATCTACTCCATCAGAAATTCTGGGGTGGGACCCAGCAACCTGAATTAAGGAGCCTTTCATGTAATACAACACTCAAGTTTAAGGACCACTGGGCTAAGCCAATGGTTCTCTACCCTACCTGTGCTTCTTAATCACCCGTGAAATTTAAAAATCTATACTTGCTCAGGGCTTACTTACCCCCGACCTACTGAATCAGGTGAGGCCTAGGTGTATGTGATGTTTAAAGAGTTCCATACTGATTCTGTTGTGTAACCATGTACAATGGAGGAATGAAAGATGACCCTCATGAAGTTGGGCCCTGGAGACCAAGGCTCCTCAAACTTTAATGCATAAATGATTTACCTGAAGCTTTGGTAAAAGTGCAGACTCTGATTCAGTAGATCTGGGATGGGGCCTGAGGTTATGCATTTCTAATAAACTCTCACGTGAGGCTGCAAACTTCACTTGGAATAGCAAAGCTCTAGGGAGTCACCAGCTTCTCTGACGGGTAAATGGCTTAAAAGACAGTTTTTTGTTGTTTTTTTTTGCGGTACGCGGGCCTCTCACTGTTGTGGCCTCTCCCGTTGCGGAGCACAGGCTCCGGACGCGCAGGCTCAGCGGCCATGGCTCACGGGCCCAGCCGCTCCTCGGCACGGGGGATCTTCTCCGACCGGGGCACGAACCCGTGTCCCCTGCATCGGCAGGCGGACTCTCAACCACTGCGCCACCAGGGAAGCCCAAAAAGACAGTATTATATTACACACACACACACACACACACACACACACACACACACACACACACACACACACACACACACACACACCCTTCTATAAATGCTTCAGTCAGAGATAGGTCTAAAAAGTGCTGTTGAGGCAGCCTCACTGTCTGCATTGCACAGCCTTTAAGGCCCTGCAAGAGATGTTATTTGAGTTTTTTGCCTCAACAGATGAAAGATGAAAAGGATTTTGTCCAATAGACACGGAGAAGGACATTCTTTTTCTCTTTTTAAATTGTGGTAAAATTCACATAAAATAAAATTTACCATCTTAACCAGTTTTCAGTGTACAATTCAGTGGTATTAAATACATTCATAGTGTTGGGCAACCGTCACCACCATCCATTCCCCATACTTCTTTTCATTGTTTAAAGCTGAAATTCTATATCATTAAACAATAGCTCTCCATTCCCCTCTCCCCTCAGCCCCTGGTGAGCACACTCTGCTTTCTGTCCCTAGGGTTTTGACTTTTCCAGGTGCCTCACCAAAGTACAGTACTTATTTTTTTGTGACCGGCTTATTTCACTTAGCATGATGTCTTCAAGGTTCATCTGCGTTGTAGCGTATTGTGGAATCTCCTTCCTTTTTAAGGCTGAATAATATTCCACTACATGTATATATCACATTTTGCTTACCCATTCATCCATTTCTGGACACTTGGGGTGCGTCTATGTTTTAGCTATAGTAAATAATGCTCCTGTGAATGTGGATGTACAAATATCTCTTTGAAATCTTGGTTGCAGTTCTTTTGGGTATATACACAGAAATGGAATTGCTGCATCATATGATAATTCTATCTTTAATTTTTGGAGGAACTGCCATACTGTTTTCCATAGCAGCTGTGCCATTTTACATTTTCAGCGACAGTGCACAAGGGTTCCAATATTTCCACATCCTAGCCAACACTTGTTATTTTCTGTTTTTATTTATTTATTTTTTTTATAGTAGCTATACCCTAATGGGTGTGAGGTTGGGAAGAGCCTTTGTCAAGGGAGTCGAAAAGAGCCACTCGCAGTGGCTGGGGTCTAGCTGGGGCAGCATGGGGAAAGGGAAGAGAAGCCAGCAATGGTTTGTGGCTAGATTACGAACGACCTTGAATTATCAGGCTTTAATAAAAGTCGAATTTTATCCCGTGGTCCCTGGGGAGCCATGGAAGTTTCTTCAGCAGGGGAATGATATTTCTGTGCCATCAATTCTGAACCTGGTTCCCACATAAGGTGGGAGGGCTGCTCTGATTGCCCTTATGACTGCAAGATGTGTATGATGAGATAGAGTGACACAGAGTGACTTGGGGGCTTAGAATGAATGCAGCAGACCAATATTTTGAAACCAGGCGTGGCTTGTCTTCCTTTAAAGAGATCAGTTTTCCAATCTCTTTGAGGAATTGTCCCAAGGAGGAGGAAGAGGAAGGTTTCCATTCCCAGAGAGCATAACTCTGGTCACATGTTCCAGTAAGTAATGTTCTCCTTACCACGATGAACAGAAAAATGTACGTGATGGAATGAAAATCCCACAGGCCAGCTTGCCGTGGGCAGCCTCGCTTACTATGGAAAATTCCTGATAAAAGTCAGCAGAAGAATTTCCCAGCTAGTGACTATTATTAACAGGCGCTTCAGCCTTGCGCTGACATTCAAGATTGGGTTCTTTCATATGCCATTGCACAAGCCAGGTGATTAAACCCCTCTTGTTTTTTAAAAGCAAAGAGAATGCACCCAACTTTGCCAGGCTGACTACCCTTTTTAATAACCCACATGTCCCTGCTCAGTTAGCATGAGAACAAAACTGCAACCATGAAATTATTTTAACAAGTACCATAAAAAAAACAATTTGCTTGAGTGATGTTTAGGGAGAAGGGGGGGACCCACCCCCCACCCTCTCTCTAAACTAATTAAACTATGCTATAGTCCTTGTGTAGTTCCTGACATGTTTCTGGTTCACTCAGTTTGAATGGTTGCGCAAGGATCAGCGCCAAGCTCCCAAATGGCTAGCTCAAAACAAAAGCGAGGTCTCCAGAGTGTTCTCGAGCATCCAGCGAATTGAGGGAAAGTTATTTTGGGTTAATCAATGTACTTCAGTTGAAATCACATCTTGCCTCATAGATAAGACTGAACAGAAATAATCAGTGTTTGAAGTCCAGCCCAGAATGAACTAGGAAGTGACACTGACCTTACTTTATTCCTTTTATTTTATTTTAATTTTTCGTAAAATCATACTCTGCCTGGATAAAACCATTGACAATGGTCCCTCATTTGTCTATCCACTCAACCCCACCCCCCTGATAACTTATGTTTTTCCCACTCATACCACCTATTCCTGGAAGCCACTGGCAGTTTCCTTCAACATCTTTACAGGCAAGTGGTCTATTCTCAGCCTGATAGAGACCAGACATTGATTAATGGCTGGGAACTTTGGTTTCTGGCAAGACAAGCCTTAGTTTAGGCTGGAGAGGCCTTTGGGTGTTGGTCAGGCTCTCATTAAAGCCAAACTTAAAAGCATAATAAGAGTCTTGGACACAGCACAATTGTGTACGTGTGAGACATGAGACCCCTTCTGAGAAATGAGCTGGGGGAATATCGTGCCCTTATACTCCTTCAAACCCATGTTTACCAACCCCTTTGGAGTTTAGAGAAAATGTTCCCTTTTGAAAAGCTCTTTACCATTGACAAAGCAGTAAAATTTGTGGACTACCAGCTCCCTTTTAAATTCCGAAAAACTGCAAAGCACAGATAAAACATATAATTCAATTCATTTCCTTTTAAGCATAACACAGCCAGCTCCTGCCACGTGTGAGATATCAATGGGGTACCATCCTTTGGGTGAACAAGATGAAACAGATAGAGGTGCTTCCTGACTTCAAGGAAATTAGACTGCTCTAATTTAAGAGGGGAATCGGTATGATAAATAGGAGAGCTGCTCTCATTGATAAACCCTAACGTTTTCGTTACCTTCTACAATGTGCAAAGTGCATGCATATCTGTGTATGTGTATATACAACTACGAGGCTGTTCTTATCTCCTGACAGTAGATGCTGGCAGTCTCTGACTGGTCTGAATGCTTCTCCAACTCAGTGGAGTCATGGGTTCACTGTGGACGTGAAGACGACCAGGTGATTGACTAAGAAAATACAGACTTTTGGCGTCCGACAGAGATGTGAGTCCTGGCTGCACCATTTACTAACTCTGAGTTTATCCCATGAGAGATACAGTGCCCACCTCTCAGGGTCACTGAAAGCCGTCTCCAAGATAAAGCATCCTAACCCAACCCCTGGCACATGGCTAGCTCTCAATGCCTATCATGTCCCTTTCCCTCTCATGCGGTTCTTGCTTGATTAATCCCAAGCGTGCCTTGTAGAGCGGTAGCGGGCCACGCCGAAGCTCTGCCATGCTTCCCAGGGTCCCCCGTCCAGAGCCATTCAGGTCTCCAGCCCCAGAGCTCCACGAAGGGTGTGGTCTCACTGTTTGTGGGACAGCTGCCTTGCCTCTGTCTGAAGGAGGGGCTGCTGAGAAGGGAACTCAAGTTGGGCTGCTTCCTGTTTTGAAACCCAGGGACTCGCTTGCAATCAAGGATGAGCAGTAGAGGCGTGGGGAAGACAGTTCCCAACTCCCCATGCCTAAGGACTGCCTGTCACCCGTGGTTCCATGACTGGTGGTGTGCCCTTGAGTTTGCTTCTGGCTTTGCAGTAAGCCCTTCCTCCATGGGGTTCCTTTTTATAGAAATCCAAGATCAAAGGAAGGCATTATCTGGTGGCCTGACCTGATATAGGAAGGATAGCCTGTTATTCAGCCTTGCAGATGCACCCATGGTATGTATTGCCTCACCTTGGTCCCTCTGGCATCCTCTGTCCCTATGCACACGGATAAGAAGAAGCAGAGCTACTAGTACAGCTGGGAGAACGCATTACTCACTGCCCACAGCTTGCCAGGAACACAATGCCTGGACCTCAACTCTGGCACTACAGTCACCACCCTCTTTCAAACCACGACCATCTCTTGCCTTGATCTCTGCAATAGGCTCCTAATCACTGCTTCCCACACTTTCCTTTCTGCAACCCCTAGTCCATGCCCACGCTGCAATCAATATCATCTCTCAGAGTGTAACTCTGTGACCCAAGCCAGGCCAAGGAGAGTACAACATCCTTCTGGCCAGCGTGACTGGTCCAGGGATGGGTTGTAATCCAAGCTACTGAATAATTATAACTCCCATCTATTAGGCACTTTCTGTGTGCCAGACATGGGACAAAACTGCCAGCATCTCTCTCTTTACCTGCACAATAATCCTATGGGGTCAGAGCTGTTATTATTAGAGGAGGTAGATAACTGGCCAAAGGAATCTAGTGAGGGCACAGCCAGAACTTGAACTCGATTCTTTCACACTCCAGAACCCAGGCTTACACTTAAGTGAGAGTGTGGACGAAGAGTGCTCTGGAGATGTTTTCTCCAAACAACAGGATTTGTCGATTTTAGTGTTTGTCTTCTAATAAGGATGGCATTATGGTGAAATATGGGCAAAATCAAGGAAAATTGAACAGCTTGGCTGCCCAGGGCTTGTCCCCCTCTGTCTCCTGCAAGCAATTGTGAGGGCAACATATTTGCCACCTTATAATGAACATTTTATGTTTTGTACATAATACATCACCACATTATAGCAATCTGGTGGATCTTAGTGGGATCTTTGTGGATTGATCAGTTTCTCCCTCTGAAACTGATGTGGACATTGTTGTGCATTCATCTTGGGATGAAATCTCCTGTAAGAGTCTTCCTTTGGGGTTTGATATGAAATAAAATTGGCTTTGTGACCAATACCCACATCCTCAGCAAATGTCACAGACTCCCCAGAGAGGAAGAGTCTCATGCTCTGGGGCAGAAACCTGGGGTCAAAAGGACTAGTCTTAAGAGCTGTCTGATCTCTGGCAAGGTGTGAGAACCCACTAAGCCCATCAGTCGATGGGATGATAATCCACCCTCTGAGGTCTGGGGGAGGACTGGGCTCATGTATATCACCTGCTTAGCATAGTGCTGGGCACATAAAAAAGGCTCAATAAATTGTAGCTCTTTTTATTCATTTTTCTACCAAGAGGAAAAATTGATTTCAAAACTCAAGCCTAGAATCCTCTGTTTGCTTGTTTATGTTCTAACTTCCTTCCTGGTCTGAATCTGTTAAAATCTATCTTTCCGAAATCTTGATTTGGTCTCTATTTGTAAATTTCTACTTTATGGTATTATTGTATTGTATAGTATTATTGTACATATATAATATTGTGTGTGTTATTGTAAGATGCACATAGAAAGGGGTCAATTAGATATATATAAATATATGAAAATAATTTATCAAAATATTAAAATTAAAAAAATCTGCCGTTATCACATAATCTTGTAAACCCAGATGATAATGAAGCAGATTGATGGGGGAAGGGGTTTTGTGTGTGTGTGTGTGTGTGTATGTGTGTGTGTGTGTGTGTGTGTGTGAGAGAGAGAGAGAGAGAGAGAGAGAGAGAAAGAGAGACAGAGAGACAGAGAAGTTTCAACCACAGCATATATAACTCTATAGTCTATAGTCGGCTTGGGTCCTGGTGACAGTTTGTCACCTGAGACAGTTTGTGATCTTTACATGTTATCTTCTGATAAGCCTGGGTGACTCATTCCTCTCTGGCCTGCACATCTGTCACAGCCTCTTGGCCGCTCCCTGGGCTCCAGAATGGGCACATTTGATCCACTTCCTACTGGGTCCCAGTATTGCCCACAAAGTAACCTTTGAACTTCCTAATCTAGTACAGCCCTCTCATTTTATAATTGAGACTCAGAGAGGTCTTGGGACTTTCCTGAGATAACACAGCAAGTGAGTGGCACAATAAAGACCAGAATTGAGGTTTCATTCATTCCTACAGGTGCACATTTGTTTATTCAAAAAATATTTTTGAACATGAATAGGCATCAGGCATACTGCAGGCTCTAGAGACGAAGCAGTGGGCGAGATGAGCACAGTGCCTGCAGTCTCTGGGCTCCCATTCTAGAGGGGCAGATGGACAAGGGGATTTCAGATTGTGCTAAGTGCTACACAGCCTATGAAGGGGCTCTGGGGTACAGAGTGAGGGGTCGGTGTGAAGAGGTGACCGAGGCCGCTTTAGGGAAGGTGGTCGGAAAGGGCCACTTTGATTATGACATCTGAGCCAGCAGCCAGCCCTGGGAAGATCTGGGCCTGGGCATGTGCATGAGGTCCCGGGGAGGACACCAGCTTGGCTTGTTCCAGGATCAGGGACGTGCTTTGTGGGGCTGGAGCCCAGGGAGCAAGCCGGAAGGAGGCCGCAGGAGAGGAGGTTGAAGGGAATGGTAGAGCCACTGTAAGGTCTCATGCTCTGTCCGCTGGGCCTTTCCTTCCACATACAACCCAACCAAACTCACCCCTTCTCGCTGGATCAGATTTACACCCGGTGGTATTTTTAGCCTTCTCTCTCCAGCTCAGCGAATGCACCCCACATGAAAGAAGAGACGCATTTATCTTCGTGGTTGAGAAATGCTCACATGGGAGAGGCAACGTGACAGCAGGAAAGAGCACGGGCTTTGAAGCGCAGGAAAGCTGGGTCTGTACCTCAGCTCTGCCACTGAACTAGGTGTCCTTAAACAAGATTCCCTCACTGCTCTACACCTTGGTGTCCCATCTGTAAGATGGACTTAGTGATAACCAGTGTTTGTATAGCGCTTGGGCAGAGCCAGGCACTGTTTTAGGTCCTTTCTAAGTAGTATCTCAATTCATCTTCTTAAGGACCCACTTATGGTACCTCATAAAGCAGGCATACCTCACTTTACTGCACTTTGCAGATACTGTGTTATTTTTTTTACAAATTGAAGGTTTGTGGCAACCCTGAGTTGAGCAAGTCTATCAGTGCCATTTTTCCAACCGCATCCCTTCACTTTGTGTCACCGTGTCACATTTTGGTAAATCTTACAATATTCCAAAGTTTTTCATTATTATTATATTTGTTAGGGTGATCTATGACCAGCGATGTTACTACTATAACTGGCTGAAGGTTCAGATGATAGTTAGCATTTTTTAGCAATAAATTATTTTTTAATTAATGTATGTACATTGTTATTTCAGGCATAATGCTATTGCACATTTAACAGAGTACAGTATAGTGTAAACTTAACTTTTATATGCTCTGGGAAACAAAAAAAATTCACGTGACTTTCTTTATTGCAATATTTGCTTTATTGAGGTGGTCTGGGAACAAACCCCCAAAATCTCTGAGGTCTGCCTGTATTATCAAGCCCATTTTATACTGATGAGGAAACTGAGACTCAGAGAGGGGAACCCAGAATTCAGATCCCAGTGGTCCTGCATCTTGCATGTGATGCTGCTGTCAGGAGGCTTCAAATAACTAAGTTCGCAGCCTGGGCCCTCACGGTACTTAATCAATCTTCTGTTTCCCCTAAGGAAGCAGATGGATGGTGTCGCAACCAGATGGTCCGTGGCTGCAAATGTAAGGCAGTGGAGACAAGCAAAGCTGGTTGGCTGTGTTGCTCACTGGGATCCCCGGCTCAGCAGCTAGATGCCCAGGACATTCCTCCTGCCTTTCTGCCATGGAAAAATAAATGGGTCCAAATTCTTCCCACTGTACTTACTAGTGGTCCTTCAGCTGTGATTTTTTCCTCTGAAGTTCAACATTCTTCAAGGTCCCTGTGAAGCAGGCAGAGCATGGCCCTCCTCTGGGCTCCCACTGCACCCTAGACATCCCGCATCAGCCCTTACGAAGCTCTGTGGTAATTACCTTACTTGCCCAGGGCAAGAACACAGACAGAGGCCCACGTATCATAGGTCTAAATATTGAAAGTTATAAATCAAGCTAACAAACTGTTAAATAAAATATGACCTATCCACATGCCTTGAAAAATACATCTGCCTAACAACCTGGAAGCTAAGACGGAATTGAGAAATCTCACATGCCTCAGAATTCTGTGCCTCAGTCTGATGACGTTAGGAGAGCTGGCCCCCAGCCCCAGGCCTGGCCCCTGCCCCACCCTGATCTCTGTCCTGAGGTGGGCCTTGTGCAGGCAAACACCTGACAGTACCCCCGCCTCATGTCCAAGCCCCATCATCTACACCCTCTCCCCTCCAACAGCTGCCCTTTGACCTCCACTGGGCTTTCAGGTTTGCACATAGGCAGCTTGCTCAGGCTGCCTTGTTGCGGTGCACTGGCTTCTCATTGCAATGGCTTCTTTCCACTGCCTTCTTTCCACTGCCTTGTTCTACCTGTGGATTTATCAATAACCCAGACCTGGGAAAGTTCCTGCAGTAGAAAACATTCAGATACAGATTATTACTTGGACACATGCTGTCAATAGAAAAGAGGTCACCAACTGGACACCTTGCCCGTGCTTTGCTTGGCAAGAGATTTTTTAAATTTTATAAATTCATGTTTGATATTTCACATTGGGAGAGATTCCACATTAAAATTCCAGTTTCTGGGTATAGCTGAAGAAACACGAGAAGATCTGGCATCCGTAACCTGACATTCCCTCCTGGCAAAAGTCACTGGGAGCTGGGTAGCAGCGGCTGCATTTGGATGGAGCAGGGCACCCTGATTTGCCTCATTCCCCACCTTTCTCTACTGCCTTACCCTTGGCCAGTGCACCTATTTGTGTCATTGGCCTTGTCCCAGTTGGCCTTTTGCAGTCTCGCACACGGATCTGATGCCTGCAGTGCTGCTGGTAGGATCCGATGGCATCTGTTCCCCACTCCAACCACCCAAATCTGCAGCCAAGGGTCCTTGAAGAAGGGCAGGGATGGGACAGTGGGAGCATTTGGAGGGAATTAGAGTTTTTCCCGTGGGACCAACAGTACAGGGACTCCAGAACTTCTTTGCAGGCACTGCTCTACAGCCCAAGACACAGCCCTATAGGCAGGAGGCCTGGGGCATTGCCCCCCGGGTGTACAGTGCGAGCAGTTTGGGCAAGGGATCTGGGATCACAGAAGCAGGGACAAGCCAGGCTGCTTTAGCTCCCAGAAGCTGGCTTCTGCTGAAGCTCTCCAATTTTCCTGTGCAATTTCACATGCCTTAGACTCTCCATATGTCCCCTGGGACTTGTTTGAGTTGTAAAACATTACCCAGGGACTCATTCTCCTCTTGTTGAAACCACTACCACAGGAAGTTGTGTATAAACTTTGGGCTTCTTTCTTTAGTTGTTCAATTCTGAAATGCTGTTTGCTTGTTGTTTGTTTTTTCTTAAGTACATTTATGAATTCCTCTGGACAGCGTTGCCCCAAGAGTACTCCCTTACAGAGGTGAAGCAAAAACAATAATAAAAATGCTGCTGATGGTAG
The DNA here is from genome assembly GCF_000442215.2 of Lipotes vexillifer. Classification (NCBI taxonomy): domain Eukaryota; kingdom Metazoa; phylum Chordata; class Mammalia; order Artiodactyla; family Lipotidae; genus Lipotes; species Lipotes vexillifer. The sequence goes on from NW_006792411.1 coordinate 2,774,342, forward strand.
TATAGCTAAGAAATGAGGTAATGCAGGGGAAAAGTCCTAGCCCAGCTCTGAGCCAGCTCTGAGGACACAGATACTCAGGGAATTCTCAGTCCAGTGGGAGGGCCAGACACATAAATAGGCCATTACAATGGAATCCGAGCAGGGCGGCTCCAAAAGTAAACAGAGGGTATTCTCGGATCTTGGAGGATTGACGCCTACCCTGAGATGGGAAAGCTGCTGGAGGAGGTGATGACTGAATCTTGACAAAAGATTCAGCAGAGCAAAGAAGAGAAGGATGATCCAGGCAAGAGGAATCGTGGGAGCAAAGGTCTGGAAATCGACAAGAGCACGGTGCACGGTGGGACCTACATGTTCTTGGAACTTGCTGAGAAAGGTTTTGGAGGAGGCTGGAAGAGAAAGGAGCAAGCCAGTGAGGACTGTGGATTCATCTTAAAAGAATGGAGATGCCATGAAGGGTCTTAAGTATCAATGTGTCATGATCAGACGTGCCTATTGGAATAATCACCCAGGCTTCAGATCTCCTAAGGTGGGAGGATAAATCAGAGTGTGGATCTGAAGCCAGCAACTGCTCAGTACTATTGCCTACTAAGGAAAGATGGAGACTAATATTCACCTTTCTGTCGCCAGGGTTCTTGATCTCTGTAACTGGAACTTCCATCCATCCAGTTGATCAAGTCAGAAACTTGGACATCTTCCTTACCTCCTACCTCTCTCTTACCCCCTGTATCACCAAGACATATAAAGACTACATCTTCAGTATCCTCCCAAAGTGCTTATTTTCTCCCTGCCCCTGCCAAGCTGACATCCTCATCACCCTTAGTGACCTCCTAACTGGTCTCCCCACCTTCTGGTGTTCTCCCTCTCCCAGGCGTTCTCCAAGTCACAGCCAAAGTGGTCTTTGTAAAATGCAGACTTATCCTGACACTGCTTAGGAAAAATGCCTTCAGTGGCTCCCATCAGTCCGCGTTCCTACTGCAATCAGAGCCCCAGCCTATTTACACGGAAGATAAATTTATAAAAAGGGTATAGTGCAGCACATGAAATCATCAGAAGTTTGTTTGTAAGCTATCATATGGCGAAGGACATGACTTACTATGCTGAGCCCCACACGGTGTTGGCAGAGGCTACTTTCATCTAGAGGCACAGCTCAGCTGAGATGGCTTGCTCTTGTGGTTGGTCGTTGGTCCTGGCTGTCAGCTGGGAACTCAGCTGGGGCTGTCAACCAGACGACTCTGTTCTCTACATGGTCTCTCCATGTGGCATGCGCAGCTGGATTCCAAAAGGGAGTATCTCAAAGGTGTGAAAGTGGAAGCTGCAAATCTCCTAAGGCCCAGCCTCATGATCAGTTCTGCTGAATTCGCTTAGTCAAAGCAAGTCACACGTCAATCCAGATTCGAAATAGACTCTTCATGGGAAAAGAGGCAAAAAATGTGCAGCCATCTTTGAATGCACCATCCCTTACCTGCATAACCTCCTGAATCACCTACATGGAGTAGGATTGGGAGTTGAGTGATCAATTGATTCCATCATTTACTTATTTATTTATTTGGGAATCACTGACCTTGAAATAGATTAACAGCCTTCTTGGAATAAGTGAGAAGGCAGCTCCATATACTGAAGAGAGCTCACCAGACCTGTGGTCAGACCTTGTTTCTCCTATGACCTTAGGTAAGTCACTTAGTCTTTTTGGACCTCAGTTTGCTCATCAGTAAAATGGGGATAACTACACCTACAGATGAGAATAACAACACCAACCTCACAAGGTATTTCCAGGTTTCACTGGTCATGTCCTAGCCTTGTTGGTTAATCTTGAGGTGGTGTGACCTAGTAGAAGAAAAGCTTAGTCTCCAGAGAAACAAGTTTGTTTTGGGGAAAAAAGAAACAAAAGAAAACAAAACAAAAAAACCTCTTTATGTTACTTTAAAGCAAACCATCTGGAACAGTTAGAACACTATCAGCAAAGAAGACATTGACTTTTTACTTTATAAAGATTGTTCATTGAAGAAAGCGCATAATAGAGGTTGCCTCTGGGGGACCAGGAGTTAGAGATGGAGGGAAAAGCTATGCTTTAGTGCTTACTCCTTGGCACTGTCTAGATATTTTTCCTCATGTACATGTAGTCTTTATCATTAAAAAAATTAAGAGTTTAAATATGGGAAATTCAAATGTTGAAACAATTTCTCTTTGGTCATGACTATTTTGCTGAGCACATAGCTGGTCATTAATACAACTCACAGCTAAACATAAAGAAAATCAATCCCATTTTTCCTATAACAAGAAGTCTTGAAAAGAGCACACAGAGTGGGACTCTCCACCTGACTTAGTTTCCTCCCGGACCCTCTATTTCTGTAGGGCAGGGGCTCCTATTAGTGAGGGCTCCTGCTGCAATCAGAACTGCAGCCTTTTAAAACAGAAAATAAAGTTATAAAAAGGGAATCGCTGTTTTATAATGCTCTTGAAGTGCTTCTGCCTTTGTTCATTAAGTGCCTGTTCAGACTGCAGACAGCTTGGGCTGTGTCCCATCACTGCTGGAGATGATGCATCCACACACCCACAGCCTCTTCGCCACACACCCTCCCTGGTGGCCCCTGCTTCTGCTTGGCTGGATCCTAATCTGTGACTTTCAGGCAGCCTAATGCCTAACCTTATTTAGCAAGATCATGATGTGGGATATACTGGGAGCCAACTGAGGAAGGGAGAGGAGGCCGGAAAGAAACACGGATGGAAGAAAAGAAAGAAGGAAAGGTGGGGGAGGGAGGGAGGGGTGTTGATTCTCGCCTTTTTGTAGACAGCCTCTCCAAAGCTTCTCTTCCTCCAGACCCTTGCCCCTCACCCCAGGCTTCCCTTGTCGCCTCTGCCCTTGCAGTCCCCTGCTCTCGCCTATTACACTGACTGGTGCAGATAGGTACATGTTACTCTGAAACACAAGAAAAGGGGATTTTTCAAAAGCCTACTGTCATCTCCCAGTCACCCTCCGCTACCCCCACCCAACACTGCGTGTGTCCTCAGGTCCTGTTAGTTCTATGAAAATGATCTGTCTAATCGCCCACCTCTTGGGGTCTCCACCACCACCATCCTCACCCCTCCAATAGGAATGGGTGTAAGCCAAAGTGTGTAAACACTGCTTAAGGTCATTAAAAAAAAAAAAAAAAAAAAGGTTCCCCTTAAATTTTATTGCGGCTCCTGATCTTTTTCTTTTCTTAAATCTTTTTTGCTAAACCCATCTCCAAGTGGCAGTCAGACCCCTACCAAGTTGACTCCCCCCCAGTCTTCCGCGACAGCTCTGTTATCAGTTAAATTGCGTCAATCAAAAAGATATGTTGAAATCCAGACCCCCGCCCCCAGGACCTTAGAAAGTGACCATGTTTGGACATAGGGCTGTTGAAGATGTAATTCGTTTAGATGAGGTCAATTTGGAATAGGTGGGCCCCTCATCCAATAAGACTGGTGCCTTAGAAGAAGAGGAGACACGTAGACACATGGGAGAAGGCAGAGGTTGGAGTGCTGCAGCTACAAGCCAAGGGACACCAAAGATTGCTGGCCACCACCAAAAGCTGGGAAGAGGCGAGGAAGGACTCCCCCATAGTCTCAGAGGGAGCACGGCCCTGCTGATGCCATAGCTTAGGACTTCCGGCCTCTGGACCCGAGAGAGAACAAATTTCTTTTGTTCTAAGCACCCAGTGTGTGTACTTTGTTATGACAGCCCTGGGAAACTCAGCACAGCTCCGCATAGCTGTCTTCGAATCTACCACTGAACAAGAGTCTTTCAAAAGGAACTAGGTGATAGATGTCAATTGGCTCAATTTGAATAGAATTTTGGAAGCGAAACACTTTCACTTTTCACCGGATACTAAAAAGGCCTGTCTTCCTCTAAATGTCCTATCAAAAATACAGAGACATTCGAAGATGCAACACGGCTCTCTTTTTCTTATCCTCAAAAAAATAAGTTCTCAGGATAACAGGGAGCGAGAGAGCAGAATAATGCAGAGGGTAGACAGAGGGAGAACGTGGGATCTCAGAGTCACCCCTTCCCTATCAGCTACGTGCTCTTGGACAAGTGGACCAGCCAGAGCCCTGGAGGAAAGACCATTCACAGCACGTGGTTAGGGGACAACTAGGGATGCTGAGGCAACAGAGGGAAGCTGGTACCAGCCCTAGGGCTGGAGGACAAAGGGAGGAAACTGAGTTATTGGAGGTCATGGAAAATTTAGTCATGGAGGGACACAGCTCCTGGCAGAACTCCCTCTTCATTCTGAACTTAGTTTTTCCCTCTGCCAATGGGGGATAAGACCACTGACCTGATAGGCTTGTGAGTAGTTAACCTGGTAACGAATTATAAGGGACATAGCGCAATGCTTGGCACAGAGGTGCGTCCTCCATAAGCATCTCGTAAATGTACAGTGATGGCAGAATGAATATTTTTATAAGGCACACACGTAATAATTTTCTTTTTGTAAAAAAAAAAGTCTCAAATGATAGACTTGGATAAGTTATGCCTCCACTCCGTGTCATAAAAAGTACAGAGGGAATTGTATAGCATATAAGAGATAATTAACTCCAAGTTGAATCAGGGCTGCCAGAATTCAGAAAGGATTCCTCTAGTCAATCTTGCCCTAAAAAGGCACCGAGGCACACGTACGGGAAGAAAATAGAAGTCAATTAATTCAAAACATTTGGTACCTTGTAGCCTCAAGAGGTTTAGATGGAAGCACTTAGTGACTGTGACTGAAATAGCAAGTGCATTGGTGGCACGTGGTAGGTTGGACAGAGCTGATTCAGCCACGACCCAGAGGCGTCCATGGTGACGTCCATTTCCGGTCACTGTGGACTCAAAGGCAAAAATGCAACATTAAGGGCCAGTGGGCTTGGAAGGGGCATTGAGAGCAAAGGCTCTTTCTGTCTCTGGGGAATTATATTTGAGTCTACCCAATTGCAAGAGGGAAAGGAAGGGAAGTAACTGGGCTCCTGCAAACGTGTTGGGTGATGGGCTAGAAGGCTCCTGCACGTTGTTTCTGCGAATCCTCATAGCACGAGAAGAGGCAGAAGAGGAAACACACCCAGGGAGGACAAGGGTCTCGTCCAAGGTCCCATTACAGCTGAGTGGCCCAAGAAGAATTCTTAGGTTGTTTTCACTCTTTGCTGTGTATGTTTTCCACCCGATCATGAGTCAAACATGTCGGCCCTGCTTTTAAGGTGTGGCCATAACAACCCCTACAGGAACTGTATCACCATACTGGAAGAAAAACAGAAATCAAACCACCACATAGGAAGAGAAACAGGGGACCTGGATTTAAATTCCAGTTCTGCCTCTGACCCGGAGGTTGCTACCACCATATTTCAATGATTTGAACTCACACTTATTTTTTCCCCCGCATTTTAACATCTGAGAAATCAGAGCATAATTTACAATTAATAGCATGTCATAGTTTGACAGTGGTGATTCTTTCTTAGTAGTTCATGAAATAATTGTGTGCTTTATAATTGCTGGTGCCTTTATTTATGAAATATATGATTATTACCTTCATTTCTCATGGATGAGTAATAGCCTGCTCACAAGTAAATCAGGGGTCTCCTGCCCATCTCCCTGACCTCCCCTCCTCCTAGGACACCTCCCTCTTGCTACATTTGCCTTCTCTTCCCACCTCTCACCACAAGCTTGTGCCTATTTATACTGGGTACTGTTGGTTGTCTGGTTAACACTCTTTTCACCTCC
>NW_006792411.1:2780064-2785763 GCF_000442215.2 Lipotes vexillifer
GGTTAACCCTCTTTCCACCTCCCACCACAGCTAACAGAATCCTGATTTGGATAGACATGTCCACCCATGGTGGGTGGGGGGTGGTTATCGTAGCCCATCGCAATTAGATGCCCAATTTAACCATGGATAATGCCATTTCTCTCACTTGTGATTGGTTTGGGGGCTGGGCTTGTGAGCCAGTTCTGGTTTAAGAAAAAGTGTCCTCTGTGTGTGTCGGGGGGGTGGTCTCCCTGGGAAATCATCTTCTCTTTTCAAAATGACCCACGAGAAGTTTTCTTCCCTCTCCTAGACACAGGTCTAAATGTGCCTGGAACTACAGGCAGCTACCCTAGGACCCTAAAGGGGATCCAGCCTTGGGATGCTGGGACTGGCAGAGCAGTGACACGCAGAAGACCCCACATTCTAATGACGTGTTTGAACACCGCTGTGTTCCCCGCTTTTCACCCTTGGACTTGAGAACTCCCAGTCAGGGAAGTCAGAAACTTCCTTATCATTTAAGCCACCTTGAGTTGGGTTTTCCGTTACTTTCAGCTGAAAATGTGTGCATAGCCTCAAGGCTTTTCCTCTTGCCTGACCCTCTCCCCCTGGCTGGCCCCGCCCCATCCTTCAGGTCCACCTCTGAGGTCACTCCCCGTCACTTCCCTGTTGGATGTGCCTCCTGCCAATCACCCCATCCCATCCTGTTCGGTTTCCTGCAGAACCCTTGGGAATTCATGAACCCTCTCTTGTTTAGGGACAGCACCATCCTCCCTTGTGCTGGAACATAGGGCCCATGAGGGCTATTCATCTCGCTTTCCAGGACCTAGCCCAGTGCCTGGAATGCAGTAAGCACTCAAGAAATCATCTCCGGGTGAATGAGAAGTGGAGAGCTGGCATTCTGATCCGAGGCACCTCCCACCTTGCTAGACACCACCTTTCACCTTCTCCTCCGTCCTTTCGGATTCAGGTTCCTTGTTGCCCTAGCAGCATGGGCTCCCTAACTTGCAGAGGCAAGTTCCAGTTGATTAACCTCTCTGGAATTTCCCCCTACTGATCAGCATTCTCCCTTTGCACTTGAACCCTTAAAAAACAGACAACCAACACAAAAGTAACTTCCTGGTCTGCAGTTGGTTTCTCTGCCCAGGATTGATGCCTATGGTCCCTAGACTGAGATGCCGGGCCCAGGATTGGAATGATTTTATTGTCCATCTCCCTGCCTTCTCTGCCAGTAGCCCCCCACCTGATCTGCTGCAGTGGGAAAAATGTCACATTGGCAATGGACCCCAAGAATTCCTCAGAAGATGGAAATTTTAGCTCAGACTGGGAAAATGATCTGGCCACAGGCAGTTAGTGGAAGAGGACCTCGGTTTCCTCTCTTTTCAGATTCCAAGATCTTTTCAATAACCTGTTACTTCTCTTAGATGGAGACAGAGAAAACGGGGATCAGACCCCTGAGTTGCCATTACGTCCAGGGTAACCTAGAACACGTCATTTAAATTCTGTGAGCCTCTCTTTACCCATCTGCTGATTAGTGCGCTCAGCCAGCCTCATGGCTCTGTGTGTGTGTGTGTGTGTGTGTGTGTGTGTGTGTGTGTGTGTGTGTGTGTTTCTTAGAAGATCATGCAAGGGCTGATATAATGCTTATAAAAACACTAAAGTAGCTTCTTTAAGGCCAGTTTCAATGTCCATCTAAAGCAGGCATTTAAAATTTTGACCTCTTATAAACATGCATCAATGTCCTTAAAAGATGCTTAACCTGAAACATCCATTTTCCGCTTGCCTCATCTGACGAGCCATGTCCCCAGCTCCCAGACATCTGGTGCCTGCAGCTGACCCATTAGCTGCCTCTCCTGCCCCCATAGCAGAGAGATCTGTCCTCCAGCTTGATCCAGGCCACCATGAAATATTTAAGCAGCCCTGACAGCAGATAACTTATTTTGACTGGATTCTGCTAGGATCGTGGATTGGATTACAGATGAGAGGTCTGACCAGCTAAGAGAAGTCGGAGGTCTGAAGCAGGGCTGCCTGCAACATGGAGAATGAACACTTAGAAAGAAATTGCAATTTAGGGTGCTACTTTTTCAACAAATGCAAACTTTGCAAGTTCAGACTTGCTGCAGACTCCTAAAACAGTGGCCGAGACCTGAGAACCGATACCAGAGAGGAGAGGGTTGCCGTCCTTAGAGTCATAAAGATCTGGGTTTAAATCCAGCCTGGCCATTTTCTGGCTCTATTCCCCTGGCGAGTAACTGAGTTATGCTGAGACCCAGTTTCTGTCTCTGTAAGTTGGGGAAAATAAGGCTTACCTCCCAGTGTTGCTATGAGGTCTCAATGTGATAAGGTCACACCTCCAAATGATATAACTTATATAACTTACTTTATATAAGTTTCCTCCTGCCATCCAATCCGGGGCTTCTTACCTAGGTCAACTTTAAGAGACAGCCAGGCATTACCTGATGGATATTGGGTCACCTGGCAATGGAACCAAATTCACTCCATCCGCACACTTAGAACCTACTCGAGACTCCTAGGATTTCTTTACCGTTCACCTCATTCTACCTCAAAAGGATCTGAGGCTGTTGACTACATAGTGTGTTTATATACACTCCTTTTAATAAAACAGGAGTAAGAATAATAACAGATAATGTTTACAGAGTGCTTGCTATATAGCAGGTCCTGAGTTAAGTGCCTTACCCACATTAATGTTTTTCCAAAGATTGGAAAAAAAAAAAAAGGAACGCTCTGGCAAGCAGGTGAAAGCAGACCTGCTAAGCATTGGTGCCCCATTTCTGGTTTTAATGCCAGTGCAGCCCCGAGTTCAGGGCCATGGTTATAAAATAAATTGTTCTGATGGCAGAAAAAAATAAGGGGGTTTGGACTAGAAAGCTTTAGCGCCGCAATAACACAAATAATTTTTCCTCCAGGAGTCCCAGCAGTAGAAGTGTTTCTGTAGCTGGGTGTTCACAGCCTTAAAACCTAAATGTCAGCAGCTCCTGCTGTGTTGGATCATGTGCTATTCCCCTTACGGCCACCAGCTCTGACATCCGGGCAAAGTATCTTAGGTATTTTTTTATCCTCTTTATCGTCTTTTTCAGCCAGTGTTATGACGAAGTCTCTCAAAGCAAATGTTATAACTTCAAAGCCATTCACCTATCACCCTTGTGGTTCCCTCAGGGGGTCCGGTAAGGCTAATTGTATACCGTAAATAATCCATTGGGTTATAGCCAGTTTGCACAATGGACACTCACACTACAGGAGAAAGGTCTATGGTTGAGGGCCCAAGATCTCTCTGAGCTCCCTGGCAGCCCATTCCCCAAGGGAAATTCGGTGTTGGTGCTTTGGCTTGGCTCTTTTGAAGTGGGCACCATCTACCAGGCTTTGGGCTGGTTACTTTTCACCCCTCTGGCTGTGGCTTCCCTGGCATGAACACAGGATCTGTCTACCTGCGCAGTGCAGAATGCCTGTAGGATTTGACAGACCCTAGGCTCCGCTCCCATCATTCCCAGAATGTGTCAGTCTCTGCCTACCTGCCCAGATTCCACACACACCATTTCAAGGAATCTTGACAAGTCCCCTGTGAGGTAGACAGTATACTCCTCTTTGACAGATGAGGAAACAGAGGCTCAAAGAGATAAGGTAAGCTGTCCAATCTCACGTAACCTGCGAGTGGCAGAGCCTGGGCTAGACCCCAGGTCTCCTGACTCCACTGCAGCTTCAGAGGGGTCCAAGACTAGGCTTAACAGCACACAGGGGTCATAGTGCTGGGACTCAAACCCAAGGCCCTGGACACAGGTCCAGCACGCACCCGATAACACAACATGACTTTCCAGCTGCTGTGCACCCACGTAATAAATTTTTGCTGCCCACTTACCAGGCACTAGGAGCTATTGGATGTCATCAGGATGCAGCTGTGAGCAAGACAGACGGGATCTGTGTTTCTTGGGCTCACCTTCTAGTGGGGGAGGGAGACTCTAAATAAGGAAGCTGATAAATTGACAATCACTGTGGTTGGGATGAGTCTCATGGTGGAAATATGCAGGGTCTGTGGAGGGAAGAAGGGGTGAGGGTGTGGGGTCACTGCTTTAGACAGGAGGTCAGGGAGGGCTTCTCTGCGGAAGTGACATTATCTGAGAACTGCATGATAAGCAGGAGGCAGATATGGAAGAGAGAACAGGACGGGGGAGGGCCTGGAGGTGCGAAGGCTCTGTGACAGGGACAGGGTAGTGTGGCCAGAAGGTCATGAATGAAGACAAGAAGGGCTTGGGGTGAAGCTGGGTTAACCACAGACCTTGAGGACACATGGAGGGGCTGAATATTTTCCTATGAGCAACACCGAGACACTGAAGTTTTTAGGCATGGAGGTGACATGACCAGATTTGCATTTTAGAAACATTACTCTCAGCTGCCGCCACTGCTGTTGCTGCTGCCGCCGCCATGTGTATGTGTGTGTGTGAGTGCGCACGCAGGCATGTACACACACTGGGGGCGGGGATGGGGTCTGCACGTGGGGATCAGGGAAGCCAGAGAGAGGCTGCTGTGGGAGCCCCAGCACGTCTGGATTAGGATGTGGTAACAAGAATGGAAGAAGGGGGCAGATTTGGGTCATACTGGAAAACAAAATCATGAGAACTTACGGATGGCCTGAAAGTGAGCAGCAAGGGAGGGGAAGGTGTTCAGAATGACCTCCAGGCTCTGGGCTCAAACACACCAGGTGCAGAATAGGTCTTCTAATTTGGGGCTGTTAGAACGGGACCGTGAGGGCAGGGCCCGGGGGAGGATCAAGAACCTTGCCGGGAGGCTTGAGTTTTGAGTCCCACCCTGCAGCAGGAGTCCTTCCAGCAGCCACCAGACCCCTCTGCCCACAGAGCAGGCAGATAACAATCCCCACTGTGCCCAGAGCCTTCCGGGAGCCCCCGCCAGCCAGGCTCTGCAGCAGCCAGGGCACTGCACTCTCTAGATTGGGTTCCTGGAAAAACTGTTCAATAATTGATAAGGAGCCCTCCTGACATCAGTGAAAGATGAAGAGGCTCTCTCCTCGCTTAAGTAAGGCCTCTCCGGCCTGCAGATCTGGGTCCAGCAGCTCCGCAGTTGGAATATGGGGGAAGTGAGGGAGGGGGCAATGCAACAGCCATAAGAAAAACACTCGGCACAGAATAATAATAATGACAATACTGTCATAACTATCATTTTCTGAACACTTGCTGTGTGCCAGGCAGGGTTCCAAGGGACCACATGTTTCTTAAGAACTCTAAGAGGGAAGTCCTATGATTATTCCCACTTTACAGGTGAAAAAACTGAGGCAAAGGGAGGTTAAGTAAGTTGTCCCAGGTCACTTGGCTTGCAAATGGTGAAGCCAGGTTTAAACCCAATAGTCTGGCTCCAGAGTCCCTGGAAACCCTCTCTGCTCTGTACCATCTCCGTGTGGTAACCGAGGTGGAGAGCTGGAACTTGCAGCAGTGGGGGCTACTTTGTCTCTCCTCATTTAAAATGAATTTATTAGGGGCTTCCCTGGTGGCGCAGTGGTCGAGAGTCTGCCTACCGATGCAGGGGACACGGGTTCATGCCCCGGTCCGGGAAGATCCCACATGGCGCGGAGTGGCTGGGGCCCGGCGCCATGGCCACTGAGCCTGCATGTCCGGAGCCTGCGCTCCACAAGGGGAGAGGCCACAGCACTGAGAGGCCCGCGTACCGCAAAAAAAGAAGAAAAAAAAAAAAAAAAA
>NW_006792411.1:2785839-2794427 GCF_000442215.2 Lipotes vexillifer
ATGGGAGAGGCCACAACGGTGAGAGGCCCGCATAACGCAAGGAAAAAAAAAAAAAAAAAAAAAAAAAACCCAAAAAAAAAGAAGAAAAAAAAAAAAAAAAAAGAATTTATTAGATAGAATGATGTGGGAAACATTTAAGGCCCCTGTTAGGGGCTTATGTTCACTACTTAATTTGATTTGCTAGCCCCCTGTAAAATGAGGACTCTTGTCATGCCAATTTTACAAATGAGGAAACTGAGGTTAAGAGACATAAGAAGTTTTATCCAAGGCTGGGCAGCTAGGAAAGGATAGACCTGGAATTTGATCCTTGGTCACTTAACTCCAAGGGCAGAGACCTCTAACTTCACTGCACGTGTAGGTATATGTATATCATACCTATAAATTGCTCAAGTTCATTGAAAAGAATCTTACTGTTTGGACACAGAGCTATGAGGCATATCCTGATGCTGTGAGGTGGACCTTCTGAGCGTGTCTATCCCCACCGAGAGCCCAATGAAAGGTCCACTGGGAAGCTCAAATTCCAGCTGCTTCCGTGCTTTCCTTTCTCTGATCTTGGGGGTGTGCCTGTCTTTCCGTGGCCTTAGAAGAAAGGAAGTTAGACCCTAGACCCATTTCTCTAATCTTCCATCAATTTACTGCTTTGAAAAATTCTGTTGTTGCTCTTTATTTTGCTATCTTCAACTGTTTTCAATATCCCTCCTTCTCCTTCCTTGCCTCCTTCCTTTGTCATTCAAGGAGGACATTTACAGAGCACCTGCTCAGCAGCTGTAGCTGCTGATGCTGCACAAAGATCACTGATAGTGGGGCTACACAGCTGGTGCTCAACTCCCAGCTCTGCCCTTGACTAGCTCTGTGGCCTTGGGCAACTTCTTTCCCCACTCCCAGCCTCAATATCCTCATCTGTAAAATGGGTTAATTGTACAATCGGTTCCACATGGGTTGCCACAAACAGGAAAGATGGTTACAGTTATGAAAGTGTCTGATGTGGAAAGTGCTCGGTGAATGTTGATGGACACTGAGACTTTGAGTGTGAGAGGAGACAAAAGGATCAGATGCAGACGCTGCCCTTGAAGAGCCCCCTGCCTAGAAGGGGAGATAGGGCCATAGGAGGAGACACTTAAAGTGTCCTGAGGACTGGCAGGCATTGTCACGGAAATGCCTTAGGTTCTATAGAACAGCCTAGAAACACATTCCTTCGTGTGTCTCTCTCTCTCTTTCTCTCTCTCTCTCCCTCTCTGAGGGGTCAGGAAGATGTTTTTCTAGGCCAGATTCAAATCTGCCCTGAATCTTCAGTAAAATAGGGCAGAAGGTAATGAGCAGGAATCGAGGTGATACTACCTGTGATTGAGGCCAGCAGGTTTAAAAGCAGCAGAAAGCTCCCTCGGGCTGGTCTCATCCATGGGCAAGAGACAGAAGTCCAGATCTGCCCTGAGTCCGCACTCTGTCACTTCCTAGCTGTGTGACTTTGGACAAACACCTCACCATCTGGAAGCCTCAGGCCCATCACCTATAAAATACAGCTAACAATAAATTGTGCTATCTTCAGGGTTGCTATGAGGATTGAGAGAACTAGATGCAAGTTCAGGGCATATGGAATATGCATAACAAGGACCAGCTTTTAACTTTTGTTCTCTTTTTGGTGGGTGGGGGTGTGTTTGGGGCTCTTCTAAGACGGGTGGATTTTATTGGCCAATTAGAATTTTGGCAGCTCCATTGCAGAACAACTGAAGGGTAGGCACTTGACAATTTCATGTTTTCAGTATTTGACAGAGGAAGCTGTCAGAAATAGATGTGCTTTGAATCAATGGGAGCAAGCCAATTATGAGAGAGCCAGGTTCCTGCATCCAACTTGGAGCTGAGTTCAGGGGCAGCATCAGTCTGATCCGATCTCATGGTCATATTGCAGGGTGGGTTTAGGGAGACTTTACAGGGAGGATATCCATGAGTGCTTTTGTTGGCAGCAGCCATCAACCTGGGATGAGCACTGTGAACAGGTCAGCACCATCAGTGATGTTCAGAGCTTCACAAACCACATACACACACATAGCCTCCGCTGAGCTCATTCATGCAGTCAGCTCATGCATATGCATGAGGTTACTGTTCAATGGCCAATCAAAGGACACCTTCTGAGCAGGAAAGGAAAGAGCATTAGACCAGGGAAGTGGAACTCTGTTCAAATCCAGGTTCTGCCTCTTTCACCTCTCTGAGCCTCAGTTTCCTCATTTGTAAAAATGGGGAGAATAACAGGGGCTGTTGGGAATATTAAATTAGAGAACTGATATGAAAATGACCTGACACAGTGCTTAGAAAGTGGTAGGGGTTTAATAAATGCCGGTTAAATTGGAATCTGCTGAGGACTGTAGGGACATAAAGACTTAACGAATATTTTTGGGATGCTACAGTATGTCAGTCTCGTGTCAGGTACCAGGCATACAGAGATGAATAAAACGTGCCAGGGCCTTCCCTGGTGGCGCAGTGGTTGAGAGTCCGCCTGCCGATGCAGGGGACATGGGTTTGTGCCCTGGTCCGGGAAGATCCCACATTGCCGCGGAGCGGCTGGGCCCGTGAGCCAAGGCCGCTGAGCCTGCGCGTCCGGAGCCTGTGCTCCTCAACGGGAGAGGCCACAACAGTGAGAGGTCCGCAAAAAACAAAAAACAAACAAACAAAAAAACATGCCATTGTGGGGTCTATATTTAAATAGTGGGACACATGCACACAAACATCACGAGAGACATCACAAAAGGGAAATGTATGCCACGTTTGAAGGACACAAATGGGTTTGTAGTCAGAGACATCCTATGTTTGCGAAGTCCTCTTTGGCTACTTCTGGCTTTTAAGAGAATATAGCCATAGAGAAAAATGAGATTCAATAGCCGATTCGATCCGAATTGCTTGAGAGACTCCATCCAAAGTGTGGAGGGACAGAAGGTGATGTCAGGCTCCCAGCTGGGCCAACACGAGTCTAGTCAGGTACCAGCCATCCACCTCCACATTTCCTGGAACAGGCCACCGTCCCTAAGATCCAAAACTTCTCTTTGCCTTTGAATCTCCAGTCCCAGGGGGGGCAACGGCCTCTCTGTGGTTCCAGTTGAGAACCAGTGTCCCAGAAATCTTCCCTGTGCCTATCCAGACCCATACTCCACCCACTTTCACCCTGCTCTGTGCCTGCCCCTGGGAGGCTGACCTTGGCGGATTCAATCAATGGAGCCCCTTACCCTCTGGTTCCTGGTTAGGCTCAAACAATGGGGAGCCTGAACAGGAGATGGGAAGGTGGGAGGAAGGTGAGACTGGGGTATTTATTCCCCTGCCTCCGCCTTGTGCGGCCTCTGTGGGTTGGCTGAGTCCCTCTACCCAAGGCCACAGCTCCTGCCAGGTGGAACTCTCCACACAGTACTCTGTCTCACGGTTCTGGTCACCACTTTTTCCCCTCTCTCTTCAGGCCTTAGGGGAGGTGACAGAACTCAGTTATTACCAGTCCCAGGGAATTGGGCTATCTTTGTGGTTCCCCCACACCTTTGTAAATAGCTCTTTTATTAAACGCTCCTCGAATTGCCTAATTTGAGCATGCCATCTGTTTCCTGCCAGCCCCTGACTGACACCTCCAGGTTCTCAGCCTGGAGATCACTTTGCTCTGTGCATATATTTTTCTGGGCCACGTGGAAAATAAGGTTGGAAATTTGGCCATGATGAAGCTGCCCTTCCGAATCTTTGCACATCCTGTTTGCTCTTTGGTTTGGACCAGCCAGTCACTTTTCTTCCCAGCTCTAAGGAAAAGTGGTTTTCAAGCCTCATCTGAGTTCAGGAACCTCGAATGTATGTGTGGACAGAATTCACATGAGCCACCAAGGGCCTATTCATCTACCACGCATGGTGGTTCTCAGAATTAATTTGCAGCTACACACGCCAAACCCTCAGGAGAACACCTGGTATACAGTAGGCACTCTTAACCTCATTTGGCTGTATCATCGGCTTGCCTATATTCCCTAATGATTCACAGATTCACACAGACATTGTCTCAAGCATCCATTCTGCTCTGTCGCCTTGTCATTTTACATCTGCAACATGTAGAAATACAATTCACATTTTTTTGAACTCCTATGGTAGAGAGTGGAATTGACAGAGTGACTAGAGATGCTGACTCTACCCACTCCCCGCCTTATTTATTTACCAACTTGTGACCTTGAACCAGTTACTTAAGGCCCTTGTTAATGCCTGTCTCCTCATATGTGAAGTGTATACGATAACGATACCTACCTCCTAGATTTGTTGTGAGGATGAAGTGAGTTAGCTGTGTAAAGCACTTATATATGCTTATTATGATTATGTACTTACTTTATCCTCACAGGATTAGGAGCTATATGTGATTGTCAGAGCTCTGCAGGTCTGTCTGACACCAAAGCCTGCTTCCAGCACACTATTTCTATGGCCATAGGGATTATTTGGGGGACAGAGCTTGAGAAGGGATGTAACCGAAGATATTAACAATGGCTGCCGTGTGTTGGGTCATTACCATGCTTGTCAGGAACTATGCTAAGCACCTTCCATACGTTATCCCGATTTCAACTTCCAATGATGCAACAAGGAAACCATTATTAACCTCATTGTACACGAGGAAACTGGGGCACTGAGGGTTAAGTTACACACGTAGGGGTCATGCATATTAAGTGGCTCTGGCAGGATGGAATCCTGGTCTGCTCTGACTCAGACATTCACGTTCTTAACCACCAAGAAGACAGTACCATGCTTCTCAACTGACAAAACTCAGGGATCCTAGAGAAGCCTGTCTGGGGGGATTCTGCCCTGTGAATTCCATCCCGATATAAACGAGGCTGGCATCATCCTCTGCTGCAGCAGTGAGATGCGTAGCTTAGCACTGAGGCTGGCAAACACAGCATCCGATGTAATCTATTCCATTACTGAATGCGCAGTAGCTCACATTAAAAATAAATAAATAAATAAAAGGAAAGAATGGGAAAAAAAGCTGTAGAAATGGTAGGGAGGCGGGAGGCCCAGAACCCAGACAATTGAAAAGCAGTGGCTGGTATTATCCAAGCTGATCACGGTGGCCATCAAACAGGAAGCAGGGGAGGACCCTAACTGTTGAGGTCATCACCATCCCTGCCTGTGGGACCATGAAGGATGAGGGCACTTTGACAAGGCCCGGTTCAGCCAGGCACCCACAGCCAGGCCCAGCTGTACACAGCAGTGTCACTGCCTCAGAGGAGACCATCTGGGGGGACAAGAGCCCCAGTATATAGTCTGTCCTCTGCCTCTCCTGGCTGTCTGCACCAGGGCAGGGGGAGACTACCTTGTTCCCTCCTTAAAGGCCTTCACTCACAGAGGAGAGATGGACAAAAAGCAACAGGAAAATAAGATCTGGCTTCATCCAACACAAAAGGGGGACAATGTGTGTCAATCCCAGCATGAAAGAGACTGGGGACAAAGCTGATGAGGGAAGGGCCCTGCTGAAAGGGAAAGCCAATAGGACCTAGCAGCGGGCAGCTGCCACTATGGAGGGCTGAAGCCTTGCTAGAACCAGATCCAAGGCAGGTTGACATCTTCTGGCTGGGTTGGCTTCAAGAACCGGATGCCCTGGATTCCACACCCAAGTCAGCCTCCTGGCTGGGCTTCCAGCCACGGAGGCTATCCTCTGTGATCCCGCCCCTGGGCACATTCGATTGGGCTGGGGGAAGAGGTCAGCTGACCTGAGATAGACCAATCAGAATCTCACTGGAAGGGACACCACCACCGAAGGCAGCATTTGTTTTGTTTTGTTTCTTTTTTTCCTATTTTGTGCAATGTTAAATCCCAAGTGCCAAAGATTATGCCAGGCACAGTACATATTGAACTGACTCTTTCTCTGCACTTGGAATCAGGATTCAGCCAACTGTCCTCTGCAGGCCTGGCACTGAGGGACCCTTAACCCGAGAGTTGAGGCAGACACAATCTGCAAAAGGATTAAGGACTGTGCAGAGGGAAAAGGAGGAGGAATAAGAACTAGAAAGGAGAGGGGTGGAGGCAGAGAGGGCTGAACAGGCTTCCAGAATATGTCCCCGTATCTTTATGACAATGTTCTCCTTCCCGCTTTCTCCTTAAGCTAGCCTGAGTGGGTCTTGAGATTTAAAACCAAGTCATTCTAACCAAAACATGTCTCCTTGAAGTCCTTCCCCAAAGGGATTGTGAAAATTCCTGTGAACCCTTGAAGTATTTTTAGCTGCGTATGCTTGGACAACTTTAGCCCTTGTCTGATCTGCCTACTGAGACACAGAAGTGGGAAGGCAGGATGGCAGTCTAGAGCCGGACTCCTGGCTCCCAATCCCGGCCCCTCGCCATCCATCCTGCAACCTGTGTCGGATTATCTCACTTTTCTGAACCTCAATTTCTTCCCCTGCAAAATGGACATTATAATAGCACCTACCTCTGTGGTTATTTTGAAAATATAAAGTGCTTTGCACAGTACTTAGCACATGCTTAGTGCTAGCTTAGTAAAAATAATGTATCCAATACATTGAACAAGCAGGATTCTTATAAAAACAACTTGATTTTTGTCTCCCGTTTCCCTTTAAACCTATTCATTGCAAGTAATCTGTTCCTCACTCCTGAATGAGATTATGAGCAGTCCCGTGAGCTTTCTAATCACTGTTAGGTAATAAAAGGTCATGTGGTCACTTTAAGTCGGGGACAACTGCCTCAGTTTGTTACTTACTTCTTCTGCCCTCTTTCCACCAGGGCCTGCTGCCAGCAGGATCCTGCGGGTTGGGTCTTTCTGCTCCCCCTCTAGCATGATAATCTAGTTTCTGGTCCCTCCAAGGATCACATGCGGATAGAGAAGGAAAGTAAGGGGGATAGGAAAGTTCTCAATCGTTTGGTATTGTCAAAGGCTGGCGTTGCCCTCTCTGAGCCTGACAGAAGTTTGAAGTTGACAGTTTCGCACTTAGGTTTTCTGGAGACGTCCCTGCTGGACCACCCATGATGACAAGTCCAGGCTTTCCATTCGGCCAGTCGCCGCCATTCCCCATCTTGGCCTCTCCCTTCCAGCACTTCCTTCAGGACAGGATCTCTTTCACAAAGATCCCAGGCTGACATTCCTACTGTGGTTCTGAATGTGACAGCCCCCCAGTCCCCGATATCTGGCCCCCGTGTCACCTATCTCTGGCCTGCCATCGTAGGGCCATGCCCCTCTTCCCCTTCTCTGCTGCCACCAGCCACTGTAGCTCCCTTGAGCACAGGTCAGGCCCAGGCCCACCACGTCCTCCAGCTGCAGGGCACACAAAACAAGCTCTCTGAGAGTCCCAATGGGCTAAGACTCAGAGTGAAAGCACAAACTCCTTCTCCAAAGAAGGCTTCACAAAACCTTCCCGAAATGTCAACAGCCCACCCCTTTTCTACCTTCCAAAGTGGTGGAGAGCTTTGAGAAGGGTTTGACTGGTTTTGGGAGTTTCCTTTTGTAAATTCTGCACTTGGCTGGCCTTGCCCCTCCTATGGAATGCAGCAGCTGTCATACCTGTGGTGCCTCAGCTAGAACGTAAACTTGAACCTCCTGTTAATAATGAATTGACGTGTGCATCGAACCTCTCCGTTCACCAAATGGGATCAGATGCATAATCTCACCTACTACTCACAGTAACTGTATCGAGGTGGCAGTTCTGCTCTCCCCATTTTTCTGATGAGGAGACTGAGAGGTCAGAGAGCTTGTCTTAGATCACTCAGCTGAAGACTTGGAGCCACAGTGGTGCTATATCTGCCTGACTCCTTTCCACTGTAGCACAGCCTCCCGAGGAAGAAGGCATATCAGGGCTCTGTGCCCTTGCCCTGTGCTACCTGGCACTTGGGCTGTGGGCCTTCCGTGGCCCCAGGACACTCCTGACTCAAGGGATATCCTAAAGGCCTGCCTGAAAAGGCAGGCAGCAGCCTCCCCAATACAGAGCTAAAACACAAACGGGAGACTTCCTTGAAGTGGATCGAGGCAGCCAGCCCTGTGACTGGCAGCTGGGTTCAGAGAAGCAGCCAAAGAAAAGCCTCGCTTCCTTTGCACATAAAGCGTCCATTCTCAGCCACACACACTGGCACAGACACTCGCAGACCAGCGCCTCAAAGGGCCGGACAATGAAACAGACACAGGCAAGAGCAAGAGATTTTTTTTTTTCCCTTTTTCCAAATGTAAAACTCAGATAATACTCAACACTTATATACAATTTGCATACGAGCTGACATTTTTATAGGAAAGGCAGAGATTTCTTGTGCCAGAGTTTTGGGGCAGATGGCTGGGGGAGGTGTCTATAAAGACAGCTTTATAGCCTGTGGCCACTTCTTCATGGTGATCAGCACATGGGCCAAAAATATACCAGTTCCCTTTCCCCCCATGTTTCTTACCTTCTATCCATCTTGCTCTCTCCTCTCCCTCTCTCTCCATTATTGATATTTTCTAGTGGCCAGCCCTGGAGAAGGGTGATGCTCCACCCTGCCCTCCAGGGGCTCACAGTCAGGTAGGGGAGCTAGGAGAGGAAAAACCAACAGTGAAAATGCGGGATAATGAAGTAAAGATGGAGATGCATGCAAAGTGCTGTGGGACCCCAGAGCGGAGTAAG
>NW_006792411.1:2794695-2806086 GCF_000442215.2 Lipotes vexillifer
GGGAAAGAGGGATGGGGCGGGAGGTCGGGGGGATTTTCCAGATATTTTACAACTGGTACTAACGTACCAGGCAGAACGGTTGCCTAACCCACCAGAACAGATTCCAGCCTTTACATGGAATTGGGTGAATGTCAGCTCGTGGTGGATTGAGAGAGAGCTTCACAGAGGAGGAGATGCCTGAGCTGAGTTGTGAGGGTTTGGTCATTAGGCAAACAAAAACTTCAAGAGCGGGGACAGGAGAGAGAGTCAGTTAGGGGGACTATTGAGACCTCTTTATCTCTGGTCCCTTAGAGGCCCAGAGTGGTCAGGAGATGTTTGTTGAATGAATGAATGAAATGGAGGCCGTGGGATGGGTAGTCACAGGGGATGAAACAGAAGAGCAGCGGTAAGACAGTAATGGAGCTGCCATTTATTGTAGTCTGCTACGTGTTCCCTGCTGCCTGTCAGAGGGAGATGAATTGCCAAGATTAGAGGAGCGAAGACATATCACCTAAAATCCTCTGGCACATAGTAAGTGTTATATCGGTGTTAGTTATTGTTATCCCAAAGTTACAGATACACATGTGGAAACTCAGAGAAATATGATAACAGTTTGGACAGCTAGGCCTGTCTGACACCAAATCTTATTCCCTTAGCCCATACCCTGCAGGGGAGTAGGACTGTTTCACTTATGTAAATTGCACTATACATATTTGAAAAAAACCACAACATTTTAATTCTCGATGGCCTGCGCCCTGAAGTAACTATGGGGTGAAGCCTGATTCATCTCTCTTCCCACAGGCCTCTCATGGCCAAAGCATCTCGGTGTGACTTCCACACAGCAAAGTTCCTAAATGCAAACATATACTCCTTTGGGAGCTCAATCAAAGAAACCGTGATCTGGCCCAAAAATGGAAGCTAAACCATCTTACTGTACCACATACATCGGATAGGCAAGTGAAGGCATTTGCAAGGGTGGTTTTTATAATATACATGGTAGTACAAGCTGTAGTATATGGTAAGGTGCAGTTGTGCTGTGTACAGCCTCCAGGGTTAGGAATGGTCAGCTGGTATTTGGGTTAAAGGTCCTTGGCTTGGCGGTCATCCTTATGCCCCTATGTCCTTGGAGTGTCTGGAACCTTCTGATTCTCAGTGGCCAAAACACTCAGATTTTGTCTGAAACCCAATATTGGTTTTCCCAGCTGTGGGATCACAATGAAAATCTAATGGACCCCACTGGATGCTACACCCTGGTTCTCCACTGCCAGTCTTTCTGTAATTAACCTTTGGACCCAGAAATGAAAGCTCCATAGCAGGGTTGGAAGGTTCTCTCCAGAACAAGATGGAGCTTCTGAGCTGAGACCCTTTCTCTTGACAATCTGAAAATCAAGATTCAATCAAGGATAACAGCCATCAGCCATATTTCTAAAGTGACCCAGCCTGTCAGGCACCAAATAACATCCAAATGTTAACCCACATGGTGAGAAAGAAAGAAAAATAAAATCAGGCTGCTTCATCATTAGTCTCTCATGAATGCATCTTATGAATATTTTTCTTTCAGAGACATGTACTGAATACTTGGGAAACAGCATTTGTGTGTGCTTTCATTAAGTCTCCGACTCCAAAACACATTCTGGGACTAATTATTTTTTAACTAACTGATCAGCATGTTTCATTCATAAATTGGGATTTATCAGTATAGCACATGAAAGGAGAGAACATATTATTCTTTTAATTTGGCTAATATGCAAAAACGCGCTGTGTTTGTAATGACCTGCTTTCAGTGAATAGAGGCAGGCTGGAAATAGTAGCAGCTTCCTCTAATGAGGGTGCTGGCTCCTGGCCCCAGCTGTTCACCACCAGACACTCAATGTGCTCCCTGACCTATCAGAGCACGTGCTCCTCCGGTGAGGACACAGGAGCGATTTCCTCACCAGGGGAAGAACTGATGGCCTTGTGTTTGTTTGACTGATGGAACCAGGTACACCCGCTTTGTTAGTGAGAAGTAAAAGCCTGGGGGAGGAGGGTGGTGGGAATGAGTGTTCACTTTTGTTGACTATAACACACAATCACACAATCACACACACACACACACACACACACACACACACACACACACACACCCTGAACCTGTCAGGAGTTAAGGCCCAAATCTATTAATAAGAGATTCCACCGTAATCTAGTGATTCTTGTCTTTCTCACCCTATTGTGCCTGCCAACCAGTGTGCAGCTTGTCGGCTATGCAAATAAATCCTCCGCTCTGAAGTCCCCTGATAAAGGGATTTATTTATCGGCCCGAACTGAGTGTCCCATTTGTTCCTGCAAATTTGCTCCTCCCCGCTCTTGCGCACTCTGATTTAGAACCACGGACGCAGGTTCGCCTGGTTGATCAGGAGCCGGGACGATCTCCCCACCCCCTCGAAACCCCAGGTCCGGCTTTGAACCCGAATCCTCTTGCACCTCTGGTCTGCGGAACTGCTCTGGCCTCACCCAGCAGGACCCGGGGGGCGGGGGCCGGAGTCGCGCTGGCCTTCCCGTGACACCCTGGAGCAGGGTCCAGCCGCATTCTTTCTGTCCAGCCCTGGTGCCAGCCTGCCGAGGACTCCGCCCGGGGACATCCTGATGTGGCACATTTTCCAGCCAGGCGCTGCTTTTGTGTTTTAAAAGAGGACGCTTCCTCTTCTGTTTTTTTGTTTTGTTTTGTTTTGTTTTTCTCCCGTTTGTTTTCAAAACTTTTATTCTAGGAGCTTTTTTTTTTTTCAAATTGAAGTATAGTTAGTTTACAATGTTGTGTTAGTTTCAAGTGTACAGCAAAGTGATACAGTTATACATATATTTATTTTTTTCAGATTTTTTCCATTATAGGTTATTACAAGATATTGAGTAGCGTTCGCTGTGCTCCACAGTAGGTCCTTGTTGTTTACCTATTTTATATACAGTAGTGTGTATATGTTACTCCAAACTCCTAATTTATCATGCTCATTGTAGAAAATTTAGGAAAAACAGAAAACTAGCCATTAAAAAAATCTAAATCCCACTGCCAAGAGGCAACCAGCTTGTATACTCCCGTTTGGGGTATTTCCTTCTGATCCTCTGTACCTGTGGCAGAATGGGGTCTCTCAGCCAGTGAGAGCAGTCTGGCTTCCTCTGTTTGTGAAGCAAATGCTAAAGCAGAATGGAAAAAAACTGTGCTGTATTTTAAATATTTACAGGCAACATCAGAGTCACATGATATTAGCAAGAGTATATATGTGACTATGTGCGAGTATCCCTATGATTATTTATAGAACTGCATTTAGAGATGATGTCAAAAATCTAAATCTGAGACCTTAGGTGAACATGAGGCGCAGTCAAATAGCTCTCCTGGGTCCCTTACCCCACCCCCGTGGGTCTTATGTATGTGTATTTGTGCTTATACCATATTTGAGATCATTCTACCTTCACCTTTTTATATTAATATGACTTTGGTCACATTTTTACAAGTCAACAGGTTTTGATGGCTACTCAGCATTCCATTATGCAAACTTACCATTTATGCTTTCACCCATTACTGGACATTTCAGATGATTCCCTTTTATTTTTCACTCTGATAAATAATACTGCACTGAACACCTTTATATGAAAATCTCTGTGACTCTCTGGGGTTATTTCCTTTGGCTGGACTCCCAAGAGGAAAATTACTGGGTCATAGGGTAGGAACATTTTAGTGTCTTGTTTCATGTTGCTCAGTTCGATTCTGAATAAGTGGTACTGATTTACCCTGAAAGAACATTTTCATCATTTTAGTTAACCTTTAATTGCAGAAGTCATTCACAGCATACACGCTCCTTGTAAAAAGATTTAAAAGGTAAGGTCCGTATCTCTTATCACCACTTCCTCCAATCTCTGAACCCCTCAAAGGCAGCCACCGTTTTCAGTTAAAAAGCCCTTAATCAATGCATTTAATTAGTTATCTGTGTGCTTATATAAAATGTATATCTATGAACTAATAAAAACTCTCATATCTCTGTAACTATAGAAAACATGGTGGGTTTTGTGTGTGGAATTTTTTTACGTGAATGATATATTGTATGCGTATTATGTAACTTTTTCCCTCAGCTATCTGTCTCATAGCCTTTACTGTGTATATAGAAATCAACTTTACTCTTTCTAACTTTCCATGCATTTCTATGGGATAGATTCAGCCTAGTTTTGACAGCCATTCATCTATGCATAAATATTTGGGTTGATCCCAACTGTTTTTCATTTTGACAAAAAGTGCTGCAATATATACCCTTTTACACAAGCAAGTGATTTGAACAGGTTTTGTCTCTACAGTAGGAACCAAGAAATAGAATTTCTGGGTCATGGGATATGCACACTTTTTATTTTAATAGATATTGCCGAATTGTAGAGGACATTTTAAATTACTTTAATTAGGGATCTTGTAGAATGCCTTGGATTTGGGCTTAATTAGCAGGATGTAGTGCTGAAGTATCCTATCAGGTAGGATGTCACCCAAAGGTCTGTTCATGTATTCATTCACCAGCCTAGCCATTTCTGTCTTCTGAGGACCCAGCATGGCCCCTGATACATAGTGCAGAGTCATTAAATGTTGCTAAGGTCCTCTCCTCTGCACCAGCCACACCCTCAAGGGGCCTCAACCCAACATCCGACTCCTTTCCGCAGCTGCCAACCCCCAGCTCAGCTTTCCAGACAGCTCTCAAATATCCCCTCTTCTTGGAAGCCCTCCCTGGAGCTCAGGCTGAGTAAGGCAGCTTCTCTTCCGTGTCCCCATGGCACCCTTATTTATAGGCTTGTCATGCTTATTGCAATTTGGAATTTAGTCACCTCTCCCCTGTTACACTGGATAGTCTCAGGATTTCAGTGGTGCATGGTATTTAGGCATCACCTGATCAGGGTTTGTGGACTGTTGACAGCACAACAAGCATGTATGCATGGCAGTCTGTTGGCTTTGAAAGAGAGGGGGCCAAGTGTATGCAGCATTCTTCATATCGAGCTTAACAGAAAACGGCTGTAAAAAATTAGATGGCAAATATTTGACCCTTGACAGTGATTATGATGTTTATAAAAATGATGAATGATCGGTAGGTAGGGTAAATCACAAACTCTTGCACGCACAAAAATTTAGAACCACGTCATTCACCTCTTGGGAAAATGTTTGTAATGCTCCTCACTTCAATATTTCTCCATGAAATCTAGAAGTTTCTTATGCAATTTATCTTTTAAAATGCATCACGGGGAGTGACAAACAGCAGCCAGAAAGCTGCTCAAAGTTTGGAACATGGCAGCTTATTGTCATCAATCTCTGGGTAGGATCTCAACTCTGAAAAGAAACATATGAAAAAAGACCGAAATAAATATATCAAAATGTTCATAATGGCTTTACCGGTGGAATGAGGGTGACGTGTGATGTTCTTTTCTTCTTCTTTTTACTTTTTTTACAAAACCTTTCAGATTATGTTACCGTGTACATAAATTCATTTTACATCAGAAAAGCAGAAATAACCAAAATCATTTCTAGCAATTAATGAAGTTGCTAAGGAGACAATTTTAAATAATCTGTGATGTGTGGACATCTATGACAGAAGCTAATTCCAAGGGAACTAACCTGAACTATCAACTCTCAGGTTAGACAGTCACTCATTCAGTATGAATTGGGAACCCCAGCCGAGGACTGTGCTAAGGGTGAGGAGATAAAGTGCAAACATCAGGTACACTTCCCACCCTCACGAAGCTCACAGTCTACTGGGAACCACAAACTCAGCACTAATGGGGGTCAGGCAGCAGGGAGAAAGGAGTGAAATCTACCAGCAGGCCCACTCCTCATATTTTGCAGGCCCTGGGAAAAAGTTTAAATGGAAGTCCATCTACCAGATCACTGAATACTTTACGAGCTATAAATCGAGTTAACAAATTGAAGTAACTTCTAGTCTCCTACCCTGACAAATGTACCTTTATAATGACCTGGAAGGCCAAGTTCAATGTAGACTTCTCAGACTCCTCAGGGTTCCTTACCTGAAAATGATGGGGAGAACTGGTCCCCAGGCTAAGGGCTTCCCCACCCCACTCAACACACCGTCTGCTCTTCTCTTCCCATGCCTGACTCCACCCCCTGCAGCAAGGAACTCTGTACAGGTGGATGGACACCAGGGCCTGCACATTCAAGCTTCAGTCCCTTCCCTCCCTCCAGCTTTGTCTTGGCCACCCCTTGGGCATGGGGTGTGTACTCCCTAGCAGTGCTATTCGCCCTTGGGAGAACTAACTGGGAAAGAGGTCTCTGCAGGCTCTGGAAGCAGGCTTGGGTCACGTGGCCAGGGCCCAGCAGCCTGGTCTAGACGAGGCAGTGCAGGCATCCCTTGGTTGCATGGGGTCAAGGGCAGGGGCCCCACTTGCTGGAGTCTTAGGGCAGCACTGTCGCCTTGGGAGTGTTGTAGAGCAAATGGCCCATCTTACAAGAGCAGCAGGTACTCAATGCCAGCCCTAATTTGCCATATGTGGGGAATGGATTCAGATGGCTACATCTTCCACTTTTTTTAAAGAGAGAACACAAATCTGGGTTTTCCTATGAAACTGCATAATTTTTACATTACCAAGTAATAATAATAATGAAAAAAAAACACAAAAATCATCCGGCTGGCCAAATTAAAAAATATCTGTGAATCACTGTGGCCTCTATGAAAGGAAAGAAAATTAAAATTCCATTTACAAGTTGCTTGACCACCATTTAGTTTTGAAAATGATATTCGCCAATTCATTAATGTCACTTAAGCCCCTAAGTAAATGGTTATGTCTCCACTGCTGTATATATGTCTGAATTTCATGCACTTTCTCCTCCCCAGCAGAAATCCAATTTACTTGGTACCTCCTAGTACTGATGTATGTCCCCCATAAGCTATCAGGAAAGGCCTGATTTGGGGATCTGCTCATTTTTCTTCCCTGACACTGACTCTCATCATGTCCTCCTCTGGCCTGCCATAATAACCTGGGAACCTACCTCTCACTGCACTTCCCATGTACCACTGTCATTAGCTCTGTACAGGTCTGTCACTTCAAGAATTACCTCCATGTCCCCAGGGCCTACCACAGAGCCTGTCATATGGTAGACACCTAGCACATTTTGTTTGTTCTGGACTGAATTTGTCGGTGCTTGGTTCTCTGTGATGACCCACATCTCCCCAATCACAAATGAATAATAATCATAGGTGACATTTCTTGGACACTTGCTATATAGGTAGGCACCATCCTAAGAGCTTTACATGTATTACCTGTATAATCCTCTCAACTAACTGCGCAACAATTTTTTATCCCCGTTTTCCAGATGCAGAAACTGTGGCTCAGAGAGAAAAAAAGACCTGCTCATGAGTCATTCAGCTGGCAAACGTCAGAGGTGGGACTTGAACCAATCTTGCCTGATTCGAAAGGTACGTATTACTCAACCAGTAAGCCAGGCTTCCCTAAAAGTGCCACCGACGGTTTTTGAGATGTCTTTAGATGGCACAGAAGAACTCTTATTTCTATTACTAGGCATTTGCTTCACTCATTTATTTTAGTGTGGGTTAGGAAAAAATAAATGACAGCATCCATTTATGGCATGGTGTATTGATTTTTCTATTTACATTAGTGATAACAGAATTTTTCTTTCCAACTTATTTAATTAAGTTCTAAAAAATTGAGTCCATTTACAAATAATGTTGGGTGAATAATAAGATAGGTCATACAACAATAAAGCAAAAACTATGTGTCTGAGATAACAAAAAGAACTAGAATTTGAAAAACATTGCCTCATCAATTGCCATACATGGATTAAAAAGACATACACACACACAATGAAACTAATTTTTAAACTCACTTGCTTAAAAAAAACACATCCCAGAGCCTGCCTAAGAGGACTCCAACTAGCCTCTAAACTTCTAAATTTGAAGCGTGTTTCTTCTTCCTCTTTCTATTTTTGGAATTTAAATAGCCAAATGGATTAAAAAAAATCCAAACAAACAAAAAAACCTGCCTCTAAATAAGAAATGAGCTAGGGGCCTGGAGCTCTCCTCTGCCTCATTTCAACTCCAAGCAAATGGTGAATTACAACACCCCTGGACATAGTGGTTTCTAACTACCAAGCTGCCAGGCTTTTAAATAAGAGCAGCACAGAAGTGCGGCCATAATGCTACCTATTTCCCTTGCTAAATTATTTATGCATTTATTATATTTTACATGGGCTGTTGAACCTGAAGGTACTTCTGTGGGGGCCAGGTCATTTCAAGAAACCCATTACTGAGAATCAACTCAGCTACGTTAGAAACTGGCACATCCAATTGTATGTGATATTGCTCGTTAATATTATATAATTACTGCCTCTGCCATTGTTTTCAGGTGGTGATAACTTTGTGTGTGTGTGTACGTGTGTGTATGTGCACTATTCAATGGCTACAAGGCAATCCACTTCATTAACAGGCTGTTTAACATTGAGGGTATATCAATAAAGACTAGCTTTATGCAATCGTGGAACTGCACCTGAGATGACTTGGCCAAATGAAGCTATTACCCCGTACAATGTGTTTTACACAAGATTGAAATGGTTTACTAAGTTTATAAAGCCACTTGCCGGCGTTTACAGTGACTGATTTGCCAAAAGATCAGCAGTGTGGTAGAAGTTTTATGCTATGCCAATAGAAACTTGATATACGCTATCAGGAGATTCCCCAAATTTTCCAAGGCTTGTTGTTAAAGTCAACCTAACATTTATTACTTCGGACTTCCTTATGACTTGTATATCAAGAGGAAAGAAAACTGATTAATTCAACCTTAATTCAACAAACACTCATTAAAGGCCTACTGTGTGCTGGGCATAATGCCGGGCTTAGGGGTTACACAACAGAAAAGTGTCTGACCTGGAGGAGCAACTCCAGTGGGTGGATCTAAATAGCCAATTACATAGATAGCCAGTTATGTGGCCAAGTGTCTGTGCCAGCCTGGGAGAAGATGCCCACCTCTGCTGGGGGGTCAGAGAAGGCAGTGAGGGTGCTTGAGTCCGAGCTCCCCTGGCAAACGAGATAGCTGCTCTTGGCAGACAGACATACACTGAAGGGCCTAAGAAAGTTGTGTGGTGAGCATAGGACACGCTTGTTGATTCCTCCACAGACTTTCCTGCTCCTTCGCTAGCAGAATTCTGATTCTGTTTGTTTCACATTGGGGTCCTTTGGTCTCAGGGAAGGTGGGCCCAGGTCTCGTCTAGATCAAGGCATGTGACCCCATCCTGAGCAAAAACATATAACGGGAAGTGTGCTTGGAGGGTCCTTGAGGTAGACCTTTCCTCCCTGATCAGAGGAAAGCTCGTGACCAGAAACTCTCAGCTCTTTGAAGCCCTCCGTGTCTTGCTTCTGAATGTCATGGAGTGATGACTGGGGCTGTGGCAGACATCTTAAGACCCTGAAGGTGAGGCCAAGAACATCCAGAGATTCCAATCCACAGCCCTGTCATACTTGACCAGCCAGCATCAGCAACTGCTCACCTCTAGACTTCTTGATGTGTGAGAAAAATCACCACTTACTCTTTGTCACTCTTACTCATGCATTCTGTTACTTCCAGCAAATAGTATTCATGCCATTGTAAGTACTTGGAACCTCAAGTTTTTCAGAATGGTTAGAACAGTGCTCTCAGAGAGTGGCAGGAGATGGTGCTAAAATGTTAGGCAGGTGCCAGTTCATCAGGTGCATGGGGTGCCACACTCAGGAGTCTGGCAGTGCCTTCCAGAGAATGGGTCCCTTCCCAGTGGGGTATATGAGATAGTTGTAGGTGGTACACAGACAAGACAGTATATAATCTTGAATCACACAATGAGAAATTTCGCTCCTTTTCCCTTCTTTTTCAGCCCTTCTCATTAGGTAAAGATGACCTTTCCAGGTTGGGCTAGTAAGTCTTTAGCACCTCTTTCTAACCTTATTAATCTTCCTTTTTAACAAAGAGAAAGAAAGCCTCAGACTTAGGGCCTGTGATATACTCACAGGATCTAGGAGCAATTCAATACCATTATTTTGTTTTCATTATTTTAAATGTGATAATTACCTTTTGGTTATAGCATTTCGGGTGGCTAATCAAGTTGTCTTGACTGCATATTTATTTGTTTGTTTTTTTAAAGATAAACCAGTTTATAAAAAATGTTAAAGGAATGACAATGCAGGAACTACATCCATATGGCAAAAACTGGGATGCTGGAGTGAAAATCACTCAAGTTTGAAAAATAGAGTTGAATACATAAGGAAGCCACTTGAAAGTATTTAAGCAGTGGAGTAAGGTCATTAGATTCTCTACTTAGAAAAATTCAGTGAGCAGGTCCAGGAAGGAAATCCGAAAAAGAGGGATATGTATACGTATAGCTGATTCACTTTGCTGTACGGTAGAAACTAACATAATATGATAAAGCAACTATACCCCAATAAAAATTAAAAACAATAAAAGTAATAGGGAAATGAAAAAAAAAAAGAAAGAAAAAAAGGAAAATTCTTGGCTCTATCCCATACCTATTTAATCAGAAATTCCGGTTTAACTAGTCTTCCAGGTGATTCTGATGCTTACTAAAATTTGAGGACCACCGAGTAGAGGGAAGAGTTTTGAGTCAAGATACCTGGGCAAAATAACTGAGTTATTTTAGACAAGGCCCTTCCCTGGCCCTCAGTTTCCTCAACTGCAAAATGAGGGCATTGACTTGGCTCTAAGACCTCAGGTAGTCATGAAACCTCTCTGGTCTACATGCCCCACCCCCAATATCCACCTCCCTTTGCTTCTTTGATAATAGAATATACATTTTTAGCTTAATACATAAAGCATGAAATAAAGACTATACTGCCCAACTTCTTTTGCCATTAGGTGTGCCCATATGGCCAAATTCTGGCCAATGAGAAGAGAACGAAAGTGATGTGTATGTCTTCTGAAGTTCCCTCAAAGAACGGTTGTGTCCTTCCTCATCTTCTATTTCCTTTGGTCTGGAATACAGACGTGACAGCTGGAGCTAGATCAACCATCTTAGATCCTAGGTAGAAGCTGAATTCTGAGGAGGGAAAAGCAATGAAATAAAAGGAACCCTGGTTTCTGATGACTTCTTGAAACTACCCCACCAGCGCTATATGGACTCTTGCAAACTTCTTTCATGTGAGAAAGGCACTTTTTTAGGCATCCTTCATTTGGATTTCCTGTGCTTTTGCATTATTATGAGAAAATCTTTAGTACCTTATAACTTTATGAGAAAATACTATGAGAACACAATCAGAATATCGTGGGGGCAGGGCCTGGGAATTTGCATTTGATGGGCTCCTATGGGGACTGCATGCTAAAGTTTGAGGTTGGATGCTTACGAATCAAGTCTTATAATTGTTCTTTAGTTATATATATATATATATATATATATATATATATATA
>NW_006792411.1:2807085-2846491 GCF_000442215.2 Lipotes vexillifer
TATATATATATATATATATATATATATATATATATACTCCAAGAATAGGGGAGCCAGAAATTTGGACATAAAAGGAAAGGACCATCTTTAGTGTTTTTTTATATAGATGACTTTCTCTGAAACTTTATAGCTTACGGGTTCCAAAGTGAAACTCCTTTGGCAGTAAAAATTCTGGCTGAAAGGAAATCATCGGACAAACTGGACCAGTGCCTGTGAGCTCAAGGCTATGTTGGGGCTAAAATTTTGGTCTCTGACTCCCAGATCTCTGATCTCTGTACTCTGCAGCTTCCCTGCGAGCTCCAAAAAGCTCTTCTTTTTCCAGCATCGTAGGTGAAGATCCTCTAGTCTAGCCACAGAGTGTGAGATGGTGGCTGTTTGGCAGCCTGGCCATGGTTTTGATACAGGGAAGTGAAGTGTGTCCAATCAAAACAGCCAGGGGTAATCTAGGTCAACAGCCCATCCACATATGTGGTTGGAACCACAAAAGAATCCAAGTCATCCCATGTGATACATGTCACAGTTTGGAAGGTCAACCCTCCATTCCAGCTCACCTAAATCTTTGCTGGGATACGGCGAAATCAAGTGAAGTGCGTCTTTGTCCTGGACCTTTCCAAACCTTTTGTTCAGTGACATTACGTTGGAAGAACTGACTTCACCGCTCCCCACCAAAATGGATTCTTAACTATGGACTCCATGTTAATGACAACACCTTAAGTGGGAAAGCAGGAAGAAAGCAGTATTAAAAATGCAGAGGGCTTTTGCAGGTTATAAAACAACAAACAAAAGGAGAAAATGTAACCCAGCAATTAACTGTACAAAAACCAACGGTGCTTTCTAAGTAAATGTGCCTGTTTTCCAACACTGAAACAGGGTGAAGATCAGAGGTGGGTTTAATAAAACCTGCCTTCAGGACATGGCTCTCTTGCTGTCTGTCTTGCCTTCTGGTAGTGAGCTTTCAGATAGTTTTGGAAAAGAGGATATTGCAAAAGTAATTCCATCCTTCCCTCTTCCCCTACCTTCACAAGACCTGCTTCTGAATATTAATATCATATGTTTTTCGTTCCAGTAACATATATATTCCTCTACTATGTTAGAATCCTTATTAACGCTGCTAAGCAAAATAACTGCTGGGTATTAATCTCTTAGGGGACTGGACCATGTACTTGCCCGGACTTGTCTTCTCACTACAGCTCCCTACCCAAAACAACACCAAGGGCACGGTGTCCTTCAGTTCCATTAGAGAAAGCTCCTGGGCCACCAAATCTAAAAAGATCAACTGCTTTACATATTTCTCCATGTGATGAGCATGTGTTCATGTAATTTATGGTAGTATCTGGTGGCTTCGTGTATGAGTGTCATATTTCCATAATGTGCCTCAGTGTCTCATGGAAATGAACCAAAGCAGGGCCACTGCACTGTGCAACAGGGGGATGGGCATTCACATCATAGTCTGTGGTGCCTTATGGAGTTGCACAGTGCACAACCTGGGCAACGTTGGGTGGTGGCCCTGATTGCTAAAGTCATTAGACAGGCCCCTGGGGAGCTTGGGTGTGTGCTTCAAGGGCAGTGGTGGAGGACATTAGCTAGCGTGGGGAAGAGTTCACTCTGTGTGATTATGAGGTGAGATTTATACCGCCTGCCAAGCTTTAAGAGAGGCTGATGAAGGAAATATTAGGGCCCTGCTTCCTGGGAGGCTCCGACTTTGGGGTGTGGTTGACCTCAAACCCCAGAGGGGGCTGGGCTGTAGCCAGCAGGGTCCATTCACTAGCCTACAACTTTTCTGAAGGTGTGTCAGCCCTTAATGGACAGGGAGGGAGGGTTTTTAAAAAAATCTTTTTAATTAAAAAAAAATAAATCTGGTAGCACCTTAACGTCCAGGGAGAGCTTGCTTTCTCGGCCACCTAGAGGCTTCCCAGTGAGCATGTTTCATGGGAGGTGCTCTCTTCTGCCAGCAAAGTGTTCAAGCCAGCACTCATCTGCAACTGTTGATCTCTTTGGAAATCCTAAATAGAGCTGCTGAATTGTTGTCATGGTTACCTGGGACAGTTTCTGAGGCCAGAATGTTTTCAAGGAGGGCAGCCCTGAGCTGGGTATCCTGGATTTCTGAGTAGGCAACTGACTCAAGAGAATTGCTTCCCGCTTCCTTCTCCCATGCTCCTAATCCCTAGCCAGGAACCTGATGTCTGCAGAGATCATTTTAGCTTCAGCCCAGCCCAAACCTACTGCCCATGCTTGATTTAGCCTTAAAAGATCAGGCTGACCTAGCAGCACCCTGACTATGGCTCTGGTGTGTCTCCTCCCTCTACAAACCAACATAGGTTCCTGGATTCATTCATGCATGCAGCTTCTAGGCAAAAGGCACTTGAGAAGTGGTTCTCTGCCCTTCATATGTTAATAAGGAACTGACATTTTCGAAAACCTCTTAGAAGCCCAGCACTTCACTTGTATCTCATGTAATTTACCACCTCCTAGCCAGGGAGGAATATCATTCACATTTTATCTATGAGGAACCAGGGGCTTGTAGTGGTGATGCCCAGAGCTCTACAACCAGGACGTAGCAGATCTGGAATTCAAATTACCTGTTTGGTTCTAAAGATAGCCCTCTTTCCTTCAAATATGGCAGCCAGTTTAGTCACTAAGAATTGGCAGCCCCAAAAGACTCTCAACCATCTACTGGACATTGAAGATTCATTCATTCATTCACTCAATAAACATGTCCTGAGTCTGCTCTGTTCCAGACCCTCTGATGGCCACTGGGGACACACAGATAAATCAGACACAAGCTCTGCTAGTGAAAAAACTAACTCACTGACAACCAGCAGCAGTGAGTAAATGAGAGGAATCTGTAAGATGCTACCAAAAGGAGCAGTCAGGGAACTCATTTTGGAGGAAGTGACACCTAACTGAACCAGCTAAGTCTCAAGGTATGTCCAGTTGTGGGGAATAAACAGCAGAATCAGACCCAATCCCTAACACTTACGGAACTCAAAATAGAGTTACAGAGAAAAGACTCATGTTCATGGCACAACGAAAAGACAAAAAAAAGTCACCGATTAAGGTCCCAAACAGGTGTTCTACATGGAAGTATGGGAGGATTGATAAACTCAAGCAGCAGAAGTTGGGGTCATTGAAGAAAGGCTAGGGAAATGAAATGGAAGCCACCTTTTTTCATGAGATTCTTCTTAAAAGTCTTTGATCTCTCCCTTTTTTATTCCCGACTCTTGCCATAGTCACTTGTGGCTCTCCTCTGATTTCTTTTCATTTCTCATTTTCTATTAAGGAAAACACTCACTTATTCAACATCTTTAGAGCGAGTGCTGAGAGCAAGGCATTAATCTAGGTCCTGATGGTGGTCATAGCGGTGAGAATGTACAAATATGAACAAGACATGGAGCCCTTGAGCAGCAAATGAACAACCTAAATGATTAAAGTTTGCGAGATGTGAGTCCCAAACCAAATGGCATAAAGAATGAAATTATGCAGATTTGGAAAAGGGACTGTCATTCAGGAAAGATTTCATTGTAGTTGGTTTGTTCACTCATGTCTTCAGCATTCATTCACTGATGACTCCTACCTACAAGATTCCCTCCTCAAAGAGCCCACAGTTGACCACAGGTCCAGGAGACATAAGCAACCATTACAATAGAGGGTGATAAAGAGGCATGAGATGTACACTGGGCCATGGATGTTCGTAAGAGGGAGCTCGGAAGGCAGAGTTGGTAGCTTTTGAACCGATTCCTAAAACTAAATAGGAGTTTAACAGGTGGAGAAGAGAGGAAAGGGAAGGTAAAAAGGCGCTGAGATTATATTTGGAGCACCTTGGTGTGGGGCGGTTGGAGGGAGACGAGGTGTTAAGATATACTGCCCCCAGAGTGGAAAAGCCTTGAACACCAGACTAAAAAGTTTGGTCTTTTTCAAGGAGGTAGTGGGCAGTCGCAGAGAAGTCTGAGCAGGTGAGGACCCTAACAAGCTTTTCGTTTTGGCAATGTCCCTCTAGTAGGCGAGAAGGGTGGACTAGAGCCGGATGGGGATGAGGGCTCAGCCACAGACGTTTACAGCAGCTGTATCTTTGTGCCTGAGATGGCACCAGACGGGAGCCTAAACCAAGCAGGAGGAGTGGGGGTGGGGGAATGGAAGGTGAAAGGAGAGTCCCGCGTGAGGTCTACATTCAGGACAAGGACGTACGCAACTCCAGGCACCGCACAGCTGCCGGGAAAACCCGCCTCCTCTTCCAGATCCCTCTGGGGAGGAGCTCCGGTCAAAGCACGTGATGCCTGGGGAACCACGTTTACTATGGGCAGTCCTCCCGTTCATCCGCCGTTTCAGGGGTTGCCCCACCGATCTCCCACACCTGGATTCTTTACCGCAGTGCTAGAGGAATCCGTTCTCTTCCACGCGTCCCGCTATACTCCTCCTGCAGAGCGTGGTTAGGCGAGATAAACAGCGCAG
The DNA here is from genome assembly GCF_000442215.2 of Lipotes vexillifer. NCBI lineage: Eukaryota > Metazoa > Chordata > Mammalia > Artiodactyla > Lipotidae > Lipotes > Lipotes vexillifer. The sequence goes on from NW_006792411.1 coordinate 2,811,535, forward strand.
GAGCCCTTTGCCCACACTAAAGATGGCGACCAGTTGCGCTCACTCTGGGTCGGGGGAGCAGGTTCCAGGCTCCAGGCCTCACTGGGCGAGGCGTAGACGGAAGGGGCGTCTCTCGAGATAACTTTTCGACCTTCCTGGGAGGGCGCCTGAGCCGAGGGGCGTGGCCTGATCTGAATTCTAGCATTTGATTGGCTTTTCGGAAGGTGGGCGGGGTGTCTGCCCTAACCCACCCCTCCCTCTTCGAACCGGAAGTGTCTCTCGGTCTTTCCAGCTGGTTGTCATTTCACTCGGCTCGGTCCTGAGGAGAAGGACTCAGCCGCGGCTGCTGAACAGCAGAGGAGGAAGGAGGAGAGAAGAAGAGCCAGGCGGAGTCCGCAACTACGACAGCGGGGACTGCGGGACCGGGGTAAAGCGACGGCGGCGGCGACGACGGCCCAGCAACCGTGAGGAGAAACAAAAGCCTTCTAAATTACAGTTTTTTAAAAAATCTGGGGGAAAAAAGAGAGAGAGTGAGCAAAGGGGGGAAGGCCCTTCTCTTTTAGAGTAACTACGCTGGTGGGGTTTTTCTATTTTTCCTCTTTTTTCCCCCCTGCGGAGAATCGAACTGAGAGAACTGAACAAACCGCCCCTGGGTCCCATGAGGGAAAAAAACCCCGGAGCCGCAGAGAGGGGTAGAGGCCGAAACCGCAGGACCTTCCAGGTCGCCCCCTTGGTCCCCGCACCCCGGGGCCGCCAGCTTGTCCTCGTCGAGTCTCTCTAATCCGTCTCGATCGCGACACCCCCAAGAGGGAGAAACGGGTGTTTCCAGCCCATTTCATGGGGGAGAGGAGGCCGGGGGGAGCCCCAGGAACAGCGACCGCAGCAAGATCTGCACCCAGAGCTTCAGGAACAGCCCCAGAGGCCAAAACTGCACCCCGTGAAAGATCAGAAACAGGACCAGGAACAGCAGAAACTTCCCTGCAATCATCTTTCCATTAGTCAATGCTGATTTCCTCTCCCGCAACCAGGAATTCGCCTCCCACCCCAAATAACCTAATATAATCTATATATATAAATATATAATATATAATGTTCTTAAATTATTCCTGATTTTTTTTAACCAAGCTGCCAAGAAAAGAACGTATTCTCCCCTTAGCCCTATTCTAATTTTTATGTGAGTGAATCTAAACTGCTGAAGAAGACCATATGTGATTGTTAAATTATATATATATATATTTTTACTCCGCGCAATGCTTATTCTTCTACATCCATAGATGCTTGAGAAGCTGTGTTTTTGTCATTCATGTACGTTTCCCTTTGGAAAAAGAAAGCGCCTATTTTACTAACCAAAGACTTGATTTTTACCCTCTTCGTTTTTATTCCCTCCTAGAATAAGTTGGATTCATGTCAATGTTTTAAGACATTTTTTTTTTTTTTTTTTAGTTTTTTTCTTTTTTCTTTCAGAGACCAGAATTCCAAATCTGAACTATTTAGGGTGATAAGCTGCGATCTTTGAGCTAGCTAAAAATAAGACATTTCAAACAAGCAACTTAAATTTGGGGTAGAGGATACAAAGGCGTGAGACATCAGGTTGTTGTTTTTTTTTATCATAGGATTCTGAGCCTAAAAATAATAAATGGGGGATTACGGGTTTGGAGTGCTAGTGCAAAGCAATACTGGGAATAAATCTGCTTTTCCAGTCAGATTCCATCCACATCTGCAGCCTCCACACCATCACCAAAATGCCACCCCCAGCCCCGCTGCTTTTATAAATAATAACACAGCTGCCAATGGCAGCAGTGCCGGGTCAGCTTGGCTCTTTCCTGCCCCGGCTACCCATAACATTCAGGATGAGATCTTGGGATCAGAAAAGGCAAAAAGTCAGCAACAGGAACAGCAAGACCCTTTAGAAAAGCAGCAGCTCTCCCCCAGTCCAGGTCAGGAAGCTGGAATACTGCCTGAAACTGAGAAGGCAAAATCTGAAGAAAATCAAGGGGACAATTCTTCAGAAAATGGCAACGGGAAGGAGAAAATAAGAATCGAATCACCAGTGTTGACAGGGTTTGATTATCAAGAAGCCACGGGGCTAGGTACTTCAACCCAACCCTTGACATCTAGCACGTCGTCTCTTACTGGTTTCAGTAACTGGTCAGCAGCGATAGCGCCTTCTTCCTCTACAATCATCAATGAAGATGCAAGTTTCTTTCACCAGGGAGGGGTCCCGGCTGCTTCGGCTAATAACGGTGCTCTGTTGTTTCAAAATTTTCCCCATCATGTCAGCCCTGGCTTTGGAGGCAGTTTCTCTCCTCAGATCGGGCCTCTCTCACAGCACCACCCCCATCACCCTCATTTCCAGCATCATCACAGCCAGCATCAGCAGCAAAGGAGGTCTCCTGCCAGTCCCCACCCCCCACCTTTCACACATAGAAATGCTGCTTTTAACCAGCTGCCTCATTTGGCGAATAATCTTAACAAGCCCCCTTCTCCATGGAGCAGCTACCAGAGTCCGTCTCCTACACCGTCTTCTTCCTGGAGCCCAGGAGGTGGTGGATATGGTGGCTGGGGAGGTTCCCAAGGCCGAGATCACCGCAGAGGGCTGAATGGAGGAATAACGCCCCTGAACTCCATCTCGCCTTTGAAGAAAAATTTTGCAAGCAATCATATTCAGCTCCAGAAGTACGCTCGCCCCAGCTCTGCCTTTGCTCCTAAATCCTGGATGGAAGATAGCTTGAACAGGGCTGACAACATTTTTCCTTTTCCGGTAAGATTATGTTCCATTAATAGATTAAGATGAAATAAGGAAACGGCAGGCTGTAATATCTATGTGACGAGGAGAGTTTGAATTGTCTGTATTCATATCAGAGCTCTTCTTAGAAAATGAGTTAATTACCAGACATTATTTTGGCAGGAGAAGAGTATAATTTGGAACAAAATATTCAGCTTTTTTTTGGGTAAATTTCTAATTGTTATCTTCCCCTAGATAATCGTATAAATTATCATAATTATGAATACCAGGTAGCTAGTGATGTCATGATTATTAACTATAATACCTTTCTAGCCTGACAAGAGAATCGTGGTTGGTTTTTCCCTACTTATTTAAGTGAGAATAAATAATGTAGATATAAATGTATTTCATTGTGGAAACTGATGAGCATTTTCTACCCGTTTGCATAACTATATAGCCTCGCAAATTAATTTTTGTCCACTGTAAGGTAGTGATTCACTGAAAACCAGCTATTGAATTATAGTTTTCTCACTGGTTATATTTTAAACCTGAAACCTCTCTGAACCCTGCTGTCTGAACAGTCTGAATTCATCAATTCGGCAATTCCTGTTAAACCTTTTTGCAAATTCTGGCCTGCCTTGTGTCAGTAAGGACTGCTAGAGAAATGATCTAAATATTTTCTTCATCCCCAATTATCTTTGCATACTATAAAACTGTTGATCTCAGAGTGACTCTTATGATGCCTTTCACCCATTTGTTTATTTTCCAGTGTTAACACTGGGGGTGTAGATAATTAAACCATTCCTAAAAATAGACCCAGGCAAAGATCACTTGTCTTTCTTGCCACCAGTGTATCCTTATTCTGCAAGAGTCACATTGTTTCATGTTTTTAAATTAATGAGCAGCCAGTCTAGTTGATAGACGTAGGATAAAGGGAATTTCATAGTTAACTGAACATCAGATGCCCCACTAAATTTGTATACTTTGGGGGTATGATCATTTATATGTGTTTAGGAAATTTATATGGGTTTTAAGCTAACATTGAATCAGTCCTCAGAACAAACCCCACAAGGTAAGTTCTCTTATTATCCCCATTTTAGAGATGAGAAAATTGAGTATTAGCAAGATATAATAATTTTCCCAAGAGCACACAGCTGATAAGAGTACAAACTCTAGGTTAAAAAGCAAGGATTAAAAAATGCTACATACATGTGTACGCATACACATGTGCTATATCTAGAGGGTTATTTTAGAGATCTTTAGGCAAAGGCTCAAACAGATTTCAAAATAATTGCAATGTCTCCATATATGATGTCAACAAGAGTAGAATTATCTGTTTTAATTAATAATTTGCTCAGAGGGAGGGGAAGTTTGCTAAGAGAACCCTGTGTCATTCCAAGGAATTAAATATTCCTTCTCTAAGGATTCAGGTATAATGATTAGGATGTATCTTAAAACATTTGGTGAAATCTAGTTAAAAAAATTTTTTTTTAATAATTTTTTTGCCCAGGTATAAAAAAAGCTGTTGGCTTTTGTTTTTAGAACGGGTTTTTACTCAAACTGAAGAGAGCAATTATCATGCTTTAGTGGTCAGGTGGAAAGGCTGTTGAAGACATTGGCAATCCCATGAAGTCTATTTTTAAAAAGTTGGTTTTGATATTCCTTTGAACATAAATTTAAGGGGAATTTAATGCAAAGGTAACTTTTATGAATTATTTATATATTCCTAATTGAAAAAATCTAAGACGGCATTCTCAACATTTTAACTGGGTTAAGATTGGCTCAGAATTAAAAATACTTTTCTTTTCTATTTTGCTACTTATAAAGTGACAGAATGAATTTATGTGACCTCATAGTTTGTTTTCCATTCTCAGTTTACTGACTTTTGATAAAGGTTTGCTTTGGGAAAAATAAAAATTTCAGAAAATGAATAAACTATATGTATATGCACATTATTAATATTTTTATGGAGCTAATGGGATGTGTTTAACATGTGAAATTTTTTTAATCAGATGGTTTCTTAGAGATTAAGCTGGTGTATGAAATAATAGTAGACTAAGAATGATACTGAAAGATACTGTTAGAAACTAACTCTTCCCTCAGAATTGTTGTCTGTTATGATGAGAATGGAAAATGGATGAGTCAATATACCTGACTGAAATTTGGTAGGATTAGAAGCTAAGTTGTTGCTTTCTGTTCACCATCCCCACCATTTTTAGGAGAGTGTGTATATTTCTGTGTGTGAGAGAGTGAAGAGAGAGAGAGAGAGAGGTTGGGAGATGGGGAGCTGAGAGCAAGCATTGGGTTGAGTTGTAAGTCACAATAAAAATAAGTGATTTGAAAAGAATCTTTATGACAAGAAATTCCTAATAGGGTTTTGAAAATATAAGAAGTTAGTAAACTGAGTACCGTGGTGCTTACTTAAATGAATGCAGTTCTGTGTGTGTGTGTGTGTGTGTGTGTGTGTGTGTGTGTGTGTGTGTTAGAGAATTAATCTTTTGAATAATTTTTTGGCAAAAAATACTGTTTTGAGTTGATATGAATTACTTGGTTAAATCTGATATGAAAAGATTTGAAGAAACATTTATTTGACTGGGAGCCCAGACACCTAGGTTGTGGTCTTGGCCCTATCAGTGTCATAGCATTTGGGGACCTCAGTTTCTTCATAAAATTGGGGGTGGTGGTGACCTAGGTGATTCCTAAGTTCCTTATGATTCTAAAGCAAGCTACTGTGAAATTTAAACTGCTGCAATCACAGTCCATACTTTTTTCTAAACACTGCTATCTTATTTAAATTTACTACCTTAAACACTATTAATTTTAGGAAAGACATTTTATAGATTAGTAATTCAATTTCCGTTGCTTTTAGAAAGAATTCCTTAGGTGTTATAGAGAGATCTTAAAATTTACCACAGAAATTACAGGATAGAATTTGCATGGCTGTATTATAATATTGGTATTCAATCAAAGGCTAGCATGGAGTTATTATATTAAAAGGAAATAATTTACCTGAAATGTAACTAATACTGGGTAGTGTTTATTTTAATTTGAAATGAATCAGAATGGTTTTTACATTTGTTTAATATAGGTTTGGGTACATACAGTGAATTAAAATTCATGATGACATTTTAAATTAATTTTGGGGGCCAATCTTAACCTTCTCTTTTATCCATGTTTATGGAGCAGGAGCAAAGATTCCAAATATGTGAATAATCCTCTAAATAACTGATATGACAGGCATTATATTTTGGGATTTTCTTTTTATTAAAATTTGTTTCTAAGTTATTTTTGCTTAGCTTAAAGTTTTCATTATGTGGATGCAGGTAACATGCCTGAAATCCAGTTTTCAGATACAACTAAACTAATATGTATTTAATAATAGCTAACATGCCTTTGATAGTGTAAGTGTTTTACATGTATTAACTCATTTAATTCATTCAACAATCCTATGAAGTAGAAATTATTATTGTTATTATTACTATTCACACATGAGATTTGGCTTTTAACCATTATACTACAGTGTCTTTTCACATAGACATGTTACAGATGGTGGGGGTGGTAAATGCCTCCCGGAAGCATGTAAGATGAGAGAAAAATTTTTACAGTGAATCATTGATACCTGATGATTAAAAGCTGATTATAAAGTTTTGAAAAGTGGAAAAAAAGTAGAATATATTTATTTGTCAACTTTAAAATATTAAACAAATAATATTCAAATCAATATTTTTTTGTTTGATTTTAGTACGTACTGTATACTAGGTACTGAGCTACGTGCTTTCACGTATGTTATCTCACTTCGTGTATAGGATTTCTCAGCCCTATGAGGCTTAGTTTTATTGTCTTAATTTCAAAATGAAGAAACAAGGGCCATGTTTATGTGACTAAAGGCATGATTTGACCCTTACATTAAGGGGAGGAAAATCCTACCCATCCTGCCAAACACATCCTGGAATCCTGATGTCCAAACTAAATAATATATTGGGGCACCTGCCAGTAATTAATTTGAATATAACAGTTCTTTGGAGGGGTGCCTAGATCTTCTGTCCTTACAGGAATGTAAAGGAGAATTGTATGCTATATATCCTAGTACTCTCTTATATTCAGCTCAGTTATGCCCCCATCTCCATTAGCTAAGAGCCAAGAAGAAAAAAAAAAAAAAGAGAAAATAAAAAGGAAAGGGGGGAGACAAAATCTGTAACAAAGATGATCCCAAAACTTGATTGATAGGGAGACATTTTAGGATTTGGAGCCCATTTGCTCTTCCTTGGTCACCATGGATTTGTTAAGTTGTCTTAACCAGGCAAATAATTTATGTTACTTTAATAACTCTCCTTGTGTTTTCAGTTTATTGATCCTCAAAATTATATATGGCATCTTATATCTGAAAACAGAAAGTTACTGCATGGCTTCAGGTCTGAAAGTCATGGTGAATTATCAATATTAAAATTATCGAAAGTGCAACGTTATTACATTTTTTGTTTTCTCATATAGTCCCAAGAGGGATATAGGAAACATTTTCTTTGACTTTGTATTTATCTATATTAGAAGACGGGAAAGTAATTTTTTTTAACTGTAAAGTATGGGTTGGATGGTTCTGGCTCCAGCAGAATTGAAATATTGGAAAAGTTTGGGAAAAGGGGACCAGATACCATTTTACACCTTTTTGTAGAAAGCCTTTTAACTAGATTTAATTGCTTTTCTGATGGAATTGAAACTTGGGCAGGGTAGTTTTTTGACTATTTTTTGATGTGACTTCAGGGAAGCCATGGAATATGATCAACACACTGTTCCAACATCTTTCAGGAAAAACCTGGTTATTGCAAGCCTAGTGAATGTGCTTGTTGCTAGTTGCAACTAGAAAGATGTTATTTAGTTCATGAGTTTATGCTTTTGAGAATAATTTTTGTTGGTGTTCACGAGAAAGAAATGGAAAAGTAGTCTTAAAGTTAACATATGCCTATTTTGAATTTTACAGTCTAAATCTATTTTCCTTACGACTTTTTTGCTCTTTCTATTAAGGAAAATAAGCTTGAGGTTCCATTATCACATTTTTTCAACACTATATTTTACCTCAGTTTTTGGTCCCATCACAGATGAGATAATATATTTCTCTTTAAGGCAGGGAGCTTGTAACATGAGCATTCATTTAAATTTTTCCTGACAAAAGTCATTTTGTATTTAATTGTTCAAACAAAATTGTTCTTGAGGAAATTAGAGTATATTTTTACCATGATAAATTTATAGCAGTGTAGAATTTTTTACTTCAAAGTTAGTGTAGATTTTCATCATATTGTATAATATTGGAACAGAAGGAGTTACACTTTCAGGTTTTCAGAAAATTCTCAATAGAAAGATAAAGGATCTATAGATCCTATTTTTAATCAGTTTCTGAAGCTGACACTTGGATAATTACTGAGAAAGGCTATTGTGTGAGGCCAAAAATATAGTAGACTGAAGCACAGGCCCTGGATCCAAACAGACTTAAGTTTGATCTGAGCTCTAGTTAGCTGTGTGACCTTGAGCAAGTCACTTAAATTTGAGAACACAGACCTAGCAGTGAAGGGTTATTCTAAGGTACTTTAAATATGTGGCCGTATTAGGTAGCTTACATTTTTTTGTTTAAAATAAAATTAAAATCTCTAATATTGAGTAAAATCAGGAAATTAAAATAACTACAAAAAGCTTGGGTGTCTATGAAAGATTTTGAGCAGTGCTTACTTTTGCTTATCTTATCATATATGCTCCACTTCTCAGAGTACTACTTTTTTTTTTTTTTGCTGTACGCGGGCCTCTCACTGTTGTGGCCTCTCCCGTTGCAGAGCACAGGCTCCGGACGCGCAGGCCCAGCGGCCATGGCTCACGGGCCCAGCCGCTCCGCGGCATGTGGGATCTTCCCGGACCGGGGCACGAACCCGTATCCCCTGCATTGGCAGGCGGACTCTTAACCACTGCGCCACCAGGGAAGCCCCTCAGAGTACTACTTTTAAATAAGCTAGATGCAACCCAGGACAGATAAAACATTTAGCAGAATTATCAGCTTTCTTGAAGAGAAGTTTTAATAATTGTTTATATACCTAAACATTTATTAGCATTGGCAGCCTGCATCTTTCAGTAGTTTGAAAGATTTTGCCTATTTTTAAGAAATTTAGAACATTTGATTGTTTTTGTATACATTAAAGGAGATTGTACTTTTTTTTTTTAACATCTTTATTGGAGTATAATTGCTTTACAATGGTGTGTTAGTTTCTGCTTTATAACAAAATCAGCTATATGTATACATTTATACATATACATATACATATATCCCCATATCTCCTCTCTCTTGCGCCTCCCTCCCACCTTCCCTATCCCACCCCTCTAGGTGGTCCCAGAGCACCAAGCTGATCTCCCTGTGCTATGCGGCTGCTTCCCTCTAGCTATCTGTTTTACATTTGGCAGTATATATAAGTATATATAAGTCTCACTTCGTCCCAGCTTACCCTTCCCCCTCCCTGTGTCCTCAAGTCCATTCTCTACGTCTGCGTCTTTATTCCTGTCCTGCCCCTAGGTTCTTCAGAACCACTTTTTTTTGTTTTCTTTTTTAGGTTCCATATATGTGTTAGCATACAGTATTTGTTTTTCTCTTTCTGACTTACTTCACTCTGTATGACAGACTCTAGGTCCATCCACCTCACTACAAATAACTCAGTTTCATTTCTTTTTATGGCTGAGTAATATTCCATTGTATATATGTGCCACATCTTCTTTATCCCTTCATCTGTTGATGGACACTTAGAAGGAGACTGTACTTTAATGAAGAATTTATGATTTTGTTCGTTAAAAGACAGGAAAAGGTACCATAGATTTGAATTGAATATATTTTAGCTTTTATCCTGGAATTAAGTCCTGTTTTTTATATTTTAATTAATTTATTTAGCATATATTTATTGAGCACCTGCTATGTTATGGACTAGGCATAGGTAGATATCTCATAAAAATTGTTTTGATTTGATTCATAATGTATTTCTGGCCTGTGCTAATCTTTGAATGATACTGAACATGCATTTTTTATCATTGTAAACAAATTAGCAACTAGCCCAATAGTTATATTTCATTTTAATCCATGAGCTGTTTAAACTTCAAGGCAAACTAACAGGTTCCACTTTAGGTATAACAGAAACTGTGTGTAAATGACAGTTCCAAGTATTTTATTAACGGTCACATGTATAAAGATACACCTGTACACAACATGTGCTTTTTTAAGTTCTGTGACAAAATGGTACTACAAAAGGCAAACTTTAGCCTGTGGGTCACAGAATTTAGGTCTCATTAAATGTCAAGGAAAAAAACTCCATCAGTCACTTAGAGGTCCTCCCTCATGTTTGCAAACTGAATTTTTAAAGTTTAAAGTCTTAAGCTGAAGAAGTACTTTTCATATTGTAGAGTATTTAGATTGGGCAACTTCTATTTGCTGCATATTTACCAGGTATATCCCAGTCATTGCTTTCTTCTAGCTCTAAAATAAGTTATAGTTAATTCCTCAGTATTATACACTTTAAAGCCATATTTATATTTAAATATTATGCAACATACTTTTAATAATAGTTTTCCCAGGTGTTTTTGAGGAATGCATCTGGTGCTAGTCAGTAAAATAACTGCTGTAGCCTTACTGTCTGTAAGAACCTTAAAAAGAACCAAACAATGTAAGAACAGTTGCTATTCAGAAAAACCTCCTAATTATCATATGGAAGTCAGATCTGAGTTGATCTGAGTTTCAACGATGGCTCTGCCACATACTAGCTGTGTGACCTAAGGCAAGCTCCTCAACTTTCCTGATCCTTCATTTTCACATTTCTTTTGTCCAGTGTTTTTGAAGTAAAATGAGATATGCCTAATATTTGGCTTCCTAAAGATTCTGTTGGTATAAGAAAGTCATCAAGTAGAAATATTAATTCAAAATTTTGCAAATAGCACAGATTCTTAAAAGGTGAAAACCATTGTGTAACTGGTGTATGGTAATTTGAGTTTAACTCTAAAGAAGAATTTTATAATCTGAACTATAATTTTGTTTAATAAACTCAGAGTACTTAATAGTGGGAGTCAGCCCAGATGATGCTCCCATTTTCTTGAACATTGCTGGAAAATTTAGTGACCAACTGGTTTTTTTGTTTGTTTGTTTCCTCTTTGGATAAAGTTTTTCCCCCCAAGTCTTTTTCATTTCTTACTGTGGAAAAGTTTAAACATATTCAATAATAGAGTAGTGTATAGCAAATTCCCATGTACATACATGTCACCTGGCTTCCAACAATGATCAGCTCCTGGACAGTCCTCTTTCATCCATCTTCCTAACTGTCTCTTCCTGCTTTCATGTTATTTTGAAGCATTTCCCAGGTATTGTATCATTTCATCTGTAAATGGTTTAGTATGTGTCTCTAAAAGATAGTCTTTTTTCCCCCCCTTAAAAACATACAAAAATATCTTCTAGTTGTTTTTTAAAGAAAGATAGTGAGAAATTGAAGCAAGGCCCACATTTCTGTTGTACCTGCTCAGCCTTTTTCACCGCTCAACCTGATGCTAATCTCTAAAGAAACCACTATTGGCCGCATCTCCCTTTTAGGTCAAGAAGGGTGCTGGTGGTCACATGGCTGTCAAAAAAAAAAAAAAAGAAAAGAAAAAGAGATACAACAAGACACCAAAACATCAGCTGATGACCACAAATTTGGGAGGAGATAGTTCAGTTTTCCTCTCTTCATTTCAGCCTTCTCCTGGGCTCAGGCTTCTGTGGACTTGGGGGAAGGATCTCCAAAAGGAGAGAGAACAGGACAGGACTGAGAGCATTTTGGTTGTGGTATTGTTTGTTAATGTGTTTTTGTTTTTCCGAAGGGGAATTTAAAGGTTTGGGGTCTTTTGCAGGCCTTTGGACTGCATCACAGTTTTTTTCATCTCTTGCTCTTTTTCAACCCACAAATGTTTGATGCTTTCAATGGACTGTGTGCTAGGAGTACATGACCAAGGCACACATGCTCCTCCTCGTGAACTGTACAGTCTGGTGACCTCTTGCTCTGTGCCTGCGTGTTGAGAAGTGCCTTCTGCTCCGGCGGCTGGAGAGCTAAGGATGTGGCGGGGGGAGCTGTGAGGGCCCAGAGGCCGACACTGGGCACAGGCTGCCTTTGACATTGCTGTCAAGGCTCATGAAAGAGAAGAGACATTATGGATGTTATGGGTTATAGGATACAAGCCTCAGTTTAAGAATAAAGATTGTGTATTTGGGTGACCGTTCTCTCTGCTGACTCCGGACCCTGATCAGGCCCAGCAGATGTATAGCAGAGGACTGCTGGCTGCCAGTAAGCAGCCAAAGATAGAGGAATGGCCAGAGGGTCTAAATGACTTCATTCCTTAGGGCCTAGTTTTAGTAGCTCTTCCCACTTTCCTGAACTAATGACCTCTTGCCCCGAATAGCTTATTAGGTAGGAAATACCTTTTTTTCCCCCTTTTTTGTTTCTCTATGAAAATGAGCTATAGGAAATAGCGCAGAACAGCTGAATTATTCAGATACAAACAATACCTAATTTAATATGTTATATTTGGGCTCTTTTGCCATTTCACCAGAGAGAGAAGGGGCAGAGGGAATGTTTATTGAGAGGATCTCCTAACTGGCGGGCGTGGTGCGGACCTTGTCTCATTTCTCTGCACCCCAGTTTTATAAGGGAGGTGGGATCCTTATTTCCATGATGAAATCAAGGTTCAGAAACAATGCAGTGTCAAGATCAGTTGTCTTCTAAGTGGTGATTTACACGCAGGTCTTGGACTAGATTTTAATTATTTCCCTCTGCCAGGCAAGGTGAAAATGAACAAATAGTTAACAAGAGGAAGGGGTCTATTGATTTAGGAACTGACTAATCAAGTCTAGAATGCCAAGTTGTGTTTTTAATACAGTCAATTGGTGACAAGAAATATTTACCACTTTAAGGATTTCTAATGGTGAACTTGAATGTGGTTTATTTAGTGACGGTGGGATAAAAGAAAATTTTCTCAAAGGCTTTCTGGAGAGATCAGATTCATCACTTCATGTGGAAGAAAATGGAGCTATTGATCCAGTCAGGGTAATACCCCAAAGACATTGATTCATTTTGTTATAGTTTATTATTCTATTAGGAAGCACTTGGTAGCCCAAGATCTGGAAGACTCTGCCTCATTATAAAGCGGTCATAGTGAGAAAGCACTGACTGAAGAGGGATCCTGCTAAGAAATATGAGATGCTATTAAATGTGGTTTCTCCTACTTCAGGTAATTACCTCTTTCACTTTAACCTCTGACACTTGTTCTCTGCATTCAGACCCTGTATACAGTGAAGGATTTCATACCTTGCAGGTGTTGATAGATTGGAATTTCTAGGTCATGACAAAGCTCATTTAAATGGACCACTTTTCTGAGCTTCTGCTCTGACGTCAGACTCCACCACTTACTTCGTGACTTTGAGGGCAAGTAGTTAACTTCTCAGAACTCATTTGCCTAAAATGGGGGTGATAATTGTATCCACTTTACATGATGGTTGTGAGGAACTAATGTACATAAATCATACATCATTCATCTGAGACACAACACAGAGCCAGGAGGGACATGTTAGCCACTTTAACGATGATGGTACCGATGATGAGGGACTTACTGGACGCTGCACAGTTGCTACAGTCTGTGGCTGTGGAGATGAGTGGAGCTCGCAGTCCAGTGGCAGAGGGGGTGGGAAGCTGTAACAGAACTTGTCAATATCATGTGGGCTGTCAGCGTGCTAGGGGGATATGGGGAAAAAGGGACTTGTGCCTGCACAGGGATGGAAGGGTCATCTGGTAGTGGAATCTTGAAAGCTGACTATATTGCCAACCTTTGGTATCTGTTGCCTTAAATACTTAATCCAAGAAAAATATTTACATTTTGGCAAATTTTGGATTAAAACTCCCAGAGTTACCTTTGATTAATTATGGGCTGTGCTGGCATCTCAGACTTCCTATTTATTTTGGCAGCTGATACACTGGCATAGACTTTGCCTTTCAAACCAAAATATTTTCCTTTCCCTTCTTCACCAGGGAAAGTTTAAGCCGGAAAGAGAAACTTCCATAAGCTGATACAGATACCTAGCAGTCTGAGAAGTGATGCTTACAGTAATGTATGTCTTTATAGGAAGGCAATGAGTAAAGGGAGTAGCTGAATTTTGGCTTTGTTTCTTAATAATGTGGGCACGTTCAATTAAGTACATTTTGTGTTTTAGACCAGGTCTAGTAACGCTAAAACATACTAACTCAAGTATAAGAAGACAGGAACAATTAATGGAGTGGTCAAGGTGGTTGTTCTGTTGAAATTGAACTGAATTGTAATCTTTTTTCCAATTTATGCATCTTAGAGCTTGGAAGAGAGGGCTTTGATTTGGGTTTTGAGAGCAAAGCCCTTTCTCTTCATAAGGAAACCTTAGAATGGTTGGTGTAGAATATTTAAGCTGGACTGCATCACAGCTGTCAACAGGATGTAAGCTACAACTCATACCCCCAAGTATCTAATGAAGTTAACCTGTGGAATGGAATTGCTTAACTCAGTGGTTCTCAAAGTGTGGTCCCTGTCTTCACTTGGAAACTTGTTAGAAATGTGAATTCTTGGACCCTACCTAGACCTACTGAATGAGAAACTTGGCGGGTTGACCCGGTAGTCTATGTTTTGACAGGACCTCCAGATGATTCTGATATACTCTTAAGTATGAGAAACACTGGCTTACATTATCCATCTGGATTTTTTTTAAAAAGCTACAAAAATGATAATTTTGGTTTGTGGCATAATTGCAATCTGGTTGTTCATCCTGATTGTAATAGACCCAACAGGTTCACGTCCTTCTTGTGGCTACTCTGGGATGTTATAAAAAGACGTGTCACCAGTTCTTTGCTGACGTAGGTCTTCCTATTTTGCTGTGGCAGTCAGGATTATTCAGGTGTATATTAAAAGGACAGGTCCTGCTGTTTGAGATACTAATTTGTTTTGTCAGAAGGTTATTTTTATCAACTTTGATTTTCATAGTGGCTTGTGTGGTTTTTCCTTTAGAAATTGTCCTGTGAAGTAGAGATGACAGAAACTGAAACCAACAAGTTACAACTCAATATATTAAATACAATTAATTTTTACAAAATAAAAAGAGGTCTACACATTGTAATCAAGTTTGCTTTGCTGAGCCTTGAAAATAATTGGTGGTCTTTTATTTTCATTCATGATTATTAAGCTCACGTGTTCTAGAGTCAGAAGGCCTGGGTTCAAATTCTGCCTTCTCCATTACCTGATGTTGGTAAAGTTACTTAATCATGCTAAACTTCACTTTTTTTCACCTGTGAAATGGAATAACAACTTAACACTTAATTGTATAGGATTTTTGTGAGGAATAAATGAGATTATGCCTGTAAAGTATTAGAGCTTGTTAAACGTTAGCTGCTGGTACTATTATTATTGCTATTACTACCACTTCTACTCCTGTGATTGGCCATAGTTAACCTAGAGATGCATGTGTTAGGTCTTTAATTTGTGGACCACATCTATCTGTCATCTCAACAGGAAGAAGGAAGATAAAGCTTCTTTATCTCTTCTTATGTTTTTAGTATCTCTGATATTATCCTATATTACTCTTATACATAATTTTTGTTTTTTCTTTCATTTATTGAGTCATATTTGAGTGCCTACTGTTTGTTTGCCAGGTACTAGCCAGCACATTCCTGCCCCTAGGACCCTTATGGCAGACAGAGTATCTCATTTATTCTAATATATATCTTAACTAGAGTGGTCTTTTGACTGACATGACCATTACTTTACCCAAGGCAGCCCATTTGCTTTGGAGTGAAACTTGGGCTTGCATCCTGACTAAGCTGCTGAGCTAGGCAGTAACCTGTCTGTGCAGTAAACTGTGGATTTTCTCTAGTCTTAGTTTTTGTCATTAAAATGAGAATAATAGGGCTTCCCTGGCGGCGCAGTGGTTGAGAGTCCGCCTGCCGATGCAGGGGACATGGGTTCGTGCCCCGGTCCGGGAAGATCCCATGTGCCGTGGAGCGGCTGGGCCCGTGAGGCATGGCCGCTGAGTCTGTGTGTCCGGAGCCTGTGCTCCACAATGGGAGAGGCCACGACAGTGAGAAGCCCGCGTACCGCAAAAAAAAAAAAAAAAAAAAAAAAAGAGAGAGAATAATACAATCTAACTTAAAAGGAGGTTTGAACATTAATTAAGACAGTATTTAAAAAGTACCTAGAATGATGTCAGGTACTCAGTAGATGCTCAGTAAAGGGTAGCTCTGCTTTTCTGCTTTTTATTTCTGTAGTCTGCCAAGAGAAACTGGCAGCAGTGGGTTGAAGCAGATGAGTGTTTTTTTGTTTTACAATAGAGTCTTTGAACTTTTATTGGAAATCAGGACATCCTCCTTCAATAAATTGTTTTAAGTAAGTTTTTTGGAATAATACATCTAACTTAAAAGGAGGTTTGAACATTAATTAAGACAGTATTTAAAAAGTACCTAGAATGATGTCAGGTACTCAGTAGATGCTCAGTAAAGGGTAGCTCTGCTTTTCTGCTTTTTATTTCTGTAGTCTGCCAAGAGAAACTGGCAGCAGTGGGTTGAAGCAGATGAGTGTTTTTTTGTTTTACAATAGAGTCTTTGAACTTTTATTGGAAATCAGGACATCCTCCTTCAATAAATTGTTTTAAGTAAGTTTTTTGGAAAATGCTTCTTATTTTGCATTATGTTTAGCATAATGAAAACGCAGTGACTGTCCTTTTAAGACTATAAAAGTTCATTTTCTTATTAATCAGTCACTGACCCCCCCACCTTTTTGTGGGCAAGAAGTGATAAACTTTGATCAGTCATTCTTGTTCACATCTTTGATTCCTTCCATACTCATCATAATTTAAACTGCAGATATTGAAAGAGCACAGACTATCTTAGGATATTGGAAAGCTAGAATACAAGTGTATTTCGAAAGGAATATTAGAGATCTAATCAAACTCTTTCCTTTTTCGGATCAGGAAAAGGGTCTAGAGGATGAAAATGCCAAGCTCACATGACACTGCAGGCTTCCTAGTGCCTAATGCTCGGTTCCACTGATTTAGGCTGATGTTCATATTTTGATCATCAGTTCAAGTTCAATCAAGAAGAGCTGTCACTTAACAAGGTTTCTATTTTATAGTTAGTTTACTTTCTGGGAAATGGATTCTAGAAAATAGGTAGGTGGTTTTGATATTTGGCCCAATTAGCAAGCCAAAAAGGAAAAATGGAAGAATGAAGTATAGAAATCAAAGCACTCTTGACTTGTCACTTTGGTTCTCGGGCAGGAAAACCAACATTGTTTGTGCTGTTCTTATTCCTTGGGTTTATTTGTGTCTGTACCCCTCCACCTACTTCTTAATGACACAGACATTTACATTTTGGTCCTTTTTGTAAAATTAGATACTTAAAATAGAAAAAAAGTCAGTGAGGGAGTAATCAAGAATGATAAACTTTGGACCCTCTCTTTTACTTGACAAGATATGTGGCTTGAAACTCTAAATTACCATAGCATCATAAGAAACAAAGTGTTATACAAATGTAAAGTAGTTTATAATAATTGTAATTGCGAATAAGGTTGGATCGTGGGGAGGAGTACATATTAGACCAGGGTTGGCAAAAATGTGCTTGTTCCATTGGGTGTGTATCTTGCACTTACACGTGTCTGTTCAGACACTGTTTTCTTCTAATTCCATTCAGAGCCTGAAAATTCTTCTCAACACATTGCATCTGAAAGTCAGTACCAGTTGATCAGAGTTTGTATATTGGTATTTATTTATCATCCTTGTATTAAATCGTGACAAGTGAAAGGAAAGCTAGTATAAGTGTAAAAAGGATAGAGGACTTTTTATTTGTTTTTTAATCCCACAAAGCATTACTGAAAATTTAAATATTCATTTAGGATTTTAGTTTTAATGTACCAATAAGAAGTCAGTGGTTATTTTAGCAAAAATCTTTATATTCTAGGCAATAGGCTGGGGGAGACGGTATGAAGTGGCTTTGCTAAATTATAGGTGAAAAGGAGGCTTCTTTACTTACTGGATGGAAACAGCTGTCATAAAACAAACAAAAACACTGTATAATATTCTTTATCGACTGATTCTCTTGGGTGCTTTTGTCATTCAGTGATTGGCAAAATGCAAGTTCTGGAATTTCACAGGTTGCTTACTACTTTAGTTGCATTTTAAAAAAAAAAAAAGGCTGAGGTCTCCTTTTCCATCTCTCCCCACCACCATTACATTTTGACCCAAAAAACCCCCTACAACTCTGTAGCCGGAAAGGGGATGTATAAAAACAAACCTCGAGATAAGGAAATAGGAGAAAAGAAATATTTCCAACATTTAAAATAAATTACTTGAAGGAATTCATTCATTCCTCAATTGAGGAAACATATGCAGGCTTTCTAAGCTGCCAGGCCCTGTGTGAGGCACAGTGATACAGATGTGTGGAACAAGGCTTCTCAACCTGTTTCACATCATGGCACGCATAGAAAATGAGAATATAGAAATAGAAATCATCTGCCAGGGAGCTCCTGCCACATCAGGCCCTCTGGGCAGTCCTGTGGGTTGAGGAGATGATATCTTGGCACACCCATCATCCTTTGGGAGTTACAAACATTGGGAACTTTTGATGTAAGACATACTTCCTACCCTTGGGAAACTGACAGAGAACATAGGCAAGGGAACAGACACTGAGCATTCGTGTCTCCAAGACTGGTTTTGTTGTGGAGAAGAGATAGTGGCTGGCCTGATTTTGAGTGTGGTGCATAGATTGTTGGAGGGAGGACAGATCCAGCTACTGCAGAAAGAGATAGCGGAATTTTGTCTTAACTTGTTTCTCCAGTTATGCCTCAAATCCACTTGACTTCCGAAAGAATGTGCAATAAAGTTTTGATTTAATTCAGGGCTTGAGATGAGGCAGGATAAACACAGAAGAGTTTTTCCTTTTTGTGAACACTAACCTTAGAAATTCTCATTCTGGCCACCTGTCCTCCTGTCTCTCTATGGACCATATTGAGAAGATGAGGACAATGAGGAAAGGATCAGGAGGAAAAGTGGGAAAGATATTCTGGAAGAGCCATACCAGTTTGGAGCCGAAGAGCATGTTAAGGCATCTGCTCCCCTCCCATCTTCATCCCCCACCACCCCTGTAATACTCTCTACTTTAAAAAAAACCTGTAATACTCTCTACTTTAAATATGGATTATATCCCAGTGTAACTTCCCTTGGACCCCTCAGGTTGCAGAAGTAAAAAAAAAAAAGTTTGTATCCTAAAACAATTCAGTGAATATTACTGGATATCTGTGTGGTGGGTGGGGTCAGGAGGGGTGGTCCCTATTTCATGGAAGGATAATAATAGTACAGGGTGAGTAGTGTTATGGAAGGACAAAGGAGAAATGTCAGGATGATCAAAAGGACTACTTTTGCCCTATCAACCTTAAAGTTCTAGAGAAGCTGGAGGGTGGAAAAGTGAGATCCCAACAAGTGTGGAAAAAAAAAAAAAGGGATAAAATGAGGCGAATCCTTTTACAAAGCCAAAGCTTTGAGTTAAAAAGTAATGAGAGAGGGCTTCCCTAGTGGTGCAGTGGTTGAGAGTCCGCCTGCCGATGCAGCAGACACGGGTTCATGCCCCGGTCCGCGAAGATCCCACATGCCGCGGAGCGGCTGGGCCCGTGAGCCATGGCCGCTGAGCCTGCGCGTCTGGAGCCTGTGCTCCGCAACGGGAGAGGCCACAACAGTGAGAGGCCCGCGTACCGCCAAAAAAAAAAAAAAAAGAGAGAGAGAAAATGTAATAGAGAGGGCTTTGGAAACCTCCTTTTCTTTAATACCCTTGCTGTGGTCTTTATATGTGTTAATGTGTTTGTTTATGCTTAAGGTGGGTCAGAAACATGTATTCTTCCCCTTCAGTATTTAATTTGAAAACTTTTTCATCTACTTTTCACTGTCAAGCTAAACTTTAATTTTAGTTATCTCTAGTACTTTTTGTCCTGAAGAATGCCCCAGCAGTTGGGGTGGTTGTATATTTTCAGATTCCTCACCCACTCATGAAGTGCATTTCGTTAAGCCGGGGTTTAGACCAGCAGTGTTCTCCACACCCTGTCTTTCCTTTAATGGCAGAAAAATCAAGAATACTTTGCACATACTTGCACAAGAATACTTTGTAAGACCACTTAGTGGTCTTACAGACATTTGATGATTATTTTCAGATCTTGGCTTATAAGTAAATATAGCTATTCTGAATAGCACATGTAGATGCCTCCTTAGTAGATTACTGCTGGAACAAGTTTGGGAAGCTTTGCCACATGACTGCAATCTTAAGTGACAGAGAAAGATTATGAATTCTATTTTTACATTTATTTAATATTCTTAACCATATGAAAATTTGTTTTTGCTTTGTTCATGAAAGTTATGCCTTTATTGAAATTATTATTAGAAATCAAATCAATCTTTGCTGAGCCCTGGGTACCTAACTTTTGTGGTTTTGGTGTTTTGGAAGTGTTAAAAATAAAATGTAGTAATAATGTGCCTTATACAGAGAGGGAGGAAAATTGCCACTTTTTGATGTGTCCCATCAAATACAGCTTATTATCCTCTTTTATAATTAAATGCTGTCTTAAAAGTGGTTTGTGGCTGTTTGTGTTTACAGGATCGTCCCAGGACTTTTGACATGCACTCACTGGAGAGTTCACTCATTGACATAATGAGAGCTGAAAATGATTCGATTAAAGGTAATTTTCCAAATGTAACTATTTGATTTTAGTAAATTTAAAATGTGTATTATCTATGTAACATGATGAGCAATATGGCAAATATTATAGATTCATATTTTATATCCAGTCAGTTCCATCAATTTTATACATGTACCTCTTTTTGTTCAAAAACAAACATATTTTATGTGCATCCGCTGTAAGCCCTTCACAATTATCAATTAAGGGAACTACCTACAAGAGTTACTAATTGCTAAGGGAGGGCAGTTAACTGGAAAGATGGGAACCATACTCCTAATTTTTTTTTTTTTATCTCTCAGGCAAAACCTGCTAAGTGCCGCAAAACCTTTATGTCTGTTCACCAATGACAGTGCCTATACACTAGGAAGAGTTCAACTGTTGATAGATTTTTTTGGCCTAGTTTCATGGTTTTTAAAATGGCCAGCAGTTTCAAAGTTAAAATGAAGCTTTGTAGTTCTTGAAATACTTTTTCTGTATTATGTTAAAAAAATTAGTGCTATTCCCACTTGGATTCTGGTCTCAATTCGTTTACCCTGAATAAGATATTGCAGTTTGACTAGGCCTCAATTCCTTCATCTTTAATAGGGGACTTAGAACCACTCTTATGATAAGGGACTTAATAATGGGGAGCTTTAAAAATACAGGTGCCTGGGCCCCATCCCAAGTGTGGGATGGAGCTTATGATATTTTTTAGTGTCTCACGTGATGTTCATGTGTAGCCAGAGTTGAGAATGAGCAGATTAGTTGTTCTCTAAGGGCCATTCTAGCTCTGATTTTGTGAAAACTACCCCACAAAATAAAATATTTTTCTGCAAAAAATCTCGTTTTACTAGACTGAAGGGTTTATTTATTTATTTTTTAAAGACATTTGGGTTGTTTGGTATATTTGGTCCTGTCACAAGTTGTTTGTTCGTTTGCTTATTCATTCATTCATTCATTCATTCATCCAATGTTTCTGAGCCTGCTTTGTGCCAACACAGCTTTGTGCTGGGATCAAAGGTGGCAAAGAGCCTGTGACTTCAAGTGGTAACCAGCTTGGCCTAGTTTTCCTTTGAGTTTGGTTTATCATATTACTGATGCAGTAAAACTATTTTTCAGCAAACCTATAACAATAAATTTTTTTATGAGGAATTTTTTTGAGGTCTGGAGAGATGAAAAATAATATGTGAAAAAATATGTGTCCATCTGATGAACTAACTTTGAAGTGGGATTATTTTGAAGGTCTTGACTGAATTCCTCAGGGAATTCTGATGGCCTGTAATCTGATTGCATACTTTGTTTCTGAGGAAAGAGATCTCTCAGAATTAGCTTTTTTTTTTGGTCACTTCTTAGCACTCTGACTTTGGCTAGTCCTTCAGCCTCTTTGAACCTTTGTTTTCCCATCAGAAAAATTAGGAGAGTCTAAGGCCCTGTCTAGCACCAGAAAAACCGCACACTTTAAAATAAAGTAGCTAAAGGAGAAATCTGAGTAGTCTGTGAATTATACAGTCTCACTTTCCTAGTTTTGTACTATAGTTATGTAAGATGTTCCCAGTTGAGGACACTGGAAAAAGGGTACACAGAATCTCTCTGTACTACTCTTTGTAACTTGATGTGAATCTATGATTGTTTCAGAATTAAAAGTTAAGTACAGAAAAAGTTTCTAAAGGGCACTTTTTTCCCTTAATTGATTTCCTCAGCAACTTTTTTTTTTTTTTTGAGAGCCTCTTCTCTTATGTACTAGATAATAGGGATAATAATTAGAACTCATTTTCATGATAAGTGCCTATGTCTTTTATCAGAGAAAACAGTTTACAAATGGCAGCAGTATAAACACTTTATTATGTGATGCTTCTAAGAAGTAAGCTTCTAACTAGTGTTTATGTAAGAGTTTGCACACATTATTCTAATAGGATTAACAACATTTCCTTGGTTTATCGGATACAGTGAGGACAACTCAGGTTTATTTTTTCTTCTAGTTTGCTAAGTGGCTCATTGTGTAAACTTCTGCCTTTATTCTATACTACCTTTTAAATTTATTCTCACCAATTTTTACCTAAATTAGGTTTCTTTAGGCTGATTCTGTAGAGATAATTAAAAGTTAAGTCTGGTGACAGAAAAAATTAACTGATTGACCTAACGTGGGAACACAAATGTTTTGTGAAATTGTGACATAAAAGAGGAAGTGTGGCAGGATGGAAAGACCATGGGTCTTGCAGTCACATAGACCTGGATTTAAATTGACATTCTGGGACTCCCCTGGTGGCGCAGTGGTTGAGAGTCCACCTGCCGATGCAGGGGACGCGGGTTCGTGCCCCGGTCCGGGAGGATCCCAAGTGCCGCGGAGCGGCTGGGCCCGTGAGCCATGGCCGCTGAGCCTGCGCGACCGGAGCCTGCACTCCGCAACGGGAGAGGCCGCAACAGTGAGAGGCCCGCATACCGCAAAAAATAAAAATAAAAATAAAAAAATAAATTGCCATTCTGCCACCACAGTTTTGTGGTAGTTATGAGGATTAAATGATATCATGTGTCTATAAAATACAGCATACTGCCAGTTCATTGAGAAGACACTCAATAAATGGTATTGAGTATTACTAAACATCTATTAAGTCTGTTTTCATGCTTATCAAATGAGAAAACTGGTTTCAATACGAGTGCCAAGGTGACTTAAGCATATTAAATGAACTTTGTGTATTTTTTCCTTCTAAGAGAAGTAAGGAATTCACAGATGAGTTCATGGTCCTAAAATGCCAGACTGCAGTTATGCTTGATTTTTTTTTTTTTAAACCGAGATGATGAACTTTATACCATTGTAGTCTATCGCAATGCAGTTTTGCTCAGGGGAATATTTTATTTCTTGTCAAACTCTCCTCTGATTTAGATAGCTATTTTAGGAAAACTATGTTTGATTTTAACAGTGGTTCTATTGTGAAATTTTGTTTAAAGGTGATAATAAAAGCTGAATATCTTTAAAAAATCTAACACATTGCCCTTTTAAAGTAAGTATATAAAACTGCCTGTCCATTTTGAAAATGAATAAATAGCCTCTTCATGTGCTCTGCTTCCTTAGAAACAGATAAAACAGAAAATGGACATTATTTCTATAAGAATAGTATAGAATAATATGCCTTTCAAAAAAAAAGCTATCATATGGAGGTAGGTTTTATATTTGGGTTAGTTTTATCTTAAAAATAACTATAAAATATATTATGAATGACTTTATTTATTTATTTATTTTTGTTGTTGTTTCTTTTCATTTATTTTTATTTTCATTTGCAGTTCCTCATAGATATGTCGTTTGTGTGTATGTGTTTAAATAATGAAGCCTAAAACTGATACAAGACCTGTCAATTGAATGAAGTCGTTAAGGCTGTATTATTTATTTAAATTAAAAAAAAGAAACCCCAAATTGAATTTGCCTTTTCCTTTTGGGAAAAAAGAAAAAAATCTCCCTTAATGAAGTGGGTTTAAAATTTTATTTTATTTTTGCCATCAACAGACAAGATGTTAATATGCCTAGGAACTTTCAAATATAATTTTTGAGTTTATTTTTTATGAATATGCTGTTGATTCCAGTTGGCTTGTTTAGCAACCTTTTTTTTTTAAAGAAATGTGCAAACAGAATAGCTAGCCTTCATTTCATAATTTATATATATATATTTTTACAGTTCATTTAAAAATAGTTTTTCTAAGAATTTTAAGGCTACTGTCATTTTCTCCATGTACAGAGGTTTACCTCTTCGAGAAGAAAAGGGTCCTCCCTCTGCCTTATCTCCATGTCCTTTCACTGATGGGCTGGCATGTCTGTATGTAGTATTTTTATCCACGAAATTATGTATTGCCTTCTCCATAACTAACACCAGTGACAGTCTGTAGCACTTTTTCTCCAGAGAACGATTTCATTTTCCTCACTGCACACCCAGTCTTACAAGCTAAGAGCCTGCTCTGTAGACTAATTTTTGAATTTTGATCTCTGAGATGGCGGCTTGTGCATTGCTACTATAATTATTAGGCTTATCAAGTATTTTCTTCACCTGGACAGGAAAATCTTTTACTGTTGTAGATGCTGAGATGATTATTTGGGAAGTATTGTATCTTACTGTTACTTATGTTTTTTCCTGCCTGTGAAATTGCTACTTATTGTTTAGAAATGGAGCAGCATGAAATAGATTAAAAACACGTGCGAGTGCATCTGTTTTCAGCCCTTATGAAGCATAGTTTGGACACCGTGAAATAAAGATTCATGAAGTGGTATTACATTCAGTGTACAGTAGGAGAAACCTCTAAAAATTAAGGAGACTTTTAAAATTTTCTTTCCTGTATGTGAAGGGAATAAAGGAATATATGTATAAACCAAGAAGCAGTAGTTCATGGAATGGAAGCAGAGGGAGATCAGCACTGGAATAAAGAGACAAAAACGAGTATTTGAAAATTATCAGATGTCAGAGTAGAACAATTCACAGTTTCATAGTAGTGGTTGAGTGTTTTAAATCATATATATGAAAACAATTTAATATCCAGTTTGCTTCATTTCACTAGAAAGCCAAATGAGACAGCAAAATTATTGAGAGAACAAAGGCAATCTGTAAATTGTCAAAACATTATATAGTTGTTCTTCAGATATTAACTAACTAAATTATGAATCAGAATATCATTTTATTTTTCCTCAGAATACTGTGAAATTAGAGTCTTCCACTCTTCATATTGTTATAGGAAGTATCTTGCTTCCAGTTTTTGGAAGGGGAAGCTCAGCATATCTACCCCAGTCCCTCTGAGTTTCAGGCATTTTAAGTACTTAATTTGCATGTGGGCAATGATGATTGCATTCAGAAATGCAAGTTGTTTAAAGTGCCAGTCTTTTACATATTCCCGTTGTGCCCGAGAAACCTATTGCATATGTCAGTCAAGTAAGTAGTGTGTTAGACCTTACTGCCTCACTTGCCTCATGCATTAATTTAATAAGAACTTATTTTAAGAGCTGGACCTACTCCAAAAATGCTATGCATTTAATTCCAGACTGCTGAAGGTACTGTGACCTTGCATTTTAAAATACTTCTGAGATTTTTTTTTTTTCCTTATCTACACATTAAATTAGGGGCCCTCCCCAAACTATTTTTCATGGCTGTGAATTTGTTTGAAACAAATGCTTCAATGAGTGGGCAAGTGATGATTCCATCTGTGCCTCTTTTCTTTGCTGCTAAGAAGAACCATTTATAATAATCTCTAGAAGAAAATCATGAAACTCAGTTGAAAGTTTAGTACACAAAGCCAGTTTTGTTAATTTTCTATAAGATTTTTTATGTCACTGTGGGAGAGAGTGACTGTTGGGATAATTATTTAAATTCTATAGCTTTACAGTAGGGGAAGGAATAAAGTTAGTGCTGCTTTAAAAAGATATCATAAATAATAACCAGAAAACCTTAAATTTTCCTTCGATCCACAATTGTTTTAATATTCCTATACTCCAAATTGCAGTCGCTTAGCTCAGTATTTTCAAGAACAGATGTTTTGAACAGATATTGTATACTGACTTTGTGGACACCGAGATAGCTCTGGAAACCTTCCATGAGAGTTGCTGACAATAGGACTAAATTTAATATCATTCAGTTGTAAATCTGAGTTTCAGGGTAAATACAGTTCTGAAAAATGAAAGGG
Source organism: Lipotes vexillifer (assembly GCF_000442215.2). Lineage (NCBI taxonomy): Eukaryota > Metazoa > Chordata > Mammalia > Artiodactyla > Lipotidae > Lipotes > Lipotes vexillifer. The sequence continues at coordinate 2,837,633 of NW_006792411.1, forward strand.
ACTTTTACCAAATAAGTTCTGTTGCTATAATATTATTTAAATGATTTATTTGAAATAGTTGTGGGGAGATGTAATCTCTTACAGTATTTAACCTTTTTCTATTTAAATCAGTTTGCCTGTGGCAATTTGAGGAGACAACTATGCACTGCTCTGCACCCCACTCCCCAGTCACCTTTTAAAGGATTAGATGGACGTTTTTCTTCAAGGGATATTTAATGGGCCATGATACAAAGTACTATAAAGAAGACACGGATAAAGCAAAACGGCTAAATTTTACTTGGATTCATAATCAAATTTCTTCTTCTTAACAAATTACCATTATGTGGTATCAAATGTCTTCTGGTGAATTGGGGGAAATCTTTAAATATTACAAGTGTTGAAGATTTAGAGTCTTCCAGGCAGCAGCCCTGCAAACCTGGCTGGAGCCTTCCTGAACTCGGCTGGTTCTTTCTTGCTCTGCTTGGGTGATACCAAGTAATTCAAAGCAGCATAGCAGGGGAGTGGCTGAGGTCTCTGGGGAGCAGAAAATTGCCTTACGCCTAGAAGCTTCATGAGTAATGGAGTAAGGCACACAGCAAAGAATACAGTTGATAAACTTGGCTACGGTTGAACTTCGCGTGTGGCTATTAGAAGTGAGGTGGTTTCCTCTCCTTCCCCACTCTCCCTTTCCTGACTGCTGAAATGGAACATCCTAAACATTCTTTCTCTTTTGCTTGGCTTAGTTGTGCTGTAGGATGGGACCTGGGCTTCTGTGTTGAGGTAACTTCCTATGTGAGGAAGAAAGGGTCAAAGTGGTGGGGCATGGTTTTCTGTGTATTACTGGTACAGGGTGTATTCGTAATTCGGACCCACTGTCTCCTTTTTGGTTTACTGTTGGTCAGGATTTTTCTGATTCCTCACAGCACAGTGCAGGCAGAGTTTACAGAGGTGTCGGTTTCAAACTGTTTGACTATACTTTTCCACATTGAGGATTGCTGTTGTTTTTTGTTTTGTTTTATTTTGTTTTAAATTTTTCAAGGGGAGGAGGGGAAAGGGAAATGCCTGGGAGGACAAAATGTGATGTTTGTGAACACAGATGTGCTCGTAGCCTTGGATTGAAGTCTTCCTTACTCTAGGCTCTGAAGTGAAACCAACTTGGTTCATTCTAAATGCTCCTGTGCGTTGGCCAGATCCTCATCTGCCCGATTTTTTATATAATATGTACTGGTAAGTACAAAGTAGTGATCCTCTGTCCTCTGCCCTCCATGTGTTTGTGATAGAATATTGACCCCTGTTCTTATTTGTTCCGAAAATCATACCAGCAGTTGTCACAAAGGGGGAATTTGTCTTATGCCATCGGTGATGTGGGCCCATAACTACTCAAGCAGTCCCTTATCTTAATCCTGAACATTGAGCACAAAGAGTCTTGAGCCCAGGAAAATTGAATAGGCATCTTAAAACATTGTTGCAACTCTGCTTTTACCTGGGTGAGAGATGAGAGTAAAGGGGGGCAGAGGGGAAAGTGACAGTAAACTTTTTATGTTATTAGAAGGTTGAAGAGCCTAACGATTTCTTTCAAAGGTGCTTTTAACTCATTAACTTTTTTTTTTTTCTTTACAACTGTATTAAGGCTCACGTACTTTATGGCTGTTGTAACTTGATTTTGTTAGACTCACATTCAGGGCAGGGACTGGTAAAGGAATAAATTATATGTGACAGTTAACACTTAGAAATACCAAATCAAAAAACAAGCAGCAGTCGGGTAGCAAATTAGTGAGTGCTTCTCTGTGATCTTGTACATTTTCACACTAAGTACTGTGTACAGCTTAGTAAGTATAGATATTACCATGTGGACAAAAATATTTTCCATTCAGAAATGAAATCTGAATAAATTCAAGTAGTAAGGTTTTCACATTTTGTCAGCAGTTTGTCAGTGTCAAATATTAGGGACCTCCCTACCGTGTAAAAAAGTAGAAGGAGGTCCAGAACATTTATAGAGATCCGTTTTGTTCATGCACCATGTCCAAATTAATAATATATTGTACGTTTTGATAATGTCACTTACTATTTTTCTGTTTTTTCCTTCTATATTATAAAATTCTATAGAGAGGTGACTTGCTGTTTCATTTCCTGACAGCTACTAGAACAGCCCTGTATGGTAATAATCTGCATAATGAAAGATTATGCAGCAATACAATAGTGAGTTGTCTGTGAAGGTCTTAAGACTTTCTTTAATCCTGTTACATAATCCTGGAATATGTTATTTGCTGACTTTAAGGGAGTGGAAGCAATGCCACCTGATTCATAGCTGTCATAAAAATATGCAAGATTCTCTTTGCATTCAGTTTAACAACAGGAAGCAGAATAGTTACACAATTGTGCCACAAAATTATTTCTTCCTGACAGGCATGGAATTTCTACCTGAATATTGTAGGCAGTTGATTCACTTAGCAGCTGTGTATACCTGATTTGTGAATTTCTTTATTCACTACTCCTTAGTTTTTTCCCCTCATGTTGCCACTATCCTCATTACCTAAGTTACAGGAGGGAAAAGAGAAAAAACTTGATGAATTTGTTGCTGTTCAGCAGTAAAAATTTGCAAAAGGAATACCTTTTAGCTAGTTTTAAACTAGTTACTACTTTTCGAATCAGATATGGAGATGGCTAGGCTGCCTCTGGGCTTCATTATCTTGTCTGATAGACTGAGTCTGAATTCAGTCCCACACTAGCACACTCTGTTCTAAAAGCAAGGCTTTGTTTTATTCTGGGTATTACCTGGTAACCAGTCAATTAAGAACATTAGTGGAATTCCGAAGGGAAAGCAGTTCCATAATCTCTTTGGAATCCAACTGGGCTGATGCCAGTTGTTATGCATTGGGAAGAGAAGGAGGAATCAACCAATTAGAAGACCCTTTTTTAATTCTTGAGAAACCAGCACTAAAGTGCAGATCTTCATTCTGAAGAGCAGCCATGATTAATTAGTGTTAATTAGTATAAAGAATCTAAAAAAGAAAAAAAGTCTAACTTCTACTGGCTATAGTATTCCAAATAATAAATGTCTGGCATGGTTAATTAAATGGAGATATTTAAATTGGCCACTTAATCTCTTTCTTGTGAAAGATCAGAAGTTGTTAGCTTATAATAGACTTTCCCAAATTGTTAGAAATAAAGAGAAGCATTTAGGAGTGTATTAAGACCTGGTTTTGCCATTAACAGTTACATGGCTTAAGTCAGTCACTTCCCTCTAGATCCTGGTTTCTCTACCTGCAGGAGGAAATGGAGGGATTGAATTTAGTGATCTTTAAGTTGCTATCAGCAATTCCATGCAGTCTCTCTGGCATGGTATTTCTCAGTGACAAAGTTGAAGGTTTTTATAGTTGAATGACTGAAAGTAACATGGATTTCATGTGAGTTGGGGTGTGGCAGCATTTAATGTTGAGTAGCTTGTAAGAAGGGATATAACCAGAAATCAATCAGATTTATTCAGTTGAGTGAAGGCTTTGTTTCTAGACTGCATTTTTTCTTTTTGAGATAGGCCTAAAAATACTATGTCAAGGAAGCAGTTGTTTAAACTTGGCTTGATATAATGTTTCTGTTCTCAATTTGTGGACCACAGGCCTCTTCAGCCATGGGAATTACTTGATGGGGTCTAGGAACCTATTAGAACCAAGTATTCTAGTTAGATGATAGATTTGTCACCTATGTCTTGCATGATTATCTTCCAAAAGCACGTGGATGCTGATGTAATACAATGAAAATATATTTAAAGGTGTTGCTGAATTCATAGTAGCCTTTTATTATTAAGGGTTTTTGTTGTGGTTGTTTTACTTGTAGTATCCACTGGCGTGGGGCTTGAGGGCTTCAGGTGTTATGGTGGGGAGCTTCTCTGAAATACTTTGATTGAAGTAGGTCTTAATAATCATGGAAAGTTACGAAACACTGCTGTAGAGAACTTCTCTAATTGTTCCGCTTTAAACTCCTACCATTAGAATGTCCCCCATTACCAAAAAAGAACATAACAAAAAAAGGAATTTAATAGAGGAAATAGTGGGGACAAGGACAAAGAGGAGTGAGGAGGAGTCGCTTACCTTATCCTAGATTATCATCTCCACCAAGTAGCATTTTGGAATGTTGTCTCTGGCATCTGAAGCCATCTTATTGCCTTTTGAGGCATATCTAGGAGTGTGGACTTGTCAGGCTACATCTGGCACAGTGCCGGGGGCAGGGGGAGCCCTGTGACAGGAGGGGTGCACCCTGGAATGGAGTAACATGGTAGCCCTTGTTAGGAGGGGGAGATGGCTTTCTTCAACCACATGGTTTGGAAGTACCTTACATTTTAGCTTCTGCTTGTATTCCAGCTCCACACACATTTGAGTGTATTCCATGTCCCGAGTAGTAGTAGACCACAGGACACATTTGATGCTGAGCTACATATTTCTTTTTTGAGGTGGACCTGGACATTCTGTATAGGAAGCAGTGTTAACAACCAGTTTCAAGTGAAAGGGCAGTTACTTCTGATACCATTTCTCTGGCTTTTATTCTTTGCCACTTCTGAGAATTATCTGTAATTTAAATCCTTATAATAACCTTCCATGTGAGTTTTGTGATCTCCAATGTACGGTTGCAGAAACTGCAGTTCAGAGAGATACAACCGCTTTTGTAAAGTCACTCGACTAACTGGTGCCTAGAGAATCAAGATAGGAACACATAGCCTCTGGCTTCTGGTTCAATAGCTTAGGTATTTATTGTGTAGCATTTGTGAGGGAAACAAACATTAAAAAAGTTTGTCTTAGTATACTTTAGACAGAGAGCAGGCATTCAGGTTTCTTAATTTCTCTGTAGGAGACTGGGGACAGAATTTAAAATCTGTATTTTATCATAATCTTCTGTAAAAGATTCAGATCTCACACCTGCTGATTTCTTATTGAAGGGTGCCTCTTGGAGTGTGGAGGTCAAAATAGAATCACTGAGGGAACTTTTCCAAGCTGGCTTATTCTTTTCGCTGATTCTGATTCACCAGGTCTGTCATGAGACTTAAGCATATGTATTCTGGAAGTGATTCAGATAGACTCTCTCCCTCCTCACCCCCAGCCTCACTCTACTTTGAGAACCACTTTAGATATATATGTAAAGTCTGAAGCTGTGGGAGGCTGTTCTTAAAACAAATAAATATCAAGCACTGTTTCAGGCTGTTGGGATATATCAGGAAATAAAAACTAAGACTCTTGGCCTCATGCAACTTATTCTCCAAATAATTTGCAGATATCTTTGAACAGCCTGTTTTTTAATTTTGAGGGCTAATTAATACAAGGAAGACTCAGTGCCTTTAGTATTGATAAAGGAAAATAAGAACTGGCCTTTTGAGACAACAAAAGATGAAATCGGATTAGGTATGAAATCCAAGTGCATTCTTCATGAAGGTTCAATAAAGTCATCAGAATTTATATTAAGTAAGTGATTAGGGTTGATGATATGTATGCAGAAAGCCAACTACTGACTTTGCTGATGGCTTTTTGGGGTTTGGACTTAAGTAACCAGTGTTAAGAATGGCTTATTTCATCTCTAAAGTTCTCAATCATTTGCAAGTAACTTAGTTTATAGTACCTAGGGATTTCCTAAGTTTGTCTTGGTCTTCTTCATGTCAGTGCAGAGAGCCATTGCTCAACATCATCTTTACCTTCTGGCCACTTCTACAATTATTTATTTTTATTCACTGGTTCTTTTAAAATATGTCTCTTATAACACATGCTTCTTTTAATCAACCTTTTTGCAAGGTAGAATTTTAATTTACTGCCTTGGCTTTGTTTCTGGATTATTACAGCTTTTCTACTATCCATTGGTCTGTTTTTCCACTTTTCTTTCCATTATATTATCTTTCTTTTTTTTTAACTGGCTTTGGCTGGTTTACTGTGGATAAAAACTATGCCTAATTTTTTAAAGCTTAAAATATTGCCATTAATCACTGGTATCATAACATCCTCTTAAGGCAAGTTATCTTGTTGCTCTGTCCTCTAAATGTAGCATCCAGAGTCAGAAGGCCTCTGGCAGGGATAAAAATAGCCTTCCTGCTAGCTGGTTTGTTGTTAGATTTACTGGCAGTAGGAAATCTTTCAAATTCCTTAATTGGGTCAGCTCTTTGCTAGTGTCTCTGTAGACATTCCCTTCTGCCTGAAATTCTTAGATGCTTTTAGATCTTCCATCTTTGCACCTGCCCTGAGTTATAGTCAAATCAAACCTTCTTTTGTTATGAAACCTTCTTTTATTACGAACCCTTCCTCAATCTGTAGAAGCATATCCCATTGACTTTACTTACCTTAAAGATAGAGGTTCTTTTCTTTTTGTTGGCCACTATACATTCTGGTTTTCAGCTGTCATATCACAATTGAAAAATTAGATCTGAGCTCTTGGTACAGAAGAGATCCTCCTTGGCTTTTGTTAAAAGGAACATTTTTAAGTTCCTTTGAATTTTCACATTTCCTAAAATACCTCTGCTACTTTGCCTGTTTGGCTATCATAAAAGTAAAGAGTTAGGTTTTTTCTCTTCTCTCCCCCAGAGAAGAGTGATATCCTTGTTTGTAACTCAGAACGTTAGTAAACTCTCATTTCTCTGAAGCCCAAAATCCCGCAGATAGCCACTCCCTTCTCCACGCTTCCAGTCTGGGTCTTATTTGGCTAAGAGGAATCCTTCCTTTCTTTCTCTCACAAGTAGAAAACTGTTGGTTATCTTTGGCTTATAAGTTAGTGAGGGAAAAGGAATTAATATTAACTGAGCACATACTCTATACTGGGAGAGTTTTCTGGGCTTTCTGCAAAAATTATCTCATGAATTTGTCACATGTAAAAAGAAATATCTCTGTTTTACTTCAGAGAAACTGAGTAATTTGACCTAGCTCACAAGATGGGATTGGTCCAACTCTATACTTTTCACTGGGTGTTTCATGGCAGAGAGACCACCAGCTGCTAGCTTTGTTTTATTCACTTATTCAGCAGCTATTTATTGAGTACCTTTCACTGCTCTGAGCTCTGGGATGCAAGACGTGAAATCTATCCTCAAAGATTTTGTTGCCCTAGACTAGGAAGAGAGTCTAGAGATAGGTGATTTAAATATAGTATAGGGCTTCCCTGGTGGCGCAGTGGTTGAGAGTCCACCTGCCAATGCAGGAGACACGGGTTCGTGCCCCGGTCCGGGAAGATCCCACATGCCGCGGAGCGGCTGGGCCGGTGAGCCATGGTCGCTGAGCCTGCCCGTCTGGAGCCTGTGCTTCGCAACGGGAGAGGCCGCAACAGTGAGAGGCCCGCGTACCACAAGAAAAAAAAAAAAAAGTGTGTGTGTATATATATATATATATATATATATATATATATATTAACAGATATGCACTACTATGTATAAAATAGATAAACAACAAGGACCTACTGTATAGCCCAGGGAACTATATTAGCACAAGGAACTAATAAGATATAATGTATATATATATATATATATATATATATATATATATATATAGTATAATAAGTGTAAAGCATGCTTTATGGAGCCCATAAGGCTGTCTGAACCGGGGAGCCGGTGGCTTGAGGCAGTGACTTTCCATAGGATGTGAGGCCTAAGAAAGAAGCTACCTGAACAGAACGGCGGAGGCTTGAGTGGTGAAATACTGGGGGCAGAGAGAAAGGAAGGCGTTCCAGACAGAGGGAGGGACTCAGAAGTAAAAGTTAATGGGCTAGTAGTTCTGAACGTGCAGAGTTACCTCATGTGGGAAGGGAAATGTCATTGTGAGAGATGAACCTAGGGAGGTAGGCAAGAGAATTCAAGTATTTTTTACAAGCCCTGGTCTTTAAACTGAAAGTCAAATCTGTCCTGGAGAGGGGTTTTGTGTAGCCTAAACTGTGTGTGTAATTTAAATGGCTCTTTTGGAGGGGGCAAGACTCTCCATCTAGTTGATGTCAGTCCCAGCCACTGTCTCCTTCGTAATTTTGAGTGGAAACGTCTTTACTGGAAGTCGGTTGTATCACAGATAGGTCGGGGGTAGAATAAGGTTACTGATTATGATTTGGGGAGTTACTTTTAGGTTGTTGGAAGAAATTATTAAAAATGATTATCCTTGTATCATTAAATGATAGAACATAATGAACACATTTTTATTAGTTCATATTGATACATGTTCTGCGTTTCTGTAAGTATAAAGCTGGTATTCAGAAATTGAATTTATTCCACATTTCTTGGACCTTGCTTGCGTCATCCAGGCCCCCACAGCGCCATCTTGCTGCAAGTCTCAGGCAGTGTTGGTAAAAACAGCAGATGCAGAAAGGCAGTTATAGCACCTCCTTTAAAAAATTATTTATGGCAGTATAGCTTTGGCTTACTTAGATATGAGCTAAATAAAATTAGCAGGAGCAGAATCAGGAGAAGCATCTCTAGTTAAACAATAACAAATAATGTATATGTGTGTATGTGTGTGTGTGTGTGTGTGTGTGTGTGTGTGTGTGTGTGTTGTGTTGTGTCATGTGCATAAACCTTTTAATCTGTTTTAGAAATGGACCTAAGTCCATGCCTATCCTTTCCCTATGAGAAATTTTTAACGATGTCCACTGAAAACCTATCCTTTTTCGTTGGAGTATCTAGGTTTTTATACTGTGAGTCAATAAAAATACTAACCCAGAATTTCATGCTTCTTATCACTTCTTTGGACTGCATGGCTATATTTTATACAACCTTGCAGAGTTATCCCCTGTTATCATTCCTTGGCCTGTACCATGACCCCAACAATGCTGGCATGACTGAAAAAGAGAAGGCCATAGCATGAAATCTAATAGCGCATTTTTCGTTGCTTGTGTGTTTGAAATGGCAACATTTATTGTATCATTTCCTGCTGCATCATC
>NW_006792411.1:2846501-2865862 GCF_000442215.2 Lipotes vexillifer
ATAGTATCTGGGTTAATTTTTAGAAAACATCGTACTTTACCTAATTTGAAAATAATGGAATAGAGTGTTTCCTTCTAGTCTTTTCTCCTTTCATCTCATTAACTCGGTTACTTTAGTTAGTGTCTTAAAAGAATATAATACACACTGTTCTTTTGAGCACCTCCTCCCCCCAGCAATTCTTAGTCATTCTGCTTGATAAATATTGGTTCTTTCCAACTCGCAAATGCTTAGCATAGAATTGCCTAGTTCGAGTCTGAATCTTTTCTAGGCTGTAGAATTTGGTAGTGTAGTTCCCTAGAGTCACACTGTATCAGTTGCCTATATTTGGCTAGGTTGAGTCATGTCACCAAATATAGTCTATGCCTTTTGCATGATGTATGCCAGGCTTCTGGCTCCAAATGCCATAGCTGGCCTCCAGAGATGACTGCTTTTCCTGTCATTGCGTCCCTTAAGGTTAGGACTGCTGATCTGGCAGTATTTCTTTGCATTTATAACACAATCAATACCAAGAGCCTCCAAAGATTGAATTTTATCCACTAAATAGGTTTACTTGCCTGAAATCCTAATGCCTTCCTTCTCCCTTGAGGAATTCAATTCTAAATGTGCCCAAACCTGAGTTATGTTTATAGATAGATGAGTTATCAAAAAAACCCAATGAAACAAAACCCACAAACACTGGGTTATATTCATATTTAGATATCTCAGGGATTTTTATTTTACTTCACTTTATTCATTTGTGAAGTGCTGGTGTTTTAAGTTCAGTGGAATGAACTAATTGAAAGCTTACCTGGTGCCCAAACAGGAAACTCGAGGTACCTATGTTTTAAAAAAAAAAAAAAAAGCTCTTGGGAGTTCCCTCGTGGCCTAGTGGTTAGGATTCTGGGCTTTCACTGCCATGGCCCAGGTTCAGTCCCTGGTTGGGGAACTGAGATCCCGCAAGCTGTGTTCTATGGAAAAAAAAGCTCTAGTTCCTAAAGAGGGCTATTACTTAAAAGAGATAAGAAAGTTAGCCAGTAGCTGAAATGATTACGTGAGAAGGTTGGCTGTTGCAATATAGATAGAAATAAAATCTGGTGAGTTAATATAACAAGGGGGTTTCCTTTTTGGGAAAGGCGCCCTGGAAAAAAATTTGAAAAACAAACAAGCAAACAAAGATTTGAAAATATCCTCCATTGGAAACAAAGAAAGAGGGCCACTGTCTCAGAGGGAGGGAGGGGATTGTCGGTAATCTAGCCATGGAATAGAAAATGCAAAAATGCTGGTGAAAATTAGCATCCGTAGAGCAGAGAGAATATTAGAGCAGAAATAAAAGGGGTACAAGGAGAAGGTGAAAGACTTGTAGAAGACAAGGCACTTGTCCCATGGCACTTATAATGGAAGCTTTCAGAGAATTTCCGGAAAGGAAGTGATATATATTCTCCATAATAGATGTCATGAGTGGATGACTCTAGATATTTTAATTACAGAAAAAATTTATAGAAGGAAAGGGCAGGTAGGATAGGGAAGCATTATGAAAGTTTTTTTCAAAGGTTTTTTAATGTCACTGCTAATATTTTAAAATTGAAGTAGAAGGCATTGCTGCTGGTTTAACAAAATATTACAGGTATCTTTACTACTCAGAGGCCAGAACTGATTCCAGCCTGACAGGACTCATAAGAACAGGTCAAAAAATAAAAACAAGTATCACTTTGAGAGTTAAACTGAATTTTGCCACTGATTCTTCAGTGCTCTGTTGTCTTAGCTGAAGGTTAGAACTACTGCATTTAGAAGTCTAAGGATCAGAAAAAGTCTCAAAGGTTACCTGCCTTGGGGGTGGAGGGTGGCATCTCTTTAGGAGGTGTGTGTTGAGGCAGACTCTGAGAGAACTGAGTTAAGGGATATTTTTGTTCCTGTCAAGTTGAAATATTCCTGTCTCTCTCTCCTTAAAAGGTTTCCCAAAGGTGAGTTTCTGATAAGGTGGAACTTGATTTGTTAAACTGGGCCAGCTAGTTTGGGAATTTAGTTTTTGAATCCTCATCGTTAATTATCCTTCCTTAGTATCAAGTAAGAAGCATTATAGTTCATATGGAACAACCCTGGTTTCAATTGGAATGTTAGAGTATCTTCAATTAGATACTCAATTAGAGTATCTTCTTAGAAATAGTGAAACATTTTCTTAACTTCAGTTAATATTGTTAAATATTTTTATTTCTGTGTTGATTTATATCATCTTTTAAAAAAACGTTTTATGATAAATAAAAATGGTATGAGTGATAGCTGTTAATTCATTTACCAGAGGGTTTTACAGCTACAAAATTAATGCAAATGTTCCATCATGGAAAATCAGCTGCTACTTTGAGTCAAGTGATTCAGAAACAGCACTCCCTCCCTCCCTCCCTCCCAAGTTTTTAACAGTTAAGGTCATGTTCTTGTTCCAGCATCTCAAGTCTATGCTTTTTTAAAGATAATACTTGTGACAGGTCATATGATCTGGGCTTGTAGTTAAAGCAGTTCAGCTGGAATTCACTGGATTTGGATACTTGACTGTGTATGTATGAGCATTAAATAATGAAGCCAATTTTTAGGAAGAAACTGAAATATCAGAATTAATTTTCACCTCCTCCTTGCCCGTCTTCATCCCTACCTCTCTTCCCTAAATAGGAACATGGTGAAATTTTAAGTGGAGCAATTAAAAACTTAATTTATTAAATCCTTGTATTTGGTGTTAAATGGTAGAAAAATTAAGTTCAGCTTTTGTTTCACATGAGACTCCAAGGTTTGCCCGTGGATTAATTAAAGCTATTAGCAATAGACAGCAGTTTTCTCTTTTCATGGCATGAGTTTATTTCTGTGGAGACTATTTCAAAGAAGTAGGATTTTGAGAGACTGAAGGATAGTTGTGGTCTAAAGTTCCTTTTTAAAGAGTTGTAAATGTGTGGCTGGTGGATTGATAGGACCACGTATTAGCTCTGGCTCCCGCAGTGTTCTCTGGAACTAGGTGGTCTTCCTGGCATCTTGAAAGGCTTGCCCCAGCCTCCAGGCCTGGGAGAGCCTCTGCTTACCCACCTTTTCATTGTCTTAGAGAGTCTGTTGTGGTTCTGTGGAGTCAAAGTTTAGACTGCTGGTTTCCTAATTGGAATGTTTGTAATTCTGAGTCAATTTTAAATTCTCACACTACTCCTGATGTATAGAGTGCTAGACAGTGGTGGGTAATTAACAGTGAAGTTCCCCTATCCATTCCTTAGATGAATAAGACTTGAGGGTTCTCCACCATTCTTATGAAGGGCATGGGGCATATGGAGACATGAAAATGTTGTCATAGTGAGTTTTGTAACTTATAGCATAGAACTAGTTACATGGTGTGTAGTCTAGCTACCTCAACTTGCATGTAGAAACTCTTCCAAAACAGAAGTGCATTCCCCGCCCCCTTTATTTGTGGCTACCAATTTGGAAGGTGGAGCATCCTCCCAAAATTTTAGACTTTCACAAACCCTTTTCTCGAGGGTATCTTGGGTGCCCATTTTAGGTTCAAAATTCGAAGGAAATTAACCCAGCATTTGCTGAATGCTATTGTGCCTCTGGGCATTGTGCTATGTGCTTTGATGTTTTCTTCATGTGTAAGTACAATGAAATGTGTCTCTTTACCTTCTGTACTTATTCCCCGAAATTTGAATTTAAACCCATTAGTGTGTCTGTACATGTAGGCATAAGACTGGCACTTTTGTTATGAATTATATAAAAAAATGCCACTGCGAACTACATACTTTTGAAAAGCTATGAAAAACTACACATGAAAGAAAAATTGGACATTTATGGGGGAAAATATGAAGATTGTTATTATGAGTTGGTATTAGAACATAATGGTATAAAAAATTTCCTTTGGATGGGGATTTGGAAATTAGAATAACCGAATGGTGAAATATAAGGGGTATTTTATTTTCCCACTTTGAAACTTTCCCTTTTTGAATGTTTGTGAATATGCTGTTTGATATGTCAACTGACTCTGTGTTTATTAGCACAGCTAAGTTTTATCTCATAATATGGCTTTTTAAATACCTATTAAACAATTCAGCTTTGTTGTTGAATACATTTAAACCATCTATGAGAAAAATAAATTTAGTAACGGCCTTCTTTTACCCTCAGGTCGTCTAAACTATTCATATCCAGGATCCGATAGCTCTCTGCTTATTAATGGTAAGTGATAATTGATTCACCTTAGTGAAGTTCAGAGAACTGTAACAAGTTAGTACTGGGTAGAAAATACAGTAGTTAAGCTTCAGCAGGTGGAGAAATGACATTAGTTTGCTCTGTAATGAATCTGCAAGTTGCTATTAATCTATCACCTATTTTATGGATAATTATTATTCCTCTAAATTAGAGCAGGAACTTTTTTTAAACTTTGAGAGCCAGCTAATTTGCTGTCTTGAAACTGGTGACAATGAGAATAAATGAGACTCCCATAATGACACATAAAGAATGGCTTAATCCAATGTTAACTTCTGTAGGGTGACCTTTGAAATGTCAACATAAAAACCATGTCCATGTAGTTGGAAAAGTGTTCTAGGAGAAAGGGAAGGTAATCAGAGATCGAAAGACAAAACAGCCTGAGACCACAGGGCTTGACACTGCAAAGGACAAGATCATTCACTGTTTGCTGTCTAATGACAACAAGAAAAATGAAGTTTTATTAGCCTTTGCAGTGCCTTCAGTAAATTCTCTTTGCCTTTTCTAAATATTACCGCTGCGCTGTTGAGTTCTCTTTTTATGTGCGTATTCTGAAGCAAACTAAATTTCACACGGAAGGAGGGGCCATCTACTCACAGAAGGAATTCAAGAATTAAAAATTGCCTTTTTTGTAGTACTATAGTTTATATAGTATAGTTTATAGTATAAAGTTTATATAGTATAGTTTTGTAGTCTTTTTTGTAGTACTATTGTTTAAAATAATTGGGTGGAATACAGAAGTCTTGTTTACTTCTTTTCCACTCTTTTACTGTTGAATATGGATTTCAAATTTGTGTGTTCTTAATGCCTTCCATTTGCCAAAACTCATTTTCAGTCCCACCACTTCTGTGAATTATTCTTGACCAAATAACTATATTCTGCTCATTCCTAAAACAAAGCAAAACCAAAAAGTCCTACTCCTTGTACATGCTATAGTATGAATGAGGAATTAAAAATTGCTTTTATGACTGGATTTCTTTTTGGTTAGTGTTTAAAATCAGTGTTCTGTAGAATGTAAGATTGTTGAGCCAAGAAATGTTAGAAGGAGATTTGATTTATGAGAGTTGCTGGGTGCATTAGATCCTCTGGAGACTATATGGTTTGTAAAAACCTCACTTGTTCATTAGTCTTTCATCTTTTCATGCTACATTTGCCAGAAATAATGCCAAAATATAATATTTCAGCGTAAATGTGTGTAGACCGAAAACCAAACACAGTGGTGACGGTGGCATCAGGATAAGGGGGAGTAATATAGGCTTGCCATTGTAGCATGGTTTCGTCTTTTTCTGTGGAACGAGTTCCAGAGTCAAGTGCTGGAAATTGCAGGGAACCAAGATTTGAGATACTGTTGTGCGATCTTAGGCAAAGTGATCAACTCTTTGTTGTCCTGATTGCTTCATGAAGTCGCTAAATTAGATCAGTTGCCCCTGGGGTCATCTTTGTTGAGATGAGAAAAAGAAACACTCTCTAGTGGGTTTTCCTTAGAGCCCAATTCACTTAATTTTTTTTGAGTCTTTTATGAGATTCTTTTCTTTTACCTCCCCTCCCCCCCGCCCCGTTAGTATTCTTTCTTTTAAGAATAGATTATTTTTTAACCACCCTTACTTGGCAAAGAAGAAAGAAAAGTAACTTTCCCATCTGAATGTTTATGTTTTGAAATTTTATTGGCCCATAGATTCTAGAAGGAGACTAGATGGTTTTTACTGTTGTAGACATGGAAATTTTGTTATAGGAGTATACTGACTGAGGTTAACATTACCTCAGACTGAAAGATAGGATGATAAAGAACAAAGAGATGTCAAAGAGGGGAACTTGCTGGCTCCTCAGGCAAGACCCAGAATGTGGGGTTATGGCTGCCATGCTCTCAGATCCAGTATTCAGCTTTGCAAGGTCCCGGAACTTGATTTTGTCAGATTTGATCAAGTGCTAGTTCTTAATAACAAGCCAACTAGGACCGGATGCCAATTTATGCATTCATAATGAGGAGTACAACTTCTGGGTAGACAAGATGCTAGAATTTACTGATAGACCATTCTCTGATAGCAAAGTCCAGGTTTTGGAAGACTGCTTAAAAATCTTGAAATTAAAGCAAGGTGGGGGTGGAGGGATGTTAAGACAGTTCTTTAGTCACCTTGATTTAGGCTTAGGCATTGCCCATTCTCTTCAGTCAAATTTATGAACCATCTTCTGTGGTGGATTGCTTCTATAGATAAATTGATCTCATTCATATGTTGATTCTTAGTAGCTTTGTTCTCAGTATAGCTCAGGTTTTGGGGATCCCCATATTGAAGATCTAGTGTAATCCGTTAATCGTGTTTAATGAAGATAAACTTAAAAATCACAAATGCTACCCATTTCATAGGACCGTGGTGGAGATTTAAGTGCATGTACAATCATTTAGCATAGCACCTGGCATGTAGTCAAATTAAATAATTAGAATGTCATTTTGGGGGTATTGGGAATATTAGTGCTAAAGATTTACAAGGGAAAAAAACACAAAACAAGGGATTATGATTGTCTATGAATGAACATACTTTCTTTGTCTATTATTAAGAGCGATAACCTGAAACTTTATTTACTTTTAAATACAGTCCCTTTGCATCTTACATCCATTCAGCTTTTTCTTAAAACTGAAAATAAACGCCAAATATGTTGTGTTGCTTTATATTCATTATTCAATTTTAAGACTTCAGTGAACCATCAGGAGCTGTTCTTTCCTGTCCACCTAAATAGTCTACTCAGGCTTTTAAAAACCTTTAGAAAGGTGATTATATAGCTATACTCTATCTACTTTGCTTCAACTATAACTTTCAGAGCTTTTTCTTCCAAGCCTCTGTTGAGAACCATTTCTTGCTTTGTTTGAATAAAAATGTGAAAGACAGTTCTCACATGCACATTTGAATTTTGACATGATTTTTATTGTACAACTTGTTTTGAAATTTTCAAGCAATCACAAAGCATTTTGGAAAGAAGTGGGGTTTAAATCCTAAATAAATAAAAAGAAAAAAAGATTCAGAGTAGTTAGTCTATTAGTTTCAGCAGTTTATATTGGAATAATATTGGAATTTGCATGTACAAAGATAAAAAGAGCTTACTTATCCAGTGGATCAGATTCAGATTGCTTTCTTTTTTCCCCTTGGCTATGCTCAGTCATCAGTTTTCAGATTATGCAGTTACCTTCATATTGCCACTCATGACTTCTAAAAGACACTGCCAGCATAATTCAACAAATAATAATTGCATGTTCTAGGGAACTATTATTGTTGTTATTAGTCGTAGAGATATTTCTGAGGGGCATTCTTGGGGAAAATCCTTGGATTTTAAATGTATTAAAAAAAACAAAACAAAACAATTTTCTAGCTACTTTTTGGATATGGGATTAGTTTGCTAGGACTACTGTTAACAAGTACCATAGACTGAGTGGCTTAGACAGAAATTTATTTCCAGTCTTGGAGGCCAGAAGTCTGAGATCAAAGTGTCAGCAAGGTTGATTTCTTCTGAGGCCTCTCTCCTTGGCTTGTAGGATAGCTGTCTTTTCCTTGTCTTTACATGATTTTCCCCTGTGTGCAAGTCTGTGTCCTCATCTCTTGTAAGGACACCAGTCACTGGATCAAGGCCAACCCCGGTGACCTCATTTAACCTTAACCACCTCTTTAAAGGCCCTGTTTTTTTTTTTTATTTTTTCTTGCGTTATGCGGGCCTCTCACTGCTGTGGCCTCTCCCATTTGCGGAGCACAGGCTCCGGACGCGCAGGCCCAGCGGCCATGGCTCACGGGCCCAGCCGCTCCGCGGCACGCGGGATCCCCCCGAAACGGGGCACGAACCCGCGTCTCCTGCATCGGCAGGCGGACTCCCAAGCACTGCGCCACCAGGGAAGCCCTAAAGGCCCTGTTTTAAATACAGTTACATTCTGAGGTTCTGGGGGTCAGGACTTCAGCATATGAATTTTGAGGTGGGAACACTCTTCATCCCATAACAGATGCCGTTTCCTAGTTAATCTTATACATAGTAGGAAGATAGTTAGAATATCCATTTTATGTTATGATAAGCAAGACTGAAACTTACTCAGTTTCTCATCTTAAGTCCGAAAGGAGTGCTAAGCATAGGCCAGACTCACCTTATATTCCTCTGGTGTGTCTTGGTTTAGCTCTGAGATAGATATCAGATTAAATGATTAATATTCTTTTTACCCAACTTGAAGCTTTATTTTGTCCAAGAAAACTAATATTTAACCACCACTACCTCTGTATAAAAGTGCTTGTGCATGGTACTTTTTTCCCTAACCTCCCATTTCACTGCTTTAGCCCTTAGGATTAGCTGCTTCAAAAATGAACCTTGTGGCAGGGAAAGTTATAGAACAGCAAAATATTGGGTTGGCCAAAAAGTTCATTCAGTCAGTGAACACGTTGTTCAATAAAGTTCTTCGTGAAAATGAAAAATGGGTCTTTCATTTTTACTTAAAACTGAATGAACTTTTTGGCCAATCCAGTAAATTAGTTTCGAACAGGTGCATGTATGTATATATTTTCTAGCCTCTGTGGATGTCTCTCCCTTAGAAGCATCAGCTAAAACGTTTGCTCATCCCAGAAGAGAAGATTAGTAAGAGATCTTTTAAAGGTTAGCATAGAACAACACCTCTTAATTATAGTTCTTTGGAAGGGAAGGGAGAAGATTTTTGCTTAAAGGGGACGGGGAGGGGGCAGAAATCTATGAAAAGGGAGGGGAAAATTTACCCAGGAGAAATGTAGATTTTAGTCACTTGCTGAAAATGTATATAATATGGTTCTAGTTGCTACAGTAAGGAGCATGTTGAAAGATCCCTTCTTGAAAAAGACAATATGAAAGCACACTGTAAACTCTAAAGTGCTCTACAGTTGTTGGCCTTGGAATAGTAATGGAAAGCTGAAAGTAACTGTTGAACACCAATCTAAGAATTTATACATATGAGTTTACTTTTGAGGGAGAAAATTATTTACTGAGCGTCTGTCTGACCATCATATATACATGTGGTATCTTTTGTGATTCTTCATTTCTCCATTTTTATAAATAAGAAACTGAGGATTAGGGATATACAGAAACTAGAATTACATTCATACTCTGCCCTTCTGTAAGATAGCTCTTTATAAATAATCCTCTCATATCTTTATTATACCTTATCAACATTCTTTGAATATTGTTAATGCCAGCAGGCTAGTATAAACAGAAGCCAGTGTGACATAGGAAATTCTCTTAAGCATATATCTAAAGTAATGTTGTGACAATGAGCCCATTAATAAATTAGGAGGTGATTTATAAAATCCTTTAAAATGATTCTTCGCATCTCTGTTGAATTGTATGCTTTGGTCTTTGTGATGATTGTCTGCTTTTGGGTTCTACCACCTTTATTCTTTTGTTAACAGATCAACTCCTTTTAACTTCCAGCCTTTGATTTATATCTTTTTAACTGACTTACTAATTTGATTCCCCCACATACTTTTTTTTTTGGTGCTACTGGAGAAGTCAGTTATTTGATAACATCTTTTAATCTGAGCCCTCTCCCCTTGTTTTTCCAAGTAGCATTGCTATCTGCCTTCTCAACATGGGGGCAGTGAGAGGTAGATGGAGAGCCTGAGGTGGGCCAGAGGTAGTGTGAATAGGATCAGTCTTTCATTGCCCACTAAAAGCTAGTCATATGTTACTCCGTATGGCCTAAAGTCCTATTATTTACAGAGTTGATTAGATGCCCTCGTGTAGGAAAGGATGCTTTTCTTTAATATATCATTTGTTTGTTTTTAATGTAAGTACCAAGAAGAAAACCCAAAAGGGTCCATTAGCAAATGTAGTAATATAATGTACACAGTAGTATTAAATTGAAATGGTGCAGAAAAGGATAAAACAAGAAGTGGAATCATTCCTTCTTTCCCCATTCCAGTCCCTATCCTCAAAGGTTCTTGTGGTTGTTTCTAGAAAAAACGTTTGTGTATATTCCCACATATCTATTTATATTTCCTTTATTTTTAAGTTCACGTAATAAGAATCATACAATACACACTTAGGCATCTCATGCAAACTACATTTTAGAGAGCTTTAATATGAACACATGAATATGTGCCATATTTTTTAAATGGCTGCATTTTTTGTTATGAACATATCACTATTATGGATAATTTGTTCCTCTTGTGACTAACAAATGTTATGACATGAGAAAAAGATACTTTAAAAGAGATAAATAAATGATATTTTCATTTTTATAATGAAATATATATATATATATATATATATATATTACGTGTATTGAAAAAGATGTGGTAAGTCTTTCTGTACCTTTTTGCAAGTCTAGAATGCCAGACTACTGAAATTTTACTAGAGGGATGAATATAGGGCATTTTTAAGCAATCTTGTAAAGACGCTTTGGAAATAAAGTATTTATCATAGATCTAATAACAACATGCATCCAGAAGTTATAAAAATTTATAGCCATAATGTTTCCAGCCCATTTAAAAAATTCTTGAATCATTTTAATACTGAACATTAAATTATATAAATCAAAACTAAGTAATAAATATAAAAGATAAACATATAAATAGTATTAATCTTTGATGGGAACTAGAAGATTTTTATTCAATAATAGTATGCATTTTTAAAAACTTTTAACAGTGTATACTCTTTGGTAATTCACGGAAAATTCCAGGCAGGGTTTATTTTAGCTGATTTAGCCAGAAGTTTTTCAAAATATAGATTTCTTTAAACATATTTAAAGTGATTTTTTTTTTAACTGCTGCTTCCTCCAGTATTTGAAAAACATCAAATAATGTGCAACACTTGATAATCATGAGATTGGAAATCTGACATTTTCCTCAGGAAAGTGGTGAAGCTCTGTGTTATAAGTATTTCATCATAATATGTTTCACCAAGTATAATTTGAAATAGGTAAGAGAATTGTGCTTAAGTACCGCTTTTGTACATAGATGAAGTGGCACCACTTACCATTCATTCTGTTAATATCTGGGTTCTGGTTACATAGGTGTGTTCATGTTATGGAAAGTTCATTGAACTGTACACTTATGATTTGTCTACTTTCCTGTATATATGTCATATGTCAAAATCTACATTAAAATAATGTATAGCATTATGATAAGTGGAAATAAAAAATTTAAACATTCTCATTTTCTGTGCTCCAGAATGTCATTGTTTTTATTTTTTGGTAATACTTTATATTAATTTGCCTATTTGATTAGGCAGTTTTTGTAGCTATAAGCATTGTACACCTGTAACCTGTTTTCCCTAAATGTGGGAAAATGTTTCTAAATATAGTTTTTAGAATTTAATCGTTGAATTTAATCATGAATTCTTTTATATTAACCAGCTTAATTTTGTGGTACAGAATCAAAGTTTGAAAGTACATGTTTGAAGACTTTGAGAGTATTTGATTTTTGCTTTTGATCTATAGCCTTTACTGTTCCTGAAACTGTACTTATTTTTGAAATAGCGGAAGCTATGAGATTTTTTAATGTTAATTTTGTAGCTTTTAAAAGCCCACTCTTTTCAAATATCTGTTTTTCTCAGAAATCCAAGAAGCGTCAATCAACTTTTTAAGATGGACAGAACCAAGATATTCAAATCATTAATTCCTCCAAACTCCCTTGTCTTTGAAGCAGTTGTATGAATAGAATGTTCTTAAACAACTACTTCTGTGATATGTTTGTCTTTCTAACCCCTGTCAGGTTCACTAAGTGAGAAAATACATCCACCACCACCCCAAATTTAAGAACTACTAAAGTGAAAATCTAACAGCTGAGGGAGATTTTTCTGGTTTTAATCCATTTGCCTAAGTACTTTGGTGAAATTCAATGTTATCTAGTAATGATAGAAATTATTTTGGTATGAGACATAATTTCATTTTGGAAAATAGGTACATGGTACTTCTAGTTATAACTCAGTTATAACTGAGCTGTACTTAGCATTTATCGAGAGGGCTAAGAATGAAAACCCTGACCAGTTAGTGTAGTGATCTCTTAAAATGTGCTATAATTTCTAACTGGAAAACCTATCCCAGCTTCCTGTTTAAACTTCCTTTCCAGTCAAGAGACCTCACTTGTTGCATATGCCGCTATTCTCGGCATCTTTCCTTGAGCATTACAGCACCCCTATTCATGCCACTGCCAGGTCTTGCAATGCCCTTTCTCTGTTTTCTCTTTAAGGTCCATCTCAGAGCCACACCCTCCCCTCTCTGTCACTTTAATCAGAACGAGTTTCTCCTCCTCCTCTGCTTCTGTTGCACCTAACACTTAACATGCCTATTGCTGTAATGGTTACATTACCGTTATTTGCTTATGTGGTCACCTGGCCTTTAAGTTCCATGTAGTCAGACCCATGTGCAATTTATCCACAGTGTTTAGCAAGATAAGGCATGCATTCAAGAAATGTTTGTTGAATAGAATTAGGGTATTTGGACAAACTGCACATACAAGTTCCAGTTTGTTTGAGGGAAGACATTTTCTCAAAAGTTTCCTAATTTGAAATTTATACTGCCATTTTCTGAGTATTCAGGTATATACATATAATAATTATAAGTCTATATTATATTGTATTATACTATATTACATTATATTCTTTTTCTTCTCTTCTTGGTTGGAACCTACTTTATGATAAAATGCCAAACTTTTTACTTTTCAACATTTGGGCCATGGTGGAAGATTTGATTAGGGACAAAAAGCTGGCTAAAAGGAAGTTTATAAATTTCCTAATAAAGACTTCATTTGTTATGAGTTTCTTTATTAGGGAATAATTGAGAAAGTATAAAACTGCTGTTTATCCTGAAGTGGTGAAAAAGTCATGAATTAAATATTGAAATATCTACTGAATGGCTAGTTAGCAGGGAATTGTGGGAGAAATTAAGATCAATATGGTAGGAGTTGGTTTAGATCATGTTACATATCCCTTAGTTTCATACTAGTTTGGACCTTGGGTGACAGAGCAGAAAGCTTCCCTTAAAACAAGTAAGGCTCAATACACTTTTTACAGTGTCCTTGAAGAACTTAAAAAAGAAGGAATGCATTAAATTGACCTCTCACCATCCAAATTCCATATTTTTTTTGAGATACTTACCAGGAAATGAGGAATACAGCCAATTTTTTTCAGTTTCTAAAGCTGGTAGATGAAATCACAGTTGATTCTTTTGACAATGTTTGAAAGGTTGTTTTTTTGTTTTTTTGTTTTCTCATTTGACATGCAGCAAGGACATATGGGCGAAGGAGAGGTAACATTATTGTTTCTAACTTTTGAATGTATCAGTTGTATTTGGAGAGGACCCAAGTTTGCTCAGTTTCTAACCCTTGTTGGGAAGCGGGTAGGGGGAATGAAACATAGCTGTGATCAATACATACTTTATGTGTTATAGTTAATATTATAGACATTCTAATTTGAGGGAGTCAGAATGGTAGGATTTGGATTTGAATTGAAATAATTTCAAACTCACCTTATTTATATCTGAAGATTTGTTTCCCTTTTTTCCTTTGTGAAAGGAATTTCTTAGGAGAACAAAATTAAGAATCTTTAAAAAGGAAAATATAGTATGACTGGTCCCAAAATACCTGATTATATTGGAGGTTCAGTTATGCTTGAATAGCTTAAATCTGCTTTCAAATTTTTTTTTTATTTGTCTATTTATTACTGAGCATAATACTGCATTTTGTTTAAAATGAGACTAACTAAATAGATGACTAATCCTATAAATTTCAAACATTGGGGGGGGGGAAAGCTCTACACATTTTAGAGAATTTCAAAGAATCATTTCCTAGAGTGCCTGCCTGAATAAACTTTATTTTTGCCTCCTGTACTATAGTTTTTGCCTTTTTATAAGAAAGTAAGTTAGACAGTTAAATAACGTAGCTTTAAAATATAAGTGACTTTTGAAGATCCAGAAATAACCTCCAATTTTAGAGTCATTTTTTATCTTCATTATATAGCTCTTTTGAACTGTGGTTTTATAGGGTAAATTCATAACAAATATACTGTCAATTGTGTTTAATAATGAAAGTTGAAAGGAAGACAAGTGTGACAAAAGGATATTGGAATGTTTCAGTAAAAGAAGAGCACTTAGTATATATTTCTGCAGAATCCATTAACAAATTCCTTATGTAGTACCTAGAAGTAAATTGGCAGCCTGAAAAGTGACAAAACAGTGCTTGAGAGATTCTACAGTTCTTTGTAGCTCTTTGCTTTGCTTATGATTTATATGTTCATATTTTACTGGCAGGTAAGTATGGGAAGAATATTAACCACGTTGGCATCTCTGGTCTTTTCCGTTTTTATATTCTGAATGATAGTATTTTCTAACAGCAAACGTAATGACTAGTTTTTAGAATTAGACACTACCTGTACCAGCTGATAATTACTCAACTAAAAGAAAATTTATCTTTAGCATGCCTAAAAATCTTAAATTCTGTAAGACTAGCCAACAAAATTGGATAACAGCATCAAGTGGATTTTGATGGCATCCCATTAGTTAAGGTAAACTGAGTGCTCACTTTAAAAATCAACTTGTTCATTTTAGGGACATTCTTAGAGGAAATTGGGCAGGCTATAGCGTATGATGTTTTAAAGAAATTTAAGTGATCTAGCATCTGATAGTCAAATTTAATACTTAGTGTACATGTGTAGGTTGCCAGTGGCCATGGGGCCCTGCCAAGGTGGTACAGTCTGCTGCCAGCTGCTTTCAAAAGAGTGCTCTCTCCTATTGTACTCTCACCTCACTCAAGTTTCTGGATCCCAGTGGGATGGTTGAGCAGCCCTCTATTGAACCATGTACTTTCTCCCTGACTCAATTGGGACCTTAAGGTGATGGAAATTCAAGAGCATGTCTAAGTGATTTGTTGTTCAGTGAGAAAAATAAAAGCAGCAGTTTTATTGGATCTGCTGTTTTCCTTGTTTCTTGTGTAAGATAATCAGTGGCAAGGAACATTTTCTGTTAGCTTTTTTTTTCCTGCTTTCTGTTCCAGGTCAGTCTTCACTGTTTCCAATGGAAGATGGATTCTTGGATGATGGCCGTGGGGATCAACCTCTTCATAGTGGCCTGGGTTCACCTCACTGCTTCACTCACCAGAATGGAGAAAGAGTAGAACGATATTCTCGCAAGGTGTTTGTGGGCGGATTACCTCCTGACATCGATGAAGGTATATTTAGAAAGAGCCGTTTATAGCATGGTGCCCAGACTGTGGCACATAGTAGGTGATGCATAGGTAATGGTTGCTGTTATTATAATAACAGTCTTATCTGGCTCCAAGTGTTCAGTTGTGATTGCATTGTTCTCTTGTCCTGTCTTCCTAACACAACATGTAAGGTTAGTTCACGGAAGGAAAGGGAGCAGGACTTTGGGAACCCGCTGAAGCAAGTGGCTGGACTAAATCAAAAAGAGTAAACATCATTGGGAAAACCTCTCAAGGATTCTGCTGTGGGCATACACAGATGCTAACTGCATTTTTGTCTGTGTGTCCTTCCTTGGCCAAATTCAATTATTCATTTTCCTATTTTCTACCTTTTATGAGTGCTCTATAACTGTACACTTAATTGTTTAAAAGTTTAAAATCTTAGAATAAGCCTGAACTTTTGAAAAATATAGCCTGGAGTCGTATCATTTTCTGAGTATTTTTTCACTTGTCAAATATTTACATGCTTTCTGAATGTTATGCACTGTTCTTAGGATTGTTTAAAGTAGTAAACAAGATAGAAAGCACCTGCTCGCATAGAGTTGACATTCTAGTGGGGGAAGGGAGATAAAAAATGTGTGAAAATATTAGAGAATAAGTACTGAAAAGAAAACAGGTTGATGTGATATAGTGAAGTCTCAGAAGGGAGACTTGTGAGATTAGGTGGTTAAAGAAATCCTCTTTGAGGACATGATATTTGAGCTGAGACCTGAATAAGGAGCCAGTCATGCAAAAAGACATAGAGGACTATTGTCCAGAAGTATTTTATTCACCTGTGGGTCTAAGTGACCCTGACAAAAATCAAAGTAGCGACCATATAGCAACCATATATCCTTGCTTGCTCTTTGTTCCTAATCTATTTTGTCTTGGTTTCCTGAATGGAAATGGAAAGCAATGTTACGGAGGATAGAAGAGTTTTCTCTAAAAATCTTTAAGGTCTAATAATGAGGTTTAATAACTTCCCATTTAGATTGAGATTAAACTTACTGAGCCACTACATTTTCCTTAAGATGATAAGTCTTTTGGAAGATTGAGACAAAAATGGCTTCAAAACAGCCAAAGATTGAAATAAACACAAGGTTTTTTGTGTGTGTGTGTGTCTATGATAAAATGTCCCAGAGGAAGCTGTGCTGAAATTTCAGGCCAGACTGGCTTAATCTCCGTTCTGTCGTCAGAAGGCATAGCTTCTGTGCAAAGTGTTCATCCTGGGCTGAACACCTCATCATGATGCTGTTCACTCCAGTAAGCTCCTGGGTGTGACCTTTCTTCTCTCTAGCTGGAATCCTCACTTTCCTTAGCATTATGGATTCTAGGTTTTATGAGCCTTTAGAGGTCAAATCTTTAACACTCCTGAGCCCTGGATGGACTTCAGTGAGGAAATTATATGCTTATATACAGAAAGAGAAGACTGAATTTTATCTGACCTTGCTTGGGATAAGCTCCTTCTCTGGCCTAGTTAGTCTGTATCTTTTAGGGAAATTACTAAGCAATCTTAAATGTATCGTTCCTAAAATTCTTAGAGGCACAGGTAAATTTGACCAGTTTGGCAAAGGAGGTGGTTTAAACTGAGCAAAATTAATGGGAATTGTGTTAGTCATCTTGCTTTACTCTCAAGACCACGTATGTTGATAAGTTGGTAGCAGTTTAGGCAGGCAGCCCTTTCTATTAAAATGTGAAATACCTATTCCTGAAGAATACTGTGTTCTGCAGAATTGTTCACTAAGAATCACAGAGTTTATGGGGCAAAAGGGGCTAGAGGCAGATCACTTAGAACCTAATGAATTTTGTACCAGAAGCACTAGCAAAAAGAGAATTAGTACCTTGGAAATAACTTGGACAGTTCAGGCAAGCAGCTTAGTATGGTTAGAGGCTGCCTCAAGGAATATTGAAAATGCACAAAACCAATAGAGCAGAAATGCTGGCTTGCTAGCTTGGAGGCAATGCAGATGAAAGTGGACCTCTGAGCAGCTGAGGAATGCAAACTCTCAGGAGATAAGAGCCCTGCAAGGTTGCGGGGGACACCTCTCTGACCAGAGAGGCTTGGTTGCTGTGCTCATTTTTAATTTTCTTATAATAGAGCTGAGTGGGCTCCTGCCTGCACATCACACAAGCTGGGGGCTTTTTCCTTTCCTGCTGAAGGTTATGGTTCTCCCACTATGCTAGCTCACCTTGCTTAGGAAAAGTCATTTGTGAACCAGTGTAATGTCTAGGTACACTGATGTTATTCCCCTATTTATCAATCTCACACGAGCTAAACGGTACTGTAGCAACAGGGATCATACCTGTTCGAACAGACTACTGTTTCACAATCTGGAGGAGATGAGAACAGTTCTACCAGACTGAAATTTGAACGTGTTTCTCATCTCTCTTTTCTGTTCCTGCCCTACTCCCAGGTCTTATCTACATATGCTTACCTACTCTTCCTAGAAGTTCCCTGGAAATTTATTTTCCTATAGTCTACTCATTAGTTCTCCAAATATATAATATAGCATAACTGGTATCGTTTACATTAATAGGAAAATATGATCAAGTCTTCCTTGTCCATCCCACGTGGCCTTCCTTTACCTTCTTCATAAGGCTCAGAGATATTGGTGTCCAAGGAAGATGGTTGGTGAGGGGGAAGAGGGTGCCAAGTGGAGGGCGTGTGTAGGTATACACATGGAGGGGCCTGCTCAGAGGCCTTGGCAGCAGTGTGCATGGTGCCCAATAAATCAGGGCAATAAGGGCTAGGGTGCAGAGGTGGAAGGTAGAGGAGATTGCCAGGGCAGCTAGCTGAAAGATGGGTTACGTTGAGCAAGGAAGCCAACATATTGAGGATAATGAGAACTTGGTTTCTCATAGCGAGAAGGGAATTTACAAACATGGGAAGTGGGGAAGGCTAGAGAAAAACATGGGATGTTGGAGTGGACTTGCAATTACCAGTATGAACTCATTTTTATAAATGTACACAGATACAGAAACAGTTGTAAATATATCTGTGTGTATATTCATATATTTCCTAGCTTTGTCCTCTGAGAAGACTTAGAAATAATAAATATCCACTAGCAATGACTATATGGAGTACCCAAATCTCAGTTTCTAAATACCTTTTGTCACTAAAGGAATGAGGATTTCTTGGGGTGTGGGGAGAGAAATGGCTAATTCTAAGGGTAGGGCAGAGAAAGAACAAGATGAAAGCCTGGAGTATCTTCTTGGGCCAGGAAGTATGGAAGCCCTTGAAGGATGATGGGGGGATAGGTCAGAAGGACATAGGAACCCCCAATGGCCAAATCAGGGACAATTTTGAGGACAAACTGAACATCAAAATAAATGAGGAGAGAATCAGATTACAAACCATTGACTAAAATAGGTCCATACTGATATAAATACATGACTAAATAAATGGGGGAGAAGGGAAAACTCTTCCTTATTGTATAATACTAACTAGTAAATGTAGAAGGATTGATAGAAATAGGTAATCAGCATTTGGCAGTAATCATTGTGGTAGTTGATATAGTGCCAAGTTCAATGGGTGCCAAGTCTAATGAGGGAACAGGATATTGCTGGATAACACAATATTCCCCCACAAAATACTAATCAAATTCAAAGGGGAAAATGGTTTCTTTTTGGTGGAGAAACCAGGCAGGTATCAATTTGACTAGCTGATCAAGATTAACATACCTAGTGAAAGGACAGGATGACATAGCATCATTATGGTGGTTTTCCTGTTTGAAATGCGTAGGTCATGAGGAAACAGTACCGACCCAGGTTGAGAGCCATCCTGCAGAATGAATGGTCTGTATATTTTAAAGCTACTAAGCATGTAAAAGACAGGAAAGAATGAGGAACTATTGTAAACTGAAAAAGGCTGATGACCTGGGACATGACATCTAAATGTAGCATGGTTCTGGATAGGATTCTGGATCAGAAAGGAAAAAAGAGATATATTGTGATAGTTTAAAATTGGGATGGAGTCTGTGAATTGGGAAAGAG
>NW_006792411.1:2865872-2866687 GCF_000442215.2 Lipotes vexillifer
AAAGAGTGTTGCATCAATGTTGATTTCCTGATTGGAAGCGGCGTTGTTTGGTGGTACATAAGGGAGTGACCTTGCTTTGAGCAGGTACCAGTAGTTGTGTTTGGGGGTAATAGAGCGTCATGTCAGAAAAAGATGATAGATAGATAGATAGATTCGTGCATAGATAGAAGGGGAAGAGGCGGAAGACAAACGCACAAAATGTTAACAGTAAGGGGAATCCAGGTGAAGGAGATGTGGGAGGTCTTGGTGTACTATTCTTGTAAATAGTAGATTGGAAACTTTTTTTCTAAACTATTTCCCAAAAATGAACATAAAAATATTTAAATCTACTTTTTTGATTTGTTGTTCATTAGATGAGATCACAGCTAGTTTTCGTCGCTTTGGCCCTTTGATTGTGGATTGGCCTCATAAAGCAGAGAGCAAATCCTATTTTCCTCCTAAAGGTAATTTTCAGTATTCAATATACATGCATAGTTTATCCTTACGTTCTTTTCATAAATGTTTACCTTCACTGTACAATTTTTCAATGTTAAACTTACATTTTCCCAAATATGTCTTTAAAATTTGTATTTAGTATGTACTTTCAATTCAGATTTAATTTTACTCTAAAAGAGGTTTCAAGATAATACCAAACTGAACTTAATATTATAAGATTTAGGGTGAGATTTAAGTTTTAGGGGTTTCTGTTTGTTTTCATTTTTTTCTACACCGTTTCCCTTCCTTAGTTTTATGCTTCCTTTCCCTCGAAGAATTATTTTAAAAATAGGAAAAATATAAGCCTTTCAAAAATTTTTTTATTAGGCTATGCATTCCTG
>NW_006792411.1:2866737-2883068 GCF_000442215.2 Lipotes vexillifer
ATTCCTGCTATTTCAAGATGAAAGCTCTGTTCAGGCTCTCATTGATGCATGTATTGAAGAAGATGGAAAACTCTACCTTTGTGTATCAAGTCCCACTATCAAAGACAAGCCAGTAAGTACAGTCTAGCATGAAAATCGCTTCTCATTTTTGCCTCTATTTGTTAGGTCTGAAAAACCCACAGACATCTTAATGTATCTGTTAATTGACATGTTTTAAGTAGAATCGAAATGAAAAAGTTTTGTTTTTGTCAGGTTCCTAACATTGACATTCTGAATGTATATTTGTGCACATTATTTTGACATTGAATTTTTGGTTAGTTAAAATATTGGTGAATCTTTCTATTAAAAGACTTCACCTGGAAATGCATTTGATAAATATAAAGTAGCTGAACTTCCTCTGAATGACAGAACTCAAATCACAAATAGATCTTTCTCCTTCCTCTCTTTGATCAAGATTTTACCCCATACTATCCTTAACTTTTTGCATATGGTACTCGCCAAGTAAAATGAATTATGTATATACATAAATGTACATTGCATATTGTTTCTTTTTGAAGATGTTTTTCTTTATTATAAAATTTAGTCTTTAGGAATAGTAGTAACTAGCCTGTTTTGACAAATCTGGCCAACCAGCAGTCTGTTATCGCTCAGCCAGTACCTAGTGATGGGGTCCAGTTCAGAATGGAGGCAGCAGTGGGCTCAGCTCAAACAGTGATTTGTGGAGCTCCTCTTAGTGTCTTAGGGTTGTCCCAGAATTCTTATGTGGCTAGACTCTATTTGACTTGCTTGTTCCCTGCCAGTCCCTAAATTTAGGTATTTAAATTTGGGACCTTCTGGCCTTGGGACTTATTAGTTTGTTGTACCTGTTGGGAATACCCCACTATCAACCCCTTAGCCTGTGGTGTGGGCATTGGTAACAGTTTATACACGCAAACAATTGAATTGAGGCACTTGATCCTTGGTTGTTGTAATGGACACACTGAAGTGTTTTATCATAAAAAGCTTACTTCAGATATCATCAATATTTTTATTTTGAAATGCTTTTTGCAACAATGTAACAGATTTGTTAGTATCAGGAGTAATTTGCATTTCCTGGACATAGGATTGGACACACAGTCCTAGTTCACATAGCACTGAATACTAATCAACATCCAGTACCGTGCTAAATTTAAATTATATGGCTACTGGGGTGCTACATAGGAGAGGGGCCCAAATAAGCTGTAAAACAGTTAATTAACTTACAGATAATTAAGGGCATGTTAGTGTTAAGTGATTTGGGTTATAATAGGCAACTAAATTGAACCTTCCACCTTGGTTAGCTTACTCTTAAATGTGAAATGAAAGGTTGGAATATGCTACTTGTAAGTCTTTTCTAGTTTTCCAGTTTTATTGATTTGTAATGACATGGATTATTGCTTTTAAAAGTAAAATACTCTGCAATAATTTTAAACTTCCTTTCTCCATAAATTGTATTGAGAATGAGACATTCTGGTTTGCACACTCTCTAGGTACAGATTCGGCCTTGGAATCTCAGTGACAGTGACTTTGTGATGGATGGTTCACAGCCTCTTGACCCACGAAAAACTATATTTGTTGGTGGTGTTCCCCGACCATTGCGAGCTGGTATGATTAAACAAAGAAACAAACAAACAAAACCTATGTATCCGTTAGCATAAGAAATATACAGATTTTTCAGGATAAATTCTTCATAAGCATTTGAGTTCATGTCTAGGAGTGAGAGTTCTGGAATCCAAGTGTCTGGGCTTGAATTCATGTGCTCTGCTTCCAGTTAATAGCTGAGTAACCCTGCTCAAATTAATTTCTCTAATTCTCAATTTCCTCATCTGTCAAGTGGAGTTATAAGTATGTCTTTTATGGAGAGTTGTTTTGAGGATTAAATGAGATTGTGGATGCCTAGTGCTTAGTGCACGGTCTCGTAATGCTAATGCTCATCACTCTCATCATCTGAGAGAAAAAAACTCTTCAGGGATGGGTTAGGTATTGAGATGTTCGCTGTTGGTTTTCCACGTCCCCATGTGCTCAACAGCTGCTTACTGAGCTCTGAAATACAGCAGGGTTCTTAGCAGTGCATTGTGTTTTCAGAGCAGTGCTTACAGAAGAAATTTCATCCCCAACTTCAAGTAATTTGAGGTTTAATAGTATAAGTGAGATAAAGAACATAAAATGAACATGAATGCAGTTTCAAAATTGTAACATTTCATAGAGAAGAAGATGCATTTATTACTTCAAGTTTCTTTTTTTTTTTATTGATTTATTTTTTATTTATTTTTGACCGCGTTGGGTCTTTGTTGCTACGTGCGGGCTTCCTCTCGTTGCAGCAAGGGGGGCTACTCTTCACTGTGGTGCACGGGCTTCTCACTGTGGTGGCTTTTCTTGTTGTGGAGCACGGGCTCTAGGCGCACGGACTTCAGTAGTTGTGGTACGCAGGCTTGGTAGTTGTGGCGTGCGGGCTCAGTAGTTGTGGCGCACGGGCTTAGTTGCTCCACGGCATGTGGGATCTTCCAGGACCAGGGCTCGAACCCGTGTCCCCTGCATTGGCAGGCGGATTGTTAACCACTGTGCCACCAGGGAAGCACTACTTCAAGCTTCTATGTGAAAAATTGGCAAATAGCTACACGGTAAGGAAAGGTAAAAAGGATTTTGTTGGAAATATGCTCAAAGGACCCCCAAAGAGCCTGCCAATCAGCTTTCTAGTGTTCAAATGATTATTTATATTAAGCAGTACATTGTTAACTGGTAAATATATGGTGCATTGTGGCGTAGAGCAGATAGACCAGGGTGCCAAGTGCAGCACAATCACTTAACTACCCATGACTTTGCACAGATTAATCATCCTCTCTCTGCCTCAGTTTCCCCAGAAAATTACTACCTACTTCATAGGGTTGTTGTGTAGATTAAAAGTGAACATATGTGACATACTCAGCAGAGTCCCTGCCCTTAGTTACAGTAGGTTAAAGGTGAACACATGGACAACTGGTTATAATAACTAGTTTCATTTTAATAATTATTGTAATGACAGACAGATGAACTGCTTTTGATGTAAGAGCCAGATGAATTTTCCTGATTTCAAATGTCCCATTTGCTCCTTCCATATGTAGTGGAGCTTGCCATGATAATGGACCGGCTGTATGGAGGCGTGTGCTATGCTGGGATTGATACCGACCCTGAGCTGAAATATCCAAAAGGAGCTGGGCGAGTCGCATTCTCTAATCAACAGAGTTACATAGCTGCTATCAGTGCCCGCTTCGTGCAGCTGCAGCATGGAGAGATAGATAAACGGGTAAGTCCTGGACTACATTCTGAGAAGTTCTAGAAATGGCTGTCTATGTCATCACCAAGCTTGGAGTGGGGGAATTTTATGTGACAATAAATTGACAGCTGATAGTTATTCCTGTAGGACCCATTAGATCCATGCACCCATTAGATGCATGCTCTGGAATACATCTAAGAGTTTCATATGAATTTCTGCTGTCTCTTAGTTTTCTGAATAGCCTAACGAGAACATTACAGTCACTTTGCTTGAGTCCATTTAATCTTTCCTAAGATATCACCTCCATCCATTCACTTATTCAGTGCATATTTACCGAATCCTTTGTACTATGTTATATCAACTATACAAACATGAACACCCTTGAGATCTCCTTATGGTTTTTTTTTTTAAACCTGGGATATCAAAAATACCTCAGCAAGCCCTATTTTCCTATGTAACAAATGATTGAGTAAATTCATTTCTAGGACGGCATGTCTAAGAAATATTTCATTGTAACAGATTAAGTAGAAGAACTCAGAATCCTTTCATCTGTAATCTATTTCACTGCCTGAAATTAGGTAGTAGTTCATTAGCATTATTTTCACACTTTATATTCCTCTTTGTTGTGTTTATCCTCTGAATCAAAAGGCTGGAAAAAAACCCTCAAAGTTAACTCTTCTGTTTTTCAATGTATTGTGTTTGAGACTGTGTGTTCCATTATATGTCTTTTTTCTTTGCATTCACGAATTTCTTTTCTTTGTGTTTCATGCATTCAACAAACATTTTAGTGCCTAGGGCAAGAAGTCCCTGTCCTCGTGGATTTATGTTCTGGTGGATGGAACTCTATCCTACACCAGTACTACTCAAAATATGGCTTGTGAACCGACCTCCAGTTGGTAAATGGTTTGTTAGGAGTTTGTGGTGAGATAGGAATTTATACCAGAATGTGAATCTGCTGCATTAATAAGCACAGTGTTTATAGTTCAGTTGAGATCTTTTCATAGAAAGACCTTCTTGACGAAGAAAGCAATGTGTTGATTTACATTCTGGTGTCAGCTCCTCATTTCATGGCAGACTGGCCCTTTCATTAGGGCTGACTTAGATATCCAACACTCCAAGGCATTGTGCTCAGAAAAGTCTTTGTTGATTGACTGTATTGTGCCTTTCTCAATTCAGTACATAGAAACTATCAAGTCACTAGTGGTTTACACTTACTGCTTATGTTCCATTTCATGTATATTCCACATCAGTGGCAGCTGAAAATTTCCCATAGTAGTGGTCATCATACTGTGAATATATTAAGGAGAAAGGTATAGATTCTACTGTAAACATGGAGGAAGGGGGCAGGATTAGTTGCAGTATATGTTAACATGCCTCCTTGTTTTTTATTCACACTAAAAAATATGTACATCTGAATAAACGGACACTCCCACCTCATCACTTCATTCCATCATCAGTTTCAGAGTTCTAAGTTAGCCATTAGAAATTCAGACTTAATTTGTTTTCCTTTACGATCCAATTCTTTGACGGTGTTCCTGCCGTTCTGTAGATGTTATAGAATGGTCTCGGGGCCAGAAGCCTAATCCTCTGATTACGTCTGCTCTTCCTGCCTTCCATTATCACTCTTCTCTTTTTGTTCACAGCTAACCTTTGTTCAGGATTCCTTGTCAGAAGTGTGGATGGCATCAGTGGTAGTCATAGCCTGGTATAAGGGAGTTTCAATCATGAGTCTCTCTAAGACTAAAAATAACCAACGCTTTTCCCACTGGAGAATTAATAGCCAGGTTATTTTTAATGCTTGAGAGGCTCAAATGACATTGGCCTATTGAACACTGGAACAGACCCAGTTTTATAAATTCACCTCTGACTTTTAGACTGAAGTAAACCATTCTTCCTGACAAAGAACAAAGCAAGGTTTTAGATTATGAGTACTATGGCTGCATCTTGTTTTCCTGGAGTTCGAGGTTTGTGATTATAACCCAAGATGTGTACACTGTAAATAGAAATCATGACCTGAACCTTATTACAGCTCAGAGGCTTGTGATGGCAGAAGTCAGGCAGCTTCCCTCTGATTTGTACATTGAAGTGCTATTTTGTGGCACTGGGAATCTCTCAGTTGGTCTTGTGTAAATTATAATTCCACATATGACAAGAATCCAGATCCACTAATTAAAGTGACGGTTTGTGCCTATGAAAACTCTCCCGTGGGTTTAACCTCATAATGTTCTTAAACGTTAAGTTGGCTTCACTCTTAACTTTCTGCTGGGATCTTGCTTTTCATTTGAAAACTGTTTATTTAATAAGACAAAAATGTAAAACAATGGGCATAAAAGCCTTACCAGTTTCTTAAATGATGATAGCTAATTTCAGTAAAAGAATTATTGACCCTTCCTTTGGGGTACCTTGGCACAGACTCATTCAGACAGTGGATGGAAATGTACATACATGGTATAAGAGTTGCCTGGTCCATTCACTGAGAAATGTAAACACCCTATTTTATTTTTGATTGCAGGTGGAAGTTAAGCCATATGTCTTGGACGATCAGCTGTGTGATGAATGTCAGGGGGCCCGTTGTGGGGGAAAATTTGCTCCATTTTTCTGTGCTAATGTTACCTGTCTGCAGTATTACTGTGAATATTGCTGGGCTGCTATTCATTCTCGCGCTGGCAGGGAATTCCACAAGCCCCTGGTGAAGGAAGGCGGTGACCGTCCTCGACATATTTCATTCCGCTGGAACTAAAGGCTAACTACAGTGCTCATTTTCAGGCCTCAGAATAAGTGCACTCTTCTGTTAATTCTGCCCCCTTCCTCAACCTCTTCATGCTGGCATGTCCTTTTGTGCAGTCTGTAACTTAACAATAAGTCTAATGGAAAGAATGACCTATAATATAGGCGTTTTGTAGATTCTTGTGTCACTGAAAACAATATGTATGAACTCCTTTTTCGTATTGCCATCATGTTGCATGGAAGTTTCATTCTCTTGTTTTGCTGGAGACCAAGAGGATCCAAACTTCCCGCAACATTTTCTTAGAGGAGAGAGAGAAATATTAAAAGAGAAATGAAACAATAGAGTATTTTGGGTTTTTAATTAAATTATTGTTAATAATGTAACAGATAAGAATACTTTTATTAAAATAACCACATAACAATAACACTATCAATCTCTCCTGACGCGGGGTTTCCCCCAGGGAAGTGCTTTTGCCTTTCTCTTTCTTTTCTTTCATATTTTTTGCCTCTCTCTTTTTTTCTGTCCCCTTTTTATTCTTTTAACAGCAGTGGAAGAAGTTAACAATTATTAACAGGAGAGAGCGTGTTAAAGCAAATACAAATGCATGAGCAAGATTGAAGCAGCATTATAACTAATTTTAAGGGTTTAGAGGCGGAATGTAATTTCATTATGCCGCCAAGTTACTACCACATCAGAAAAAACAAAATATAGTAAAGTAGGCAGAACTAGGTTTATTTTCTTTTAAACAGGTTTTTAAATTTAGAACATAAAAATTGGGTACATTTACTTCTGAGGGGAGTGCACTTATTTATTTTTAAACTTTTACTTATCTGGTCACAGCCCCAGGAAACCTACCAAAGCTAGAGTTAATGACAACTGGTGGGAAAACTAGCATTTCCTCTCCTAAAGAACAAATATATAAATTTTATTTTTGATGTTATATATAAACTCTATATCCTAATTTACTAACACTCATCAGGTGTCAGCCTTTGCTCTCCATTTTGACGTTAAAAAGAAACAAACAGATCTAGAGATACCTCAAGGATATCATTTTTGATTTTGTGTTAGACTACCATGTGTAGCCCAAACTGGAAGAAAAAACCAATATTCAGATTGGCTGCTGATTGGCTTACTTTTAGATTTAAAGTTACTTTGGGTATCCTGTAATTTAGTTGTAACATAGAAAATGAAAAAAAAAAGTTAAAAAAAAGTTAACTAGTTGCAAAGTGTTTTGCACTGTTGAACTAAGTAACTGTGTAAATCTGTGCAAAGGTACGTATGTTTATCTTACTCTTCCTATAAAATAAAATAACATTACACTTTCAGAACTTAGCATGGGACATAGTCAGTGTTTGAAGTGCCAACTTCATCAAGTAATGCATGCTTTATTATAAATAAAACTAGCTTTTGAAAGGCGTTATGATGTGTTGAACAGTATGCTTCAGGGGTAAATTGAAAATAGTCTCTTGAAGCCCTGGTCATGGAAGTAACTTTTATTTTTATGGACATTCTCTTATGAAATGCCCTATCCACCATGAAAAGGATTATCATCAGTGTGCAAAACATTAAAAAAATATATATCTAATGGCAATCTTGCTGGTTGTGCTACCTAACAGTACCATCTTGGATCCTTCAAAACCAAAGACTTGCCCCAGGAGTGTGGTGGAACCACCTGGCTGATGACCCCTACTGATCTGGAAAAGCAGTCCTTTATTTTTAATCCAGGCTTTAATGAACTATATACCTGTTAAGTTCCAAAGGTCAAAATGGAGGCATTTGCTGTCTATTAGATACAGAAAGGGAGCTGCTTTTAAAGAATCCCCTGCAAATATTGAAAGCGGTCATGTGAATGGAGGGTGCTCTTGCGTAGCTGGTCAGGGACTTTTTTTTCTTTTCTCCTGAACGACATAATTCTAATTGGAATGTTCATTTGCCTCTTTTTATTCTTTTCAGTGCTTGTAGGTGGCTTGGGGTGTGCTATCGTGCTGTTCCTACTCAGTAAACAGGTGTGATGAGCTAACAAGAAATAAGAACTAGCTTTGAATAATAATTTTTCCCTTTGTACATGACCTGCTGAATTTCGGTACAGTGTTTTTGTAGCTAACTTATTTTGTCATGCACATAATGTATATTTGTTATGCACTACTTTTGTATATCTTGTTTTTCCAACAGTGAACATTTTTAGGCACACTTTTCACTGACGGGATATCTCTTTATGCAATACCTCAATTTTTCATATTGCAAAGAGTAGCTTTTTGTACTTTTATTACTGAGAGATCTTCATATACTTCATTTTTTAATATAAATAATTTTAATAAATTTTATTTTCTTATATTCTGCTTTTTATACATTTCAGTGCTCTGCATACATTTTAAATTATGAATGTTGTGCACTGGCAATGCTATTTTAGAGTCTGCAGAGAAGAGAAAGCATGTTGCTTAAACATCCTTCCCCAGCACCAGCTATTGGTGTACCTATAATTTAAGAAATAGTCTATGTAAAGTCACAAATTAATGAAAAAAAATTCGCATGAAAATGACAGATAACACTGTAGTTCCTTAAAAAAAAAAAAATTAAATGAATAAGCATAGGGTAGAAATTTAAAATAACAAAATTGTCTACAGCTTCTTACTAAGTTTTTAAAATTATTCATAACGCAGACATTTTTGGTGAATGTTTAGCCATTTTTAATATTAATAAATTGGTGTTAAGTGTTTGATTCAGAGATGTCTGCTCTTTTAAATTATATATAAAGAAAAAAAAATAGCCTGCCATGGGACAGGTGTGTAATGTTAGTATGCATGACTAATGTAAGAAATTGTTATCCTACTAATATTTACTTGTGATTGTGTGACAAGCGTGTTTACAGATTATTTGGTTACACTTCAATTTACAGGGCATAAACAATTATTATCTATTACTCTGGACTTTATTGATTACATGTCCTTCAGATTACATGGGATTGTAGTTGGGAGTTACCATGTAACTCAAAACATAATTAACATGTAATTAGTTTACAGATTTTAGGGTATCACTTCAATGTACCAAGCATGTAGTTTCTAGCGCACTAGCATGGCACCAGCCATGTACTTACAATGTAGTTACAGAGTAATTACATGGTTATTTTTGCAATGTAAAATAAAGTGTTTCTGATTATTTTCTATGTAAAGGAACCCTCTCCCTTCCCCTTCTGGTCCCCAAGCTTCGGTAAAATATATATACTTCTCCATACACAGACCTCTGCAGAATGCAAAATAAAACTTGCAGTGAATGAATTTAGCATTTTATGAGAGTGCTGTTGGAAAGACTTGATAATTCACCCTTTTTGTTTTGAAGAGTTGAATCTTCTGTTAAAAGGTGATTTAAAACTTGAATGTGATGAATTGTGGCAAGTTAACTTCAAGTTATGTGCAATACTTATTTCAAACTTTTGAAAGATCTTTGCAGTGTAATTCTTTGTTTTTAATTACAGACATTTAAAAATGTCATTTTCTACTGTTAAGAGTAATCCTCTTTCTTGCTGGTGTTTCTAAAGAAAAGAATCAGAACTCAATCTTTCTACTAATGTAAATTTGAGATTATTTTTAAAAATGGAATAAAAGAGGTTTTGGTCATTTGCTTTATTTTATTATCTTATTTTAAAGCTACTGTGATTGATAGCATTGTAAGAATTGGGACAATATTGTATTCAACTGTTTTATTTTTTATATTTTTAAAATTTAAAGTATAATTAGTTTTTATAATTTTCATCAGATTTTTGTTATATTTTTTGGAAGTGAAACTTTTAGCAAGTGGGTGTCTAGTTTTTACTAATCCCTAATTTTTTTTTCCAGTGTATTGCTCATATTATCAGAAGGAAAAGTTATTTAAGTATGTCAGTTAATTGTACTACTTGGCTGAATTTCCATATAGTTTTTACTGTGTATGGGGAGGTTGTAGTATTTATTATAGCATTTTAAATAAGGGTAATTCATTTTTTATTAAAGTCATTTTCACGTTAAGTTCCTATTTTTGTATGTTCTACTCTTAAGTTATATAACACAGTTCCTTTTTTAAAAGAGTTCATTTGTTGAAGTGCTAGTGGAAAATTAATGTTATTAAATAGTTTGCAAATGACTATTTATACCAGTATGCATATAATTTTTAAATATTTGTAATGTGAGATGTTGAATGAATAAAACTTTTAACTCAGCTTTCTTTTAATATACTTATTTATTTTCAACATAAGTAGATTATGCTTCCATGGTTGGGGATATAACATTTAAAAAATATGAGGAATGTACTCTTTGGCCAAGGCAGAAGAAACTGAAATGAAAAGATGTCCGGTCATATAAGTACTCCTGGCAAGTGTGCCTTGCTTATGTAAACCCATAAATGTCAGTGGTGGTCGTCTTTGGCCTGCCCTGTTAGTTCACACGCTGCCCTGCAGAGGTCTTTTCATTTGTAGCCTTCAGCATGTGTGTGAGGCCTAAGCCCGGGATCCCAGCGTTCAGTCATCTGCTTTAAGGCCAAATGTCCAATGAAAGTAAGGGAACACATGTTTACTTAATAGGGAAGGTCAGTATTTGAGAGGTTTAGTTTTGGGTCTTTGTCAGTGAAGAACCTTGATTTCTGGCCACTCTAACAAGAGGATCTGGGTTGTTAACAAATCTCTCTGGAATTTTAACCTTAACCACCCAGTTCCTCTCTAGATCCTGACATCACAGGATGCGGCCTCTGGGATTATAATCAGTAGAGCATGTGAATTGAAAGTATTATCTTTGGGTTGGTCCATAAATCATGTGGACTACTGAATACTGTGATGTGTTAGTCCTTTGTATTTTAGAGTGCATTTTCAAGCTTTTAAGGGTTTATTATAGCATAAAACATAACACTGAATATACCCTGTTTTGTCAGATTTAATTTCTGCTCTTTCTTACCTTGGGTATTGTATTCCTAAGACTAGAAGAAGCAGTTCTTGTCCTGAGACAAATGGACTCTGGATGTCTTTTGCTTCTAAGTTGTCTAAATATTCCCAATGTACAACTCTTCCAACCCTAGGGGTTTCTGAGAGTTCAGGCTCAACCAGCAGTGCATAGGACCCCCCAGGAGTACTAGGTCACAGAAGCTTTGGCTGGCAGTAGCCAAAACTTAAGTTCAGATTTCAGTGAAGGGCCCTTGAGAAAGCCCCAAGGACATAGGAGATGTGGGTGACATTTGGTTGCCACCTCTGCTGTATCCCTGGGCATGCTGGCATGGTTTTAGCACTATAGGAGGGGCGGGGGGGGGGGAAAAATGAGTAGATTTAGTTTCTTTATTTGAGGAAACATTTATTTTAGGCAAGTGATATATCAACTATAAGTGATGTAACAATGGTATCTTGAAATAATATGTAGGTGCAGTACTTCTGGCGTCTTAAGTCATGGAATGGTGAATCTGGGAAGGTTGTGTGAGGTTATAAGGGCCGCATTTTCTTATTTTATTCACTGGTAGTTTACCTAAACCCACCCAACAAGGAAAGCTCTTTACTCCATTCTTAACGGTCCTTAACAATGAAGTTATTTCGTAACTTCTTTTGGTAATGGGTTTGGTAATGGGTTTCCACAGTTCAGAAGGAAAATAAGTTTTTTTTTTTTTAAGTTTGAGAAATACTTAAAGTCAGAGAGAAAGAAAGTCCTTGGGAAAATAAGTTCCTGATTTTAAAAATTAAGGAACATTGAAGGTGTCAATGAAGTGAGTTAAACACATTGAAAGGGTAATTATTTTTCTGAAGTATGTAATGACAGAATAATAAACAAGAAACTCTTAATATTTGTTTCCCAGATTCTCATCTTCAGAGCATTAAGATAGTCCTTACCACGAGAAAAGGGCAAAAAAAAAAAAAAAAAGTTCTGTCATTAAATTAGCATTGAAAATAAAGCATCCTGTTTCTTGGAAAATAGGCAATTGACTTATTAAGGCTTTGAGAAGTTCTACAGTGAAGAAACCTATTTGCTTTGTTTCAAGCGTTTTCCCGCTGAGCTGCTTTGACCATAGACTCTGTTTCCGGGTAATGCAGGATCCCATGGCACATACTTTGGGTGCACTGCTCTACTTGGTAGTACGTTTGCTGGTGTCAGCCTTAGAGCCCCACTTCGGATTGTATTCTGCAAGGGCTCCTGTTCCTGCCCCGCCAGAGTCATATCCTGGGCTGTTGCCACGGTCTGCATTGAACTTGGGTTCGACATACTTGCCTAGCCTCTGACCCCTGTCCCATTTCCAGTTCACCTCCTTTCTTCCCTCTTCCCTCTGCTCCCACCCCAGGAGAAAAAAGAGGAGTTTACTCTGCAGCAGAAACTATCACCTTGCAATGCTATTTTGATTATGCTCCTCGCTGACTCAGATCGGCCCTTATTTCTCACGAGTGCCACAAATACCACGTCACCCGAGCAACCTGTACTCTGAATCTGCCTTCTGTGGTGCACTGTCTACCTTTCTGATAACGCATATCATTTCCCTCCTTCAAAAATTTCCTTTGCCAACCTCCCGCAGCACACACCCCACACCCCATGCTCTGAGAATAGGGACCACAGGCTTCAAATAAACTAAGAATTCAGAAAACGAATATTTCTACCCTACTATGAGCCCCTTATCTAGCAGTACCCATTCGGTCTCTTTTATTAGAGAACGTTGTGTTTTGGCTTGCCTAAGTCTTGTTGGTGTATTTTAACTTGGAATCTTTTTCTAGTCAAATTGGGTGTCGTCGTTTTGTCTTATTGTGATTCACTGTGGTGACCAGAGTTGGCAAAGTACAGTTTGTTTCAAGGAAGTTAAAAATGAACAGCAGCGTCAAAATCCAACGTGTGCCCAAACCCGCAGTGTTTGCTATTGCGGATAATCTGATTAAGCTTTGGTAAAAACCTGCTTGTGGGTAAGTGGGAGGCGGAGGG
This sequence comes from Lipotes vexillifer, assembly GCF_000442215.2. Taxonomy (NCBI): domain Eukaryota; kingdom Metazoa; phylum Chordata; class Mammalia; order Artiodactyla; family Lipotidae; genus Lipotes; species Lipotes vexillifer. The sequence goes on from NW_006792411.1 coordinate 2,879,645, forward strand.
TGGTGAATCAGTGAATACAATGCCAGAAGCTCAGCCTGCACTTTCTTCATCCTTTTCATTGCAGTTCTATTTCAGTAAGCAGGGCTTTGACACCATCAAAATGTCACTGCGATCAAAGCAGATGTCACCATTTCTAAAGAGACTATTTTCAACGCTTCTCCGACCCTACTCCCAACACCAAAAGAGAGAAGAACCAAACATAGCCAGGAAGGATCCCCACTAAACACAAGAGGGCATTTAAAACTTGTTAGCAGGAAGGGAACTGGCAGTAACATAAGTCTGTGAAACCATAAAAGGTTTTAGACAGAATCCAGGAAAGACCTGAGCCTCCTTATTTGAACGAATGGAGGCATAATTCACCTCTCATATTGGAGGGAAAAGACAAGTGGCCCCTTGTGTGTTTAACTGCGTGGGGTGGGGGAGGGGATGTGGAATGGCTACATGACCGCGAGGACGATCAATGGTTTGGTTCTGGAAGAGGAAGCTAGCGACTGCTGATCGACTGTGGTGCATCAGGCACTTACGTACTTTGGCAGGTTAACCCCCATTCCCCCCCTCCCCCCTGTGAAGCACTGAACAGAATACAGAACTGTGTCCTGTCCCAGAGCAGTTGGGTGACCTGGAAGCTTACACAGCTAGTACGTGGTGAAGCCTGGACTCCAATCCCCACCTACCACATCCCTTCTTCCTCTAAACCTCACTGCCCTGGAATAGCAATGGACAGAATTTTTTTTTTTTTCAGTTTTGTTTGTTTTCAAAACAAAAAATGTCATTCCTAAACCTAATCCGGGTGCAGGCTCTCGTATTTGAAAGTAGAGAGGGAGGGTGATGAAGCAATTCACTAGAGAGAAGGTGAGTTTTGATTGGAATCCACACATGAGGTCACTTGCTCCCCCAAGAACTGGTTCTTGGTTAAAGGATTTTGCTCAAGGTCATATAGGTGGGTAGGGGAGGCCAGGTAAGGAGGCCAAAGCTCTTCCATCTGTGAGGCCAAGGGGGGCTCCTGTTTACCTCTACAATTCTTGTCTGCCCCACTGGCCTCCCTTAAATGTGTGTATGTGATTCAGCAGCCAGACTGGGGTATACATTTCCAGGAGTAGGGGCAAGGGAGTTGAAATGTCATTTCTATTCACTTCAAGGGACTACAGACTCCTGAGTGCATATCCTTTCTCTTTGACTTCACCACCAGGAAAAGACACGTATCAGTTTGGGGGGCAGGAAGCAAGGAAAAAGGAAGGGCCTTTTCTCTAGTACTGTGAACCCCCAGATCCCAGAAACACAAGCAGCTTTGGGAGTGAGAATAATAATCATGAGAATGATAACATCTACTAGCATCGATGGAATGCTTACCAGGTGCAGGCATCGTGCCTCTCTGCCTCTGCCCACAGTCCTATGAGGCAGGTACTGTTAGCATGCTCCTTTTAAACATGGTCAAGAGTTAGAAAGGTTAACCAGTTTTCAAAATCAGCTGTTCACACCCAGGTGCTGTTTCTCCTCACCCCTTGTAAGTTTCCAACAGGAAAGAAATTTTAGTAAAATTTTATTCCCCGCCCTGCATTGACTAAGAAATCACCAAGACGTTATACCGAAAGGATACATACCATTTTAGAAACCCATCAAAAAATTATTTTCCTTTACTTTGTTTGACAAGGATGTCTTTCACGATAAGGTGATGGCTATTCTTTGTGGTTGTTATGTTGTCCGCTAAGTTGTCAGGTGACAAAGAAGTGGTCCAACCAATCATCATCACATGGGTGCCAAGGAAGGATCTCTAGTTAGCTGGATGGATGGATGGGCAGATGGTTTGATGAACGGATGGAGAATGGATGGTTACGTGGATAGGTAGGTAGGTAAGTAGGCAGACAGACAAGACAGATAGATACAGTTAAGGTATACATGTATACAACTATACATCAGATTTTCTATGAGATTCAAGGAAAATCCCACCAAAGAGAAAGGGTTTTACTTCCTTCTATAGAACTATAATTGAACAACACATTCTATATAGATATCAAGCCTCCTCATGAATCTCATCCTTTGAGACTCTGCACCATCTCTGTAATCAGAACAAAAGTAGTCCTGAAAATCCAAAGGAGCGGGGGAGAGGCTTTCTTACTGGTGTGCCCTGTTGAATTTCAGAACAGCACTTGAATATTTTGCTTCTGGGCTGAGATGTCAGAATCGTTAAAATAGATTTCTACAGAGAAGTTATGTTCCCGATTTTTATATATATGTAGAAAGAAAGAAGTGTTTGCCATTTTTAGGGCACCGGAGCTCTGGAATGTAGGGCTTTGATCATTGATGCAGCCTGAACAGCTGTTCCTGAACAGATGTGACACGGTGGAGCCTGGAAGAACCAACTTAGAATCTGGAACATAGATCTGCAGCACAACGGTTCTTCTGAGGGAGATACTAAGGCCACAGCCAAACACAGTCATCAGTAACTTCCTTTTTATTTGCCACCCAAAGAATTCAAATCAAGGGCCAAATGCAAAATTCTAAAATCGGAAGGGATGCAAGTGGGGACTCGGGTTTAGTGCCCTAAAGAGTCCGACTTAAATCAGGATCAGCAGCCCTCCTCGAGGGGTGTCAGAAGGTGGCGGAGAGGAGGGTAGGTGAAGGGGGGCGTGGGAGGAGAAGGGCAGTGGAATGCAACTGTCGGGTGCAGTTTAGTGTCCAGAGGCCACTGGCACCTCCCTCCACCCCCATACACCCCATAACCAGGACACAGCGTCCCACACTCCTGATCGCAATCTCATCTCTCTGTCTCCCGGGGCGAGGCAATTTTGTAGTGACGCTGTGGTCCCCCATAAAGGGGGGAAATTGGAATCTTTTTTGGCTTTCCTTATACTTGTTTTATATCATAATAATTTCTTTTCTGAATTACATATGAAGAGTGGAGCTCCATAATTCTCGAAAGTTGGGTTCCAGCCATGTCTGTTTTTTGATAGGAGTTAGTGCGTGTTATCACAGAGTATGTACTCAATATGTTTACCTGTTATTAGTAGCATCATAATGACAGTTGTTGTGCTATTATTATTATCTACACCCTTACGAAGTGCCAGTCCCTGTACTAGGTGGGGGGCAGGAGTGGGCGGCAGGGTCACTGGCAGCAGGTGGAACCCTCTGATGCTGCTTTCCCACCTCCTGCTTATTCTCACGGTTCAACCAGATCCAGCCTGGCAGAGTTGCTATGGTGATGGAGAAAGCAGAGACTCCAGGCCCAGTGCCCACTGCTGCTGTGCTCAGTTCCTGCTATTTTCCTTCCCATCTTAGGAACAGGGATCCTCCCACGGGGCGACCACACTCTGCAACAGAGGGGCTGAGTCTGTGCTACCAACATGAGCATGAACTCCAAGCGGCTATGTCTTGGGACCCTGGTTGTCTGGAATCTTTCTCTTTAGGGCAAGAAGCAGGAAAAGAG
>NW_006792411.1:2883385-2911301 GCF_000442215.2 Lipotes vexillifer
AAGAAGCAGGAAAAGAGGAGTGGGAGCTGGAGAGTAGGCCTTGGATCTCTCAGCTGACAGCTCCATTCTACTGCTTTTGAGAAAATACGATTTTCAGTTCCTCGATTATTTCCCCTTTGCCCTAATGAATGGCAAACTGTAGGCAAAGTGACCCAGGCACAGAGTGGATAGTAGAGACCACATGGGTTTTGAAGTCAGGCAAAGCTGGGCTCAAACCCCAAAGACAGGAACCACCAGGGTTAAGGACGTGGCTCTGGGGTGAGACGCCTAGGATTTCTGTCTCTTTGCCACCGCTGGCTGAGTGACATTGGCCACAGTAGGTAACCTCTGAGTATCTGTGGTCTCATTCATCAGAAGGGACAAATAATAATACCTCCATCATCGGGTTGAGGTGAGGATTAAATGAGGCAGTCATAAACACACACACACACACACACACACACCAACTATAAACATTAGAGACTCTCATTATCGTCACCATTATTGCCCCAGATCTGGCCATTACTGGCAGCAACTACCTCGGCAAAGTCCCTTCCCCTCTGCGATATTACACCCTATCCCACCCATCTCTGTACGGAGGGGATGGTGAGGATCAAGTGATGGGAACGCCCAGTGCCCCTAGGGCTGCAGCAGCGCCTCCTGGCGGCCCCTCCCCGCTGCCACACTCACCCTGCTGCAATTCTCCCCCTGCAGCTAGAGTGGAATAGAAATCTGGCTTTGCCAGGCTTTGCTAAAAACCCTCCAACAGCTTCCCTTGGCCCTGGAGATAAAATCCGCACCCTTCCCCAGGCCCGGGAGCCTAGCGTGATCTAGCCCCGGCTCCCACCTCAACCTCCTCTCCTTTTTCTCTCCGTCTCCATCATGCCCTGCAGCCGCGCAGCGGACGAACCTCTCTCCTTCCTCCAACGCAAGCCCCCTTTCCTCGGGCAGGGTGTTCGCGGTCGTTTTTTTCCTCCTGTGAGAAATTATCCACCTGCCTTGCTCTGCCTTCTCCCGCGCGCTTCAACTCAACTCAGAACAGACCAGGCTCCTCGTTCATCCATTGGGACTTGGATTAAACATCACCTCCGAGAGAACTTCTTGAATCACCCTTTCTAAAGATTCCCCCCTCCCCGACTCACCATCATCACACTTGATTTGTTATCACAAGCGCTCCTTCTGAGTAGCATTTATTACACTAATTATCACGCTATGTAATTTGTGTACCTGCGTTTTTGGGTAGGGGAAACAAATGCTGTCTTAATCACATTGTGTCCTTAGGACTTGTCATGCGCCTTGCACATCATAAGTGCTTAATAAATGTTTGCTGAGTGGGTGACGCACAGGATCCTGACGTTAGTTCTCTTTCCCAGGCCGGCTCTCAAAACTGCCACTAAAAGGATGGCTGTGCTGCAATGGGGCCCCAAGTCTAAGGTATTTCCCAAGCAAAATAGAGATCAGAATGCTCGATAAAGGCAGCTCAGAGTCCTCAAATGCTAATGGGCGCCAAGTTCACCTGGGGATATTGCTCAAATGTGGGTCCTGGTTCAGCCCCCCTGGGAGCCTGAGACTCTGCACTTCTAACAAGCTTCTCAGACCACGCTGGAGGCTGGAGAAAGAAGCAAGTCCCTGTGGAAGCCTTGGAGTAACAAGGACAGGGATAGTGTGGGTGCTGAGAGAAGAGAGTCTGGCTGGGTTATGGATGCAGCTTCTGGACTGGAGACTGGGGGACCCAGGCCCCCGGGTGGAGGTAGGGGGAGGGGAAAAGAGCTGGTCTCTCCTGAGGCTAGAACAGACCAGCCAGATACAGCGAGAGGCTGGGAGCTGCTATATGTTTTAGAATTTGCCTTAGTCCCAGAGAGAGAATTCTGTCCAGGAGTTTGCTCATTCATTTATTCATTCATTTCGTCAACAAATATTTGCACATTATGCTGAGGATACTATGGGGATGAGACACATAAAGTCTCTGTCCTCTTGGCACTTACATTCTGGGGACAAAGACGTGGATTTGAGCCCTAAGCTCTGTGTGTGTGTGTGTGTGTGTGTGTGTGTCTATGTGATTTTGGTGAGTCATTTCAGTAATCTGAGCCCCAGTGAAATGTGATGCCCACACCCAGCATTGGGAGTTGTTGGGTGGATCTCAGGAGATAATGCCTTACAAAGATAAGGTATTATAATTATTCACAGAACCACTAATCTGAATTTTGAACTTGCTCTCTGTTAGCCAAAGGTGGCAATCTGCAAAGGAGAATCGTATCAAGGAGTTTTCTTATCCATTCAATCATTCATCTAAGTGTTTGCCCTGTTTTGCCCTGTTCTATACCCTGGCAGTATTATGGGGGCAAAGCCATGAAAGTCCCTATCTTGTTGGCATTTATATTCAGAAGAGGAAATCAGACAGTCGCCAAGTAAGCACATATATAAACAAGAAAATGTTATTACTGTGAGTGTTATGAGAAAAACGAAACTGGATAATACGGTGGAGACTGGGAAGGGGCTACTTGAACTGGGGAGATTAGAGAAGGCATCCCTGACAGGTGAGATTTAAGCTGAGATCTGAATAATACGAGAAAAACTAGCCATGCCAAAATCCGAGGGAAAAGTATTCTGGGCAAGGGAACAGCATATGCAAAGGTCCTGAGGCAAGACTGAGCTTGATATATCAAGGCTGTGACAAGACGGAGGGGTCATGAGACAAGCTCAGAGAGGTCAAGGGGCCAGATAAGGCAGGGCCTTGTTAGCCAGGGTAAAAACTTTGAATTTTATTTTAAATTAGATGGAGAGCCACTGAAGAGTAGCTGCAGCAGAGGGACGGGAAGTGATCAGTGATCACTCTGGCAATTGCATGGAGAATAGATTGTAGGGGAGCAAGTGTGGGAGCAGAAGAACCATTTAGGAGGGGGTGGCAGTGGTCTCCGTGAGTGATAATGGTGGATGACGGTGAATGTCAGTGGATGTCAGTGGATGACACTGGCTTGAGGAAATGTGGGGAGTGAGGAAGATATCTGAGAATGACTTGGGTTTTGGCAAAATCCCACATGCTGCACTATTTTTGGAGGAGATACAACTTACCATGCAGTACTAACCCCACTCCCTTGGAACACTTGGCAAAGGCAAAACCTTTGTGAAAGCAGAAGGAAACAAGGCCCATCCTAATCCTACCCAGATACACAGAAGCTTCAGAAAGGAGGGTGTTGATTACAAAGGGCAATCTTTACCCCAGTCCCCTCCCTGTCCTCTGAAGTCTCATTGAAATGCTTGGCTTGTGTGAAAGGGCACAAGAGATCCTGCTTTAACAAGTAACTGAGTGGCACTTAGTGGCATTGAACAGGCTCTAATTCTGTGTTGGTTTAGTGGTGGTGAGGCAGCAGGGGAGGGGGAAAGGGCTGAGTTTCCCTGCTACCAGGCCTAGAGGATTCTCTCTCAATTCCCCATAGGGTGGGGTCCTCCCATCCATTTGGTCCCAACAAACTCAGTGTTAGGCTAGGTCCCCTGGGACCCAAGATCCTCTCGTTCACAAAGGGCCAAAAATGGAGTTGACATTAAACAATGGCCATAGAAATCCAGTGACAAGTAGGAGAACAGAATCGAGCCATCACACCCCTTTAAGCTCAGGACCATTCCTCTGCTTGTAACACAAAGAATGCAGTCTTAAAAGTAACTCCTGGGATTTCTTAGAGAAAAGCATAATTCTGTTACATTGTATTTTGAGGGTTAACAGCATTTATTTGTTCGATGTAAGCATTTATTTGTTCGATGTAAGCATTTAAAACATATCACACTTTCTTCATTTAAAAATAAAGTATATTGGGCTTCCCCGGTGGCGCAGTGGTTGAGAGTCCGTCTGCCGATGCAGGGGACACAGGTTCGTGCCCCGGTCCGGGAAGATCCCACATGCCGCGGAGCGGCTGGGCCCGTGAGCCATGGCCCCTGAGCCTGCGCGTCCGGAGCCTGTGCTCCGCAACGGGAGAGGCCACAACAGTGAGAGGCCCGTGTACCGCAAAAAATAAAATAAAATAAAATTAAAAAATAAAAAGTAAAGTATACCTTTTCCCTTGCCTCCTTCCTCCTGCCATGGAATTGGCCTGGGCTTCTTTCTTTCTCGATGTCCTGGAGTTAGCTTTTGGAAAGTCAAGGTGGGCTTGGCAGCAAGAACCATTTCAGCCCCCAAACCCATTCCACTCTCAGGAACACGGTGGAAGCTGCCAGAAGCGTGTGGCAGAGCCAGTGGAGAAGGAAGGAACAACATTTCAGGCGCAGATGAGGTGGGAAGGCCCTTTCCTGACAGTCATCTGTGGCTATCTCCTCAGTGGACCCTATGTCCCCATGCCTGCTGCTGGCCAAATGGAATTCATGACTAGGAATATGCATCTTTTGCTTTTCTGCTCCTGCAGCAGTTTGATGAGGGGTGGGGGGAGGAGCAAATCATCTCTTCCGCTGGCTGAAAAGACATCTCGCACAGTTGCTCCCGGTCTTTCTATGCAGGGCACCCCTCAGGCAGGCGCTGAATTTCTCCACCAGCCTGGCGGAGCAGCCGGGGACCACGCACTCCACAGTGCCTAGGGGTTAGAAATGCACTTTCTCCAAGCACCATTTTCAAAAAGCTCAACCGAAGAGAGTCGAGGTTTGAATTCAGACTACCCATTCCTTGGTAAATATAAAAATTGAGTTCTTTCTTTCCGGAAATGGGGGGAAATAAAGGGAGAGATGATTTTATCTGGGAGGTGCGACTGCCACCTGGTGGATGATGCTAACTGAGCACCTAAAAGGGCTGCTTACTTTAATGAGTCAGCCATTCAGTCATTTCTTCCCTCTTCTCAATTGTTTTCATGCGGAGAAGCTCTGTGGAGGGGAGGAGGGGGCTGGCCACCGCACAGTGGGATAGATGCTGTGATAGGGACAGTCTTGAGTAGGGGTTAAGGGCGTGAGTGCTGGAGCCACACCGCCCAGGTTTGATTCCCTGCTCTAAGACTTTTCTGTTGCGACTTTGGCTGAGCTGCTAAACCTCTTCTGTGCCTCTACTTCCTCATCTGTGAAGTGGGGGCAACACTTCCTATGTCATAGAGTGATTGTGAGACATAAACTACACACTCCATGCAAATGGTTAGCACAAACCTGGTGCACAGAAAGCACTCAGTTAAAGTTAGTTGGTGGTATGGTGTGGAGAAAAACATGGGGCTGTGGGCACCTTTGGACCTACTATGTGCTGGGCATGCTGTGGTGCATTGGGGATATGATGGTGAGCAGAAACATTGCCCTGATCTCATCAAGTTCATTGTCTGGAGGGATTCAGGCACAAGCAAGCAAACAACCACACAAAATAGACATGGTCCTTACCCCCAGGGTCTAGCTGGGGAGTTAGACCCATAATCGGGTGATTATAATTTGTAATAACTTTATTCCAGGACGGTCCTCAGTGCCCTAGGAGCGCATAAGGAGCAGCTAACACCTGGGGAGGGGGATGCTTTGTGAAGAAGGAAGCTGTAAGCTGAGTTCCAAAGGATGAGAAGGAGTAGCCAACTGAGGCAAGGAGAAGATTTGAGCAGAGTTGAAACGCTGCTTGCAGTGGCTCATAGTGAAATCAGTCTCAGTGCCTTTGAGGAACTGACAGAGGTTGGGTAGGGCTGGAGGCCAAGGGAGAGCTGGGATGAGGGTGAAGATGCAGGCAGGGGCCAGCTCCGCAAGGGCCCTACGAGGCCCATGAAGGGGACTGCATTTTGTCTTCAGAGCAACGGGGAGCCATGGTGAGGTTAAGTCGGGAGAGCAAGGTCAGAAGTGGAGAATGACCTTGTCATGTCAGTGGAACGGCAGAGGTGGGACACCCTGGTACAAGGGGTTGATGACGTAGGAGGAAATGTTGGTTAGGTAAATGGTGGAATGAACAAGCACACTCCCTCCCCCTGTTATCAGAAGACTAAAGTTAAAGGAAGCTGGCGGAGCTGATATGGGGAAGCTGGTGCCATTCCTTGGAAACACACTTAACGACAGGGGTGGCTTCTTTTGAAATGGCGCCAGCAAGGTGAGGTGGAGAACAGGAGAGAATTAGAGATCTGGCCTCTAATGCTAGCAGGGGAAATAAACAGCTCTTCCTCCATAGGGTTTTGACCTGTACGTAGCCACAGAAAATGAATGTTTATCTTCGCTAAGTGACTTAATAAAGAGAAACAGCTGTGCTGACAGAGAGACCCAACTGGGATTGGGACACTCCCATCCACCCTGGTTCTTAGGACTCAAGTCCGACCACCATCCTCCCCATCAGGTAGGACAGAGTGGAGAAGGCCACCGCCTGCCTGGCGGACACCAAAGGCATTGCTTGGGATCCCAAGACACAAGAAGGGACCAAGGGATAAGCTCCTCCTGGGCAGGGTGAAGTTTTCTGAGGGAGAAGGTGAGTTCTGGGAGATATGCAGGAGGCTGCATGCAGGGAGGGGTGGGGCTGGAAGAGAGCAAGACCCAGGAAAGGAGGAAACTTGCTCTTTGCAAAGGTCTTGTGTGGAAGAGATGGTTCTTGTGGGATTTTTGCCCTTCATTCCTTCTACTCTTGCCCTTTTGAAATTTGTCTGGCCATTCATTTAGTTACAGGCAGACCTCATTCTATTGCACTTCACTTCATTGAGCTTCACAGATATTGCTTTTTTTACAGATTGAAGGTTTGTGGCAACCTTGCTTGGACAACTCCATCCACTCCCTCTTTTTCCAACAGCATTTGCTCATTTCCTATCTCTGTGTCACATTTTGGTAATTCTCACCATATTTCAAACTTTTTCATGATTATTATATCTATTATAGTGATCAGTGATCTTTGATGTTACTACTACAACTTGCTGAGGGCTTCAGATCATTAGCAATTTTGACCAATAAAGTATTTTTAAAGTATGTACATTTTTTAGACACAAGGCTATTGCACACTTAATGGACTACAGTATAGTGTAAACATAACTTTTATATGAGCTGAGAAACCAAAAAATTCGTGCGACTTGCTTTATTGTGGTATTCGCTTTATTGTGATGGTCTGGAACTGAACCCACAATATCTCTGGGGTCTGCCTGTACTTCCTTATTAATACAACAAATGAAAGTGGAAGGCCTGTGTGTTTCAGGCACTGTGTTAGGTACCTGGGTACATGCTGTGGGAACAAAAGGGCCAAGGTCCTCACTTTCATGTAGCAATTGTGGGGTTGTGGGGAGAGGGTGACACTCAATAAACAAGTAAACCACTAAATGAGAAAGACAGTTTCAGGCCATGGTGGAGACCATGTATGAGGGAGAGACTGGGGACAGGGGCTGCTTTGGACAGAGGGTCCCAGGGTGGGCGCTCTCAGGAGGGGCCTATAGGCTGAGAACTGAACGGTGAGAAGGTTCTGGCTATGTGAGCCCCTTTCACCCACGAGGCTCTCTTGTCATCCTGCTGGTCACCCCGTCAGTATCCATCCATGCTGATCTCGGGTGGAGCGCTGCGAAGGCCCCAGGTGACAGCAACAGTGGCAGTGAGCTCTGTGATTGTTCCACATGAGTAGGCTCACGAGGCAGTGGTTTCAGACTTCCCTACATTTGTCCCATCCCTGTTCTGGCCGGGGGGACTAGTTTGTGTCACATCTGTTGACTCTTCCACCAAGAAAAAGATCGAATTCTGAATGAAAGAGGAAATAAAATCTGTTCAAAAGAGTCGGAAAGCTACTGAGGTGGTAAGACCTTGAGGGGCCAAGGTTCCAGGGACAAGAAAAGCGCTGCAATGACTCAATATTCAGTATAGCTTTCCCCCACCAGACATTGCTGGTTTATGAGTGGCAGCCTAGAGTCTGAGAAGTTGAGAAGAAATACAGGCAGACTTATGGGCTAAATGAAGAAACCCTGGAGTCCAGGGCCAGCCAAGGAAGGTTCTAGTAAATGCCCTAGACTTTAATTTGGGAGACCTGAAGAGCTAAGCACTAAAGAGTAAGACCCAACAAGATATACACTCGCCTATGTAAAGACTGAAGCCAAGCTATAAACAACTCAATTTCTGATAGGATTAAGATGAGCTCCCCCTACCTTAAGTGCCTGCCAGAAACGAAAGTAAACTGTAAAAGATAATATCATCCCAACCCTCCAATAAACTCTACCATTTTAGTTATACAATATCTGGCATTTGGTTAAAAAAATTCCCCATCACACCAGGATTAAAAAAAAAAATCAGATAACCAAAACACAAGAGAGAAAAAAGTTGTTACAGTTATCGTAATGGTATTGAAAATAACTCTGATCAACATTTCTAGAAAATATTCTGAAGAAATTCTGAAGAAGAAAATTCAGCAGAATGGAAATGGAAATTCTAGAAATGAAAAATATAATAATTGAATTTTAGAACTCAGTAAGGGAGTTTAATGGCAGATTAGATGGTACTGAAGAGAGGATTAGTGAACTGCTATACTGATCAGTAGAAAATAACTAGACAGAAGCTTCAAGAGAAACAAGGACAGAGACTACAGACAAGAGCAAAAGAGATAAATGGAACTGAGTACAAAGACTTAAAATGTGTAGTGGAGTCTCAGAAAAGAAGGGAAAGACTAGAGTAGAATTCACCAAAATTGATAAATGATAACAAATCACATATTCAAGAAGCACTATGAAGTCTAAGCAAGATAGATGCAAAGAAAATCATGCTCAGTTGTATCATAGTAAAATGTCTGAAAAGCAAAGACAAAAAGAAAATCTGAAAAACAGGCAGAGGGAAAAAGAATGTATTACTTTCAGGTGGGGCAGTAATATGACTGGCAGCTGACTTCTCAATAGAAATAGTAGAAGTCATAAGACAGAATGTATCAAAGTGCTGAAAAAAAAAAAAGCTGGCAGCCTTGAATTTTATACCCAGCAATGATTGCTTAAAAATACGGTTATAAAAAAAGACATATCAAGTAAACAAAAACTAAGTGACTTCGTCTCCAGTGGAACTATACTAGTGTAATGTGTAAAGGTTGTTCTTTAGGTAGAGGGAAAATAACCCCATTTGGAAGAATGGATATGTAAGAATGAATAAAAAAACAATGAAAAGTGTAAATATATCAGAAAATCAAAATGAGTATTGACTATATAAAACAATAATAATTTTAATGTCTCATAGTGTTTAAAATATATTCTAGAATTAAAAAAAATCTATATGCTGCTTACAATACACATTATAAACATAAGAATGAAAAAAAGGTTGAAAGTAAAAGAATGAAAGAGATAACACCATGATACACTAACCACAAGAATAGATGACAAGAAGCAGCGTTAGAGACAAAGAAACACTTCCGAAAGATAAAAGAGTCAAACTACCAAAATGATTCTAAATGTGTAGGCACCTAACAACAGTTAAAGACATATAAAGTAAATATTGATATAACCAAAATGACAAACAAATTCAGAGCCATAGAGGGAAATTTTTAGCATACCCCTCTCAGTAACTGATAGAACAATCTGATCTATTGATAGGGCAAATAGATCAAAGAAAGATCAACAAGTATACTTGGAATAGGAAACCCAGATAAGACACTTCACAAATATGATCTAATTTTGTATATATATAACACTAGACACAACAACTACAGAATACACATACTTTACAAATGCATACAGATATTTCCCAAAAGTGGACCACATGCTGGCTCCTAAAACAAGTCTCAGAAAATGTCAAAGGACTGAAATCATTCAGAGTATGGTCACTAACCACTACAGAATTAAGATAAAAATAAACAACAAAAAGTAGAGAGTTCCTAAATGCTTGAAAGTGAAACAATATATTTATCATAACCCATAGGTCTTATAAAAATTATAATAAAATATTTTGAACTGACTAGTAATGAAAATATGACATACAAAACTTGTGGGATGCAGCTAAAGCTACGTTCAGAGGAAAATGTATGGCATTACATGCTTGCATTAGAAAAGAAGAAAGGCTTAACATCAATGATTTAAGTATCCATCACAGGATAGTATAAAAATAATTAGAAAACAATAGAAGAAATCAACAAAGTCAAAGTTGATTCCTTGAAAAGATTAATAAAATTGATAACTTACTGTTGAGATCAAATTTAAAAAAAGAGCATAAAGTAACAGTATCAGGAATGAAAAGGGGATATCACAATGCTCCTAGGGACATTAAGAAGATAATGAAAACATATTTGAACATGTTTTTTGCCATCAAGTTTTAAAGGATAGGAGGAATGAACAAATTCATAGAACACAATTTATTGAAACCAACCCAAAAAGAAATAGAAAATCTGAATAATCTTATTATTACCAGAAACTTTACTCACAAAGAAAACTTCATGACTAGATGTCTTCAATGATGAATTCTATGAAATACATAAGAAAGAAGCCATTCTCTCTCATGAACGTAGAAGTAAAAAGTCTAAACAAAACACGAACAAATCAAATTTAGAGGTGTGTCAAACATATTAATTGATGGTATGTTACAAACAAGTTGGACATATTCCAAAATGCAGGTTTGTTTTAACATTAGAAATCAATCAATGTAATACATCACATTTTCAGAATAAAGAAGTAAAACAATTGTCTCAATAGATTTTAGCAAAAGCATCAGATAAAATTTAACATGAATTTATTACCAAAACCTCTTGGCAAATTAAAAATAGAAGGGAACTTCCTTAATCTGTTAAATGATATGACAAAAAACAAACTTACAGCAAATGTTATACTTAATAGTGAAACATTGAAACTCTCCTTTAAGATCAGAAACAAGACAAGGATGTTCATTATCATCATTTGTATTCAATATTATATTGGAAGTTTTAGCCTGAATCAACTGGATATACATATGGACAAATAATTAATCTTGTCCCTCTACATCATACTATTCACAAAAATCAATTCCAGGTGGACTGAGTATTTAAATGTGCAGATAAAACAGTAAAGCTCTTAGAAGATAACAGAGGAGAATATCTTGGAATAGTCAAAGGTTTATTTAACCAAACACAAGAAGTATAATACTAAAGAAAAACATTGATATATTGGACTACGTTATAGTTAAACTTTTTTATTTATTGAGTTTATAAAGAGAATAAGAAGGTGAAGCACAGATGAGAAGAAAATTTGCAATATATACAACTAACAAATAGCAAATATATAGAATATGTAAGGAACTCCTCTTAATGAATGCGAACATTATGAGAACCCCATATAGAAATAGACAAGAGGGACTTCCCTGGTGGTGCAGTTGTTAAGAATCCACCTGCCAATTCAGGGGACACGGGTTTGAGCCCTGGTCTAGGAAGATCCCACATGCCGCGGAACAACTAAGCCCAAGTGCCACAACTACTGAGCCTGCGCTCTAGAGCCCGAGAGCCACAACTACTGAGCCTGCATGCCACAACTACTGAAGCCTGTGCGCCTAGAGTCCGTGCTCTGCAACAAAAGAAGCCACCGCAATGAGAAGCCCGTGCACCACAACTAGAGAAAAGCCTGCGCACAGCAACAAAGACACAGTGCAGCCAAAAAAATAAAGAGAAATAGGCAAGAGATTAAAATGCAAAAGATAATATCCAAATGGCCAATGAGCTCAGCTTCACACATCATCAGGAAAATGCAAATTATAAGAAAGTAATACCACATTGTGATGGTTAATTTTATGTGTCAACTTGCCTAGGCCACAGTACCCAGATATTTGGTCAAACATGCTAGGTGTGTCTGTGAAGGTATTCTTTAGATAAGATTAACATTTAAACAAGTAGATTTGGAGTAAAACAGATTACTCTCCATAATGTGGATGGACCTCATTATGGTGTCAGTTGAAGGCCTTAACAGAAAAAACAGAAAAAGAACGAGGTCTCTTGAAGAAGAGATTCTGTTAGCAGAAGGCCTTCAGACTTGAACTGCAGCATCAACTCTTTCCTGTGTCTCCAGCCTGCTGACCTATCCTGAAGATTATGGACTTGTCTACACACACACACACACACACACACACACACCCTATTGGTTCTTTTTCTGGAGAGTCCTAATGTGTGCATCCATTAGAATGGCTGAAATGAAAAAGATTGACAACACCAAAGGGTGGTGAACCTGTGGAGCAACTGGAATTCTCATAACTTTGCTGGTGGGAGTGAAAACTGGTACAACCACTTCAGGTTCCTGTCTGTCAGTAGCTGCTAAAGCTAAACATATGAATACCCTAAGCAATTCCACACTAAGGTACATATCCTATAACATATATTCAACTATATATATATAGTTGTTCCCAGAAGCACTATTGATTGATGATTACCCTAAATTGGAAACAACCAAATTTCCATCTACAGTGGAATGAATGAATAAATGGTAGTATATTCAAACGATGTATAAACTTATGCAATAAATTGTATCTCATAGACAGGAAAAGAAGGGAAAGGGATTGGGACTGGGCAAGGATGTGATGTGCTTCTGCAGTGCGCCATTTCTTAACCTCAGCGGATACTGCTTGGGTGTGTTCACTGCATGAAAATCTATCCATATGTATACTGATGATTCGTGCACTTTTCTGCACATATTTATAATCCAATTTCCTGAAGTTTAAGAGAGTATGTCTCTGTCCCTGTCTATTACTTTGGGGAAGTCACTCTACATTTTGGAGCCCCAGATCCTCTGCTGTAAAATGCTGTATGGATTTAGAGATGGTCCATGGTAAAGCTACTTGACCTGGTCTCTTCCCTCTCCCCCCACCCTGTTCTTGGTTCAGTTCATTTTCTCAGACAGATCTGCCCGTCATGGTCTGCTCCCCACCCCCAAGTGATCTGGTCTCCAAACTCTAACTCCACCTTTCAGATGAGTGGTCCATCATCCACCCCCCAACCAAACACCTTCTTGCTCCCCACTCCGTGCAAAGTGGTCCAAACTCCCCTCTTCCCGCTGCCCACCGGGTGACCAGTCTCTGTAGCCTCTCTCACTCCCCTACTTGTTCCCTCATCCCTCATCTCTCCCCAACCCACCTGCCGCCCCCCAAGCCCCCAGGGTCCTGCTCCACAGCTCGCCCCTCACCCCCTACACAGTGCACAGTGGTCCAGCCCCTCAGCTCTACCCGTCCCCCCTCCACACACACAGTGGTCTGGCCCCCAGGTCGCCCCCTTCTCCGCGCGTTGTCCGCCCCCAGTCGCGCTGGGCTGGCCGCTGAGGGCACTGCGCGGCGGTTGCGCGAAGAAGGCAGCGATGAGGGCGGCGGGCCGTGAACAGGAGGGGGACCGGGCGCGCTTCGTCTACGTGACTCGCTTCGGCTCGCACCAGTGCGGCGCCGTCCTTCAGCTGGGCGGCCGCCGGGCTCAGGGTCTGTGTAGGCCCGGGCTTGGGGCCGGCCGCAGCCGGGAGGAGCCGCAGGCGGCTGTGCCGGGGGCCGCGGGCGGCGGGGAGCTGTGCCCCGGCTCCCCGCCCAGGGCCCCCGCGGCCTCCTCTCCGGCGCGGGCGTCGAGCTCGCGGAGCCGGCCTCGGCAGGAGGCACATGCAGGTGGCGCGAAGGGCCGGGCGGGCGGGGACTCGGGAGGGGGCCCCCGGCCTGTGGAGGGTGCCGGCTTGTCAGCCCGCCTTTCCGTCCTCCTCGGCAGCCGTCCTGCCTGGGGTCCGAGTCTCAGGGCGGTCGGCTTCTCAGCTCGCGGCCTCCCTGCTCGCGGCCTCCCTGTCAGCTTCCGGTCAGTCTCCCTCCCGGTGGGCCGCTCCGGGCTCGTAGTGTCGCTCAGAGGCCGCCGCGCCCAGCCCCCGCCTGGCCGCGGGCAGTGGGCGGCCCTCCTGTCAGTCCGGGGGCTGAGAGACAATCCCGACCTGCGCTTCGGTGTTGCCCCGAGGGGGCGCTGAAGTGCGAGTGAAGGTCATTTGAGTTCAGCCCGAGACCTGAGTTCGAGAGGGGAGGCTCTTGGACGGAGCCACTTAAGTCCCTCAGAGTGATGGGGGCCTTGGCGTGTGTGTCCATATTCCTTTCAGGACTCATTGAATTTATAAGTTAGCCTGAGGAGAACCGACATCTTTAATGATGTCACTTCCTCTTTGAAAAGTGAGGAGAGGATGTCTTTCCATTTTCACTCTACTTTTGTGTCTTTCAGGAATGTTTTATTTTTAAAATTTTTCCTTCTATCGGCTTTTCATGTATCTTGTTAAATTTATAACTAGGTATTTGATCTTCACTGCTGTTGTAAATGGGGTTTCCTCTTCCGTAATGTCCTCCAGATGTTCATTGTTTGTGTATATAAAGCCTCTTGATTAAAACAAACAAACAAACCCAACAACTTTCAGGAGATTTGACAAAGTTATACACCTGATAGTACACCACCACAATCAGGATCTAGAACATTTCCATCACCTGGAAAAGTCCTACCTCTTTTTGAGAGCCCATCCCTCTACCTGTGCTTAAAAAAAAAAAAAGAAAAAATAGTTTATTGAGACGTAATTTACAATCTGCTCAGTTTACCCATTTAAAATGGGCAATTCAATGTTTTTTTACAGTGTTGTGCAACCATCATCAAAATCAATTTAGAACATTTTTATTACCCCCTCAAACAAGCCCTGTACCCATTAGCGACTAGTCACTCACTGTGCCCCCTCACTGCCCCCAACCCCAGCCCTAAACAAGCACTAAACTACTTTCTGTCTCCATAGATTTGCCTATTCTGGACAATAGGCAAATTTGGAAAATACAAAATTTGCAAATTTCTGCATTTGCCTATTTGCCTATTCTGCCTGTTTCATATAAATGGAATCACACAATATTGGCGCTTTTGTGACTGGCTTCTTTCACTTAGCCTATTGATTTTTGTATGTTAATTTTTGATCCTGGTGCTTCACTGAATTCATTTATTATTTGAGTTAGTTTTGTCATTAATGTTCATGATTTTCCAGGTATACTATCATATTATTTGTAAATAGAGATAATTTTATTTCTTTTTAACCCATTTTTATGCCTGCAATCGATTTTTTTTTTTTTTTTTTGTCTAATTGCACTGGCTAATACCATGAATAGAATGTTGAATAATAGTGGAGATAGTGAGCATTCTTGCCTTGTTCCTGATCTTAGGGGAAATCCTTCTAGTATTTCCCCGTTAAATAAGGTATTGGCTTTAAGACTAAGGGGGTGTATGTTTAAAACATTAAAATGTATTCTTCAATTTTAATTTTATTCAATGTTTTTACTAAGAATGGGTGTTGAATTTTGTCAAAGGCTTTCCTAATCTATGGAGATAATATTTTTTCCTTAGATTTATTAACATGGTGTATGATACAAATGGATTTCCTAAGATTGAACCAACTTTGCATTCCTGAAATAAATCCCACTTGGTTATGATGTACTTTTTTCTTAATATAGTGTTAGACTCTCTTTGCTAATCATTTGTTTAGGATTTTTGCATTGGAATTTGAGACAGGGTAGGTTTTCTTTCTTTGTACTTTTTCATCTGGTTTAGGTATCAGGTTATACTTAGTTCATAAAAGGAATTAGGAAATTTTCCTTCCTCTTCAGTGCTCTGGAATAATTTATAGGACATTGAGACTATCTGGTGTTTGAAGATTTGGTAGAATTCTTCTGTGAAACCATCTAGGTCTACTGCTTTTTGTGGGATAATTCCTTAATATCTTTTTCTGTATCTTCTATGGAAATTGGTCTGTTTACACTTTCCAACTCTAATGGGTCAATTTTGGTAATCTGTATTTTCCTAGGAAATTATCCATTTCATCTAGGTTTCCAAATTTATTTGCTTAGAGGTCTGCAAAATAGTGTCTTATGATTTTTAAAAATTCCTTGTGTTTCAATGGTTATTTCCCCCTTTTCATTTTTTTTTTTTTGATGTATGTGCTTTCTTCCTTGTCCTCGATCAAGTTCACCAGTGTTTTGTTAATTTTTTTAAAAACACAGGATTTTGATTTGTTAATTAGGTATTTTGTTTTTTTAGTCTCTTCCTCAATAATAAAGGTAAATAATAAAGATAAAACTTCATTATTTCCTCATGTATACTTTCTTTTGGTTTACTTTGTTCTTTGTGTGCTTTTATTTTGAGCAAGAAATTTAATTAATTTTTTTCTTCCTTTTTATTGATAAAAGTGTTTAGTGCAATGAGTTTTCTTCTAACCACTACTTTAAATCCCATTGATTCTAATATATAGTGGTTTTATTGTCACTATTTAAAAATATATTTTTTTGTAATTTCAGTTTGTATTATCACTTTCACTCTAGAGTTGCTTAATAGATTTAATTTTTCAAAAATTTCCAGGACTTTTTCTTTTTTTTTTTCCTAGTAAACTCTAGTTTTATTGCATGTGATCAGAGTGTTGTTTGTAATGTGTCCACTTTATGGATGTTACTGATGTTTTCTTTGTGACCTAATTTATGAGCTTTCCTTTTGGTTCTTTTTCTCCTCCATAAGCCAAGAGATTGGAAGACTGTCCCTTTAAGTTGTTTTTATCCCTTTAAATCATGCTTGCCCCTTTAACCAAATCAGTCTCATTAAAGTGCACGTTTTTGGTGTCTGGCCCTTTAAATCGTACATTGAAATTCTTTCCTGTAGTCTGTGCCGTGATCTGCCTGGTTATCTTCTAGTATTTTCAGAGTTAGGGTGGATTTCATCCTGCTGTTGGTTGCTCCAGCTCTCCCGCAGCCACCTTTTCTAGAGTCCCTCCTTTCTCTTCCTTGCTGGCCACAAAACCCTGCTTAGGGTGAGGTTGGAGCAAGTGGGATCATAGTGCCACGATGTAATGACTTTTCTCATTTTACTTACATTTATTTTTCATTTTCAGCATTCTCTGTCTTCAAGTAATGCTGAGGGTGTGGTTTTGTGTAGAATTTTTGTAATGTAAAGTTGTTTGGGGAGAAATTTTGGGAAGTTGGTTACTATACCCTGCCTCTCCCCACAACCCCATCACATCGTCTAGAGCTACCCAGAAGTTCTGCCTTGAAAGGTTTTGAACAAGAGAAGTAATAGGGTCAGATTTACTTAGTTCATGCTGTATAGGGGAGATTGCATTGGAGGCAGGCAAGACAAGCTCAAGTTGAAAAATATATAAATATATTTTTTGGTATCCTTTCAGAACTTACTTAATTTTACTTTGATAATTTAACTTACTTAAATTTACTTTGATAATTTGGAAGTATAAAACTGTACTCTGTGTAACTTGATTGACTCCTGAGAATAAGCTTTTCCGAGATCCTTCATCAGGGGCACTATTTTAGACTTCATGCTCCTCTAAAGGTCCCATTGCTAAAAGGCACTCAGGTTTTTTGTCTTTTTTGGCCCTGTGCTGGTGATTAAAAAATTTTAGGGGTGGGATAAGACACTTTAGCACTAGATTTCCCCCTCCTTTGAATAATAAAAACAGATAAAAGATTTACTCTAGGAATTGGAGAGAGGATGGTGGTGTTGGTGAGCTCTTCACCTTTAAAGGGGGGAGAGCAGGAAGTGAGGAAAGAATAAAATGGATCTGGTATTGCAGTAGCACCAACAGATCAAAGAGACAAATAATAGTCCAGGACTAAGAGAGTGGATTGGAAGTGAAGAGCATTGAAAAACAGGTGAAGAAGCTCATCGGGGAAGGGAAAGGATGCACGAATTAGTGCTGGAGATCCCCACATAAGTCAGGTAGAAATAACAGGATGGCAAAGAGCTGAGATTGTGAAACCAGCTTTCTGCTCTTGTAACGGGTTTGTGCTGACCTAGAATGGCTTTCCTCTAGTTGGCTTCTCTTCTGGGAAACAAACAATAATGCAGTTTGTTTTGAAGTTTGGTCCTGAAATTTTGGAATTTTTTGCCGCTCCTTTGTGGCAGGGGTGACGTGATCAGAGCTGGAGGGAGGATAACGGGGAGGGAGTGGGATTGGGAGAGACTGGAAGCCAGAAACCAGTTTTGAGGCAGTGATAGAGTAGAAAGATAGAAGGCCTGAACTAAGACAGTGGCAATGGAGGCAGAATGGACAGGATTGATGACTGGCTGGAAGAGGGAGAAGGATGGGTTGAGGCCAAGTCTGAAGTTTATGTGCTGGGCAGCTGGGTGGATGATGGAGCCATTAACTTTGGTGACCACTCTGCTGTGCTTGTGAAACCAACAATAGAGTCAAGGGAAGGAGGTCCTGGGGTAGACTTATATTTCAATCAAGCCAGAAAGTGCTTAAGTGCTTAATGATTTTACTCATTAAGTAAAATGAGTAAAATCATAAAGTGCTTAATGATTTTACTCATTCTTGGATGTATTTAGTATTAATGTTAAGTGGACATGCATTGCATACTTTTGTCTGGCTCTCTGTTGGAAACAAAGGTGAATTATTTACCCATTCAGTAACATTTATTTAACATCTACCATACTGTAGGCACTAAGTCAGGTACTAGTGACACAGATAGATCAGACAAATATCTTATTCTCAAGGGACTTATAAATGAATAATGTGAATAATGGAAATATAAGCTAGTAGGCATCAGTGCTGTAAGAGAGACAACTTAGAAGGGCTTTGGTAGTTCAGGAAAAGGGAGCCATAACAGGAAGAAGTCAAGGTAATGAATGGAGAAATTGCTAGTGGGACAGTGGATATTATCAAGAGCATTGGCTTTGAAGTCAGAAAGTCATAATCTTGGCTTTCTCATTTACTAACAGTGTAATATTGGCTAAGTTAGTTAACTATTCTGATGTTCAGTTTCCCTTTCTGTAAAATGGGGATAATAGTTCCTACTTTAATGAGTTACTGTGAAGATTAAATGAAGTAATGCATGCAGAATGCCTAGCACAGTGTTTGGTATAGAGTAGGTGCCCAGTATATGTTGGCACACTCAGTAGAAATGGCTTAAGAGAAGAGAAGGTGATCAGCCCAGTGTCTAGCGCATAGTGCGTACACTAAATATTTATTGAACGAATGAAAAATTAGTTTTGGACCACATTGTGGAATGCCTTGGGGACTCTTAAGTTTATAATCACTGCAGATTTTTGAATTGTGGAGTTGAGTTATCAGAGATACAGACACT
Organism: Lipotes vexillifer; assembly: GCF_000442215.2. Lineage (NCBI taxonomy): Eukaryota > Metazoa > Chordata > Mammalia > Artiodactyla > Lipotidae > Lipotes > Lipotes vexillifer. Next base: position 2,902,292 of record NW_006792411.1, read on the forward strand.
TGCGGAAGATAAGCTTTTAAGCCATTTGAGATGTCTTATAGTTTAGAAATCCAGGGGCAGCCAAGTCAGGTAACTCTTCTAATGTTTCAGACAAGACTAGTAAGTCAGGCTGGTTCCCTATTCTCACAGAACTTGAGAGACATACCCATAGTTTATATATAGTAGAGGATGTTGAATGCTGTTGTGGAGGTACAAATAAATGCTTTGGAGGTGGTGAATAATTTGGGGATGAAGAAATCAAGGAAGGCTTCGTGGTGGTGGAAGTAGCTCCATGAGATTTACACATATTCCTGAGATAGGAGGGGATTACAGGTAGGAAAAACATGTTAGTGAAGCACTGAGTATGGATCAGGGATGGATAAGGATTTGGGAAGAAGGAGAAGTGTATTTTGACTGGCTCAGAGTGTGTGGAAAGAGGAGGAGAGGCAGATTTGAAGCATAAGCTGGGACAAAAATCTATGGTATACACTGGAGCCATAGCCTCAGTAAAGTACACAAAATAAGTGGAAGAAATAATTTTGCCTTTTTTCTTTTTCCCATCCGCTATACTCCTTGACATATTTTATATTCCCAACTAATACAGATAGACGTGTTGGCTCCTATCTTGACCTCAAGGAGTATATGTCTAGGTTATGTAAGACTAACAAACAGAAAACATTTAGAAGTAATGCTGGTATAGTATTCCAAAGGTTGTAGGTACTTAGAGGGAAGGATACATATGGGTATATGAAGAGCAGAGTTTCCCAAACTTATTTTCCTATGTTATATCTGCACAGCATCTGCACTATCATTTACCTAATGTATTTATTTAAATAGGTGCATGTTTTTCCTCCCAACTAATTTTCTTTTTAGAACACTTTACATCATTACCTCAGTGGAAAACATGTATCATTTTCCATAAATAGAAATTAATTAAAACAATCTAATAAAGGTAAAACAATATTATTAAATTCTAGCCAAATAGGTTGCCCGCTGGAGGTTGCTGCAGTCATAAAGAGAGATTAGCAAGTCTTAGAAAAGTCTTAATGACATACTGGTTCCAAACTCAGACTTTCTCCTAGCTTTAATCAGAAGATTGAAAAAGAATTTGAAAGGGAATGAGTTTCTCACCATGTGAGTTAATATTCTTTAGTGCTATGTCTGTGCCCCACTCAGAATCAGTGGCGTATTTCTCACAAATTGGGACGTGCCATTTTATTTAAAAAAAATTTTTTTAACATCTTTATTGGAGTATAATTCCTTTACAATGGTGTGTTAGTTTCTGCTTTATAACAAAGTGAATCAGTTATACATATACACATATCCCCATATCTCTTCCCTCTTGTATCTCCCTCCCTCACACCCTCCCTATCCCACCCCTGTATGTGGTCACAAAGCACCGAGCTGATCTCCCTGTGCTATGCGGCTGCTTCCCACTAGCTATCTGTTTTACGTTTGGTAGTGTATAAATATCCATGCCACTCTCTCACTTTGTCCCAGCTTCCCCTTCCCCCTCCCTGTATCCTCAGGTCCATTCTCTAGTAGGTCTGCGTCTTTATTCCTGTCTTGCCCCTAGGTTCTTCATGACCTTTTTTTGTTTTTGTTTTTTAGATTCCATATATATGTGTTAGCATATGGTATTTGTTTTTCTCTTTCTGACTTACTTCACTCTGTATGACAGACTCTAGGTCCATCCATCTCACTACAAATAACTCAATTTCGTTTCTTTTTATGGCTGAGTAATATTCCATTGTATATATGTGCCACATCTTTATCCATTCATCTGTTGATGGACACTTAGGTTGCTTCCATGTCCTGGCTATTGTAAATAGTGCTTCAATGAACATTTTGGTACATGACGCTTTTTGAATTATGGTTTTCTCAGGGTATATGCCCAGTAGTGGGATTGCTGGGTCGTATGGCAGTTCTATTTTTAGTTTTTTAAAGAACCTCCATACTGTTCTCCAGAGTGGCTGTATCAATGTACATTCCCGCCAACAGTGCAAGAGGGTTCCCTTTTCTCCACACCCTCTCCAGCATTTATTGTTTGTAGGTTTTTTGATGATGGCCATTCTGACCGGTGTGAGATGATAGGTCATTGTAGTTTTGATTTGCATTTCTCTAATGATTAATGATGTTGAGCATTCTTTCATGTGTTTGTTGGTAATCTGTATATCTTCTTTGGAGAAATGTCTATTTAGGTCTTCTGCCCATTTTTGGATTGGGTTGTTGGTTTTTTTGATATTGAGCCGCATGACCTGCTTGCAAATTTTGGAGATTAATCCTTTGTCAGTTGCTTCATTTGCAAATATTTTCTCCCATTCTGAGGGTTGTCTTTTGGTCTTGTTTATGGTTTCCTTTGCTGTGCAAAAGCTTTGAAGTTTCATTAGGTCCCATTTGTTTATTTTTGTTTTTATCTCCATTACTCTCAGAGGTGGATCAAAAAAGGTCTTGCTGTGATTTATGTCATAGAGTGTTCTGCCTATGTTTTCCTTTAAGAGTTTAATAGTGTCTGGCCTTACATTTAGGTCTTTAATCCATTTTGGGTTTATTTTTGTGTATGGTGTTAGAGAGTGTTCTAATTTCATTCTTTTACATGTAGCTGTCCAGTTTTCCCAGCACCACTTATTGAAGAGGCTGTCTTTTCTCCACTGTATATTCTTGCCTCCTTTATCAAAGATAAGGTGACCATATGTGCATTGGTTTATCTCTGGGCTTTCTATCCTGTTCCATTGATCTATATTTCTGTTTTTGTGCCAGTACCATACTGTCTTGATTACTGTAGCTTTGTAGTATAGTCTGAAGTCAGGGAGCCTGATTCCTCCAGCTCTGTTTTTCTTTCTCAAGATTGCTTTGGCTATTCGGAGTCTTTTGTGTTTCCATAAAAATTGTGAAATTTCGGGCTTCCCTGGTGGCGCAGTGATTGAGAGTCCGCCTGCCGATGCAGGGGACGCAGTTCGTGCCCCGGTCCGCGAAGACCCCGCATGCCGCGTGGCGGCTGGGCCCGTGAGCCATGGACGCTGGGCCTGCGCGTCCGGAGCCTGTGCTCCGCAGTGGGAGAGGCCACAACGGTGAGAGGCCCGCGTACCGCAAAAATAAATAAAAAATAAAAAAAAAAAAAAATTGTGAAATTTTTTGTTCTAGTTCTGTGAAAAATGCCAGTGGTAGTTTGACAGGGATTGCATTGAATCTGTAGATTGCTTTGGGTAGTATAGTCATTTTCACAATGTTGATTCTTCCAATCCAAGAACATGGTATATCTCTCCATCTGTTTGTATCATCTTTAATTTCTTTCATCAGTGTCTTATAATTTTCTGCATACAGGTCTTTTGTCTCCTTAGGTAGGTTGTTGTTTTTTTTTGGTATGTGGGCCTCTCACTGTTGTGGTCTCTCCCATTGCGTTGCGGAGCTGTGCTCTGGACGCGCAGGCTCAGCGGCCATGGCTCACGGGCCCAGCCGCTCTGCGGCATGTGGGATCCTTCCGGACCAGGGCACGAACCCGTGTCCCCTGCATCGGCAGTCGGACTCTCAACCACTGCGCCACCAGGGAAGCCCGTTAGGTAGGTTTATTCCTAGATATTTTATTCTTTTTGTTGCAGTGGTAAATAGGAGTGTTTTATTAATTTCACTTTCAGATCTTTCATTGTTAGTGTATAGGAATGCCAGAGGTTTCTGTGCATTAATTTTGTATCCTGCTACTTTACCAAATTCACTGATTAGCTCTAGTAGTTTTCTGGTAGGATCTTTAGGATTCTCTATGTATAGTATCATGTCATCTGCAAACAGTGATAGCTTTACTTCTTCTTTTCTAATTTGGTTTCCTTTTATTTCTTTTTCTTCTCTGATTGCTGTGGCTAAAACTTCCAAAACTATGTTGAATAACAGTGGTGAGAGTGGGCAACCTTGTCTTGGTCCTGATCTTAGTGGAAATAGTTTCAGTTTTTCACCATTGAGAACGATGTTGGCTGTGGGTTTGTCATATATGGCCTTTATTATGTTGAGGTAAGTTCCCTCTATGCCTACTTTCTGGAGGATTTTTATCATAAATGGGTGTTGAATTTTGTTGAAAGCTTTCTCTGCATCTGTTGCGATGATAATATGGTTTTTCTCCTTCAATTTGTCAATATGGTGTATCACATTGATTGATTTGTGTATATTGAAGAATCCTTGCATTCCTGAGATAAAGCCCACTTGATCCTTTTAATGTGCTGTTGGATTCTGTTTGCTAGTGTTTTGTGGAGGATTTTTGCATCTATGTTCATTAGTGATATTGGCCTGTAGTTTTCTTTCTTTGTGGCATCCGTGTCTGGTTTTGATATCAAGGTGATGGTGGCCTCGTAGAATGAGTTTGGGAGTGTTCCTCCCTCTGCTGTATTTTGGAAGAGTTTGAGAAGGATAGGTGTTAGCTCTTCTCTAAATGTTTGATAGAATTTGCCTGTGAAGCCATGTGGTCCTTGGCTTTTGTTTGTTGGAAGATTTTTAATCACAGTTTCAATTTCAGTGCTTGTGATTGGTCTGTTCATATTTTCTATTTCTTCCTGGTTCAGTCTCAGAAGGTTGTGCATTTCTAAGAATTTGTCCATTTCTTCCAGGTTGTCCATTTTATTGGCATATAGTTGCTTGTAGTAATTTCTCATTATCCTTTGTAGTTTTGCACTGTCAGTTGTTACTTCTTTTTCATTTCTAATTCTATTGATTTGAGCCTTCTCCCTTTTTTTTCTTGATGAGTCTGGCTAATGGTTTATCAATTTTGTTTATCTTCTCAAAGAACCAGCTTTTAGTTTTATTGATCTTTGCTATCGTTTCCCTCATTTCTTTTTCATTTATTTCTGATCTGATCTTTATGATTTCTTTCCTTCTGCTAAGTTTGGGGTTTTTTTGTTCTTCTTTCTCTAATTGCTTTAGGTGTAAGGTTAGGTTGTTTATTTGAGATGTTTCTTGTTTCTTAAGGTAGGATTGTACTGCTATAAACTTCCCTCTTAGAACTGCTTTTGCTGCATCCCATAGGTCTTGGGTCATCGTGTTTTCATTGACATTTGTTTCTAGGTGTTTTTTGATTTCCTCTTTGATTTCTTCAGTGATCTCTTGGTTATTAAGTAGTGTATGATTTAGCCTCCATGTGTCTGTACTTTTTACAGGTTTTTTTTTTTTTTTTTGCGGTTCGCGGGCCTCTCACTGTTGTTGCCTCTCCCGTTGCGGAGCACAGGCTCCGGATGTGCAGACTCAGCGGCCATGGCTCACAGGCCCAGCCGCCCCGCGGCATGTGGGAATTTCCTCTTTGATTTCTTCAGTGATCACTTCGTTATTAAGTATCAACCACTGCGTCACCAGGGAAGCCCTATTTTTTACACGTTTTTTCCTGTAATTGATATCTAGTCTCATAGCATTGTGGTCGGGAAAGATACTTGATACGATTTCAGTTTTCTTAAACTTACCAAGGCTTGATTCGTGACCCAAGATATGATCTATCCTGGAGAATGTTCTATGAGCACTTGAGAAGAAAGTGTATTCTGGTTTTTTTTTGGATGGAATGTCCTATAAATATCAGTTAAGTCCATCTTGTTTAATGTATCATTTAAAGCTTGTGTTTCCTTATTTATTTTTATTTTGGATGATCTCTCCATTGGTGAAAGTGGGGTGTTAAAGTCCCCTACTATTATTGTGTTACTGTCGATTTCCCCTTTTATGGCTGTTAGTATTTGCCTTATGTATTTAGGTGCTCCTATGTTGGGTGCACAAATATTTACAATGTTATATCTTCTTCTTGGATTGATCCCTTGATCATTATGTAGTGTCCTTCTTTGTCTCTTGTAATAGTCTTTGTTTTAAAGTCTGTTTTGTCTGATATGAGAATTGCTACTCCAGCTTTCTTTTGATTTCCATTTGCATGGAATATCTTTTTCCATCCCCTCACTTTCAGTCTGTATGTGTCCCTAGGTCTGAAGTGGGTCTCTTGTAGACAGCATATATATGGGTCTTGTTTTTGTATCCATTCAGCCAGTCTGTGTCTTTTGGTTGGAGTATTTAATCCATTTACATTTAAGGTAGTTATCGATATGTATGTTCCTATTCCCATTTTCTTAATTGTTTTTGTGTTTCCCCTAGAGAAGTTCCTTTAGCATTTGTTGTAAAGCTGGTTTGGTGGTGCTGAATTCTCTTAGCTTTTGCTTGTCTTTAAAGGTTTTAATTTCTCTGTCAAATCTGAATGAGATCCTTGCTGGATAGAGTAATTTTGGTTGTAGGTTTTTCCCCTTCATCATTTTAAATAGGGACATACCATTTTAGAACATACTCTATTTCACTCAACAAACAGCATATTTATTGTGTATCTAATTTATACAGTACTGGACCTCTAATGAAGAATAGAACATACTCCTCAAGTAAACAGTGTGATAAGTCCTGTGATAACTGAGCATAGGGTGCTTTATGAAATCAGAGAAGGCCCTCCACCCCTGGAAAGCTAAGTATTGGAGGAGTAGAAGAAAGCCAGGTATAGAGTCGTGGTAGGGCAGGAATGAGGTGGGGAAGAGTTGGGGTACATATGGAGTGTTACAGAGAAAACGAGAACAAATATAAAGGCTTTCAGGGAACACATGCTCATTGGTGTACGGGTTTGTCTTTGGACACACAATCCCTTAGGTTTTCTTCTCACAGTTAATATTTGGGAAGGCAGCATGGTTTAGCGAGTAGAGTCAGGAAGCTTATCATTCTGACAAACCTTTATTAGTACCTACTCTGTGTCTGGTAGCATAGATAGAAAGATGAATAAGGCACACAGCGACACTGCCCCTCCAGGAGTTCACAGACTAGTTGAGGAAACAGTATAAACACATGCTATAAAAGTGTGCTGAGTGCTGTGAACAAAGTGTCCCAGGAACCTGTTCCTGGAACCAGCGCTGTCTACCCTGCTGTTTGTGGGGCTGTGGGTGTTTGAGGGAAGGCTGTAGAGAGGAGGTGATGTGTGGGCCGAGTCTTGAAGAGCAGGTAGACACTTGCCTGGCAGGTGTGTATGTCTGTATGTGTGTGTACAGGCATGCATGCACACAGTGGTCTAGCCCAATAGAACAGCATGTTCAAAGACTGGGAGGGGTAAAGAACAAGATGTATTTGAGGAACCACATGGTCTCCTGTGCAATTGGAAGCATAATGTGTACCTGGAGTTGAACAGAGAAGAAAGACTATAGAGATAGCCTGGGGCAAGATATGGTTTTTGGTATTTACTTACTCTGTTGCTGACCTTTTGGGGGCTCACCTTTCAAATCAGTAAAGGAAGGAGATCTCCTAGGCACCCCCAAGGTAGTTTATCCTTAGTCTTCTTGTTTTATTTTTTTCCAATATAGTATTAGCTAATTGGTAAACTGGTATTATCTAGTGATCTGAAATATACCAACAAGTGTAAAAATCCCCAAAGAGAGCTCAAGAGACATTTATAATTGTCAATTCTCAGGATAGTGAATCCTTTAAAGTCTGTGCTGACCTTGATATTTTACGTTGTGACTCTTTTTTTTTTTAAATTAGGTTTAACCCAGAAGAATTTAGCTAAAAAGTTTGACTTCCCCATACCTCTGAATGAAGCTTCCAAAATAATGAAGAAAAAGAAAAAGGTATATTATTGTAAAGGGGAATGAGTGATATTTTGAATTTTAGATTAACCTGTCTAAATACAAACGTGTGAAGATACTCAAGACATTAAAAATAGTGCCATCTTTTGAAAAATTTAATTTACTGAGATGAGAAAATAGAATTAATTTAGCAGTAATGAAACTGGGTTTGGAAATATTTATTAACCATAAAGAATAGTCCTTCCAGTGTTTGAAGATATAAAACACATTTTAATCAAAATGTAGCTGACTGTGAGGTTTTTCAAAGCATGAAAATATATGTTCCATAGAATATAACAAACTCAGATAGTGTTACATAAGAAAATCATGGATTTCACAGAAAAGAAAAAGGTATCTATATTGGTGTCATACTGCTCTTTTAAAGGCAAGGGGTGTACAAGTTTCTAGCAGGAAAGCTGACAAGCATGAACCTTTATGCTGAACCATTTTCATGTCTGGCTGTCCAAATGTCATGGTAACTTTGAGTGTTTTAAACATATTCAAGGGACTTCCCTGGTGGCTCAGTGGCTAAGAATCCACCTGCAATTCAGGCGACACAGGTTCCAGCCCTGGTCCGGGAAGATCCCACATGCCGCGGAGCAACTAAGCCCGTGCGCCACAACTACTGAGCCTGTGCTCTAGAGCCTGCGAGCCACAGCAACTGAAGCCCGTGTGCCTAGAGCCCGTGCTCTGCAAGAAGAGAAGCCACCGCAGTGAGAAGCCCGCGCACCGCAACAAAGAGTAGCCCCCACTCGCGGCAATTAGGGAAAGCCCGCACGCAGCAATGAAGACCCAACTCAGCCAAAAATAAATAAATAAATAAATAAAATTAAACATATTCAAGATCAGTTACTCTACTAATCTTTGTTTACCACTATATATTTTACACTTCAGTTTAAAGAAATTGTTAGTTGATAATGACACATAAAATTATATTATTTCTGAGCTTTGAGTTTGTTTGATTTCTAATACATGTATAGTATAAAATAGCATTCAAAGCGACTAATCCTTGTAGCAAGTGTATTTTGAGTGAGCATTTAATCTTCCCACTATACTAAGAAATTTTTCTTCTAAGAACCAGTTCCTCTTGGGCAATAGCCAATATTTACCTGTAACTGCTTTGTACCAGACACTGGGGTAAGTGCTTTACCTATATTTTTCATTAATTCTAATAATCCAGTATTTGAAGTTATTCCTAGATGAGATTAAAACACTTGCCCAGTGTCAAGCAACTGGTTAAGTGGTGAAGCCAGAATTTGAGCCTAGATCTATCTGTTTGCTTCTATAGTCTCCATTCTTCCTATTCTAGTATATTCATGTTCTCTAGTGAGTTTGCTTTGGTATGTCCTAGGAGAAATGTTTAATTATTAACTAGAATAAAATACATTAAAAATAATATCATTGTCCAGTGGTTTAGACATAGACATAGG
>NW_006792411.1:2911323-2921506 GCF_000442215.2 Lipotes vexillifer
TACTACCTTTAAAATTGAGTATGTTGAAACCATAGGACTTACTAGATATTGCCTTTGAAAGACATTGCCTTCGACCAGGACAGTTAATTTAAATACTGCAGAGAGGAAATGCTAGGAAGTTGGAAAAAGATATCAGAGAGTTCACTGAATATGGGAAAACAATCATGTTTAATTTTTAGATCTCTTAAGTATAATATTGCTTTATAATGATAATATGAAACTGGCATGCAACACAGTTGGCTCACTCCCAATTGCCTATACATCACAATGTAGTCCAGATTCTCTGCCCAGTGTTCCTTAACTGTGCTTACCTTTTTAAGGTTTCAGTATGGAATGGAGTGTACAAAGTCATTTCTAAAATGCTTGAAGAAAATGAAAAATACAGACTTAGGCTGAAATTATGTAGTGAAAGTAAGTTAACACAATTTTCATTGTATTAAAGAAAACTGGCTTCTCTAATAGTTTAGTTACCTTTGGATTACATTAGACCAGTAGTTTTCCTAATTGTCATATTCAATGTATAGAGCTATAGAAAAAAAGGCTACCATATTATCACTGTTCATTGTAATGAAAAATCAAAGCATTGTAAAGCATTAAGTATAGAGTAGACCACAGGTGTATGTGTGAGTGGAAGAGTGCAGAAGGTGAATGTTGACTGGAACTGACTGAGCCAAGGGAACACGCTTGTCTATTAAATTTGAATTTTAATGCCAACTTTTTTTTTAAACGCCAAATTTTTTTTTTTTTTTTTGCTGTATGCAGGCCTCTCACTGTTGTGGCCTCTCCCGTTGCGGAGCACAGGCTCCGGACGCGCAGGCCCAGCGGCCATGGCTCACGGGCCCAGCCGCTCCGCGGCATGTGGGATCCTCCCGGACCGGGGCACGAACCCATGTCCCCTGCATCGGCAGGTGGACTCTCAACCACTGCGCCACCTGGGAAGCCCCTAAACGCCAAATTTTTAATACAGATTACAAAACTCATCCATATTGATGAAGAAAAACAGTTTAATTGTATTATAGAAGTATAAATTCTGTGTTGCTTCATACAGTCACTTCCTTTTCATGATGCTGCAGTCCAATTTAATGCATTTAGCAAAATCTGCCCTTGAATTATGGCTTTGATGTCATTATTTCATTCCTGGAAAACAATTCATAAATTAAACCATGTTTTAAGCTGCATCAGTGAGTTGATATTGTGGCCAGAGCAAAATTAGATGTAATCTAATATGTTTATTAAAGTAGTTGGAAGTTCTGGATTCTCAAACAATTAAGTTGGATAAAATTTATGTAACATGAATTGCTAAATCATAAGGCATTTTCTTTCCTTTACATGCATGTCCTAATACATATATTACCATGCTGAATGCTTCTATAAGTTTTTAGTGCAGTCACTCAAGGACAACTTTTATATTGACAGTCAGTAAATCTGCAGAATTTGATTTTGTGAAGAATATTTTTATAAGTTAATTAAAACAGAATGCCATTTTGTAAGCAGTGTAACACTGGAAACTCATTACTGTTATTGTAATATTGCATCCATAATAGCATAAATTGTTTGCAATAATGGTACATGAACTAATGTTCACATTAGTGATACTCTGTTTTATTTTTCTTATCCATTTAAGAAGGAGAATGAAGCAGAGGGCATTTAAGAGGAAAAAAGTTTTCAGTGGTTTCTTAGGTGACAAAGATGTTTGAACAGACAGAGAAATGTGCAAAAACCCTGGACATTGTTCTGAGTGTTAATCCAGATCTAATTACTCTAATAAATGTACTAGATCACATCTAATTTTGCTCTGGCCATTACCTTGAACTTGTCGCGTTCTTTTGTGCCTCAGCAATAGACCTTCTATTAAATATCAAGTGATCTTGTAAGGATTATTTAGCAATTTAAAGTAATATGCTGTGTTTTCCAGAAATAGCCTCTTATAAATGAAAGGTATCCTTGTAATTCATTATTTTTATTACAATTTTTAACCTGATTATAGAAACTAATAATTATATTTTAAAAATGTATTATAATTCTTGTTCCTTATTATATATTTATTAATGGGAAAGCCAATGCCAGAGACCAACTTGAATTTTCCTTATATTTTATGTTGTTCCTAGATTCAAGTTACACAAAATAAATCTTCTTGTCATCTTCTGGTAAGAATCCACTTAGATAACAATGAAAAGGTAGAGACTTTTTCCTTCCCCTTTACATCCTACCATCTCCAACTTTTAATGTATACCCATTGTTAATTCTAGCCTGTTTCCTTCCTTAAACCCAGTGTCTGACACATAGAAAGCACTCATTAAATATTTGTTGAAATTTAATAAGCTTCATTTGGGCCTCATATTCACAATGCTATTGAAACTACTCTCTCTATGGTCCAAGTTTTATGTTTTTTCTTTTTCATATCTCTGCTTAGTTCTCTTTTCTTTTTGAACATGCTGTCACATTTAATATTGTTTTACTACTACTTGTTCAAATTTTTCTTCTTATTATCTTGAAGACTATGTCATGGTTCTGTTTCTGCCTTTCTGACCATATTTTCTATGTATTTTTTATTTGTCCCTTTTGCTACCATCTAATAACAAATGCTTCCCTAGGAGTAATTGTTGGTCCTTTACATATTTATTCTGAGATAGCTGTCTCTTTAATTGCTGTCTCTTTACATATTTATTCTGAGATAACTCACCCATTTTATAACTTCAGTTACTCTTTCTGGGTGTATGACCCTTAAATCTCTATCCTACTTCTCACCTCTGGTCATGTGCCTCTGAATTTCTTTAGGCTGTTCTACAGTTACTTTTAAATGCCACATGGTTTAAACTGAGCATGTCATCCCCCCACTTTTTTTTTTCAATTGTGCCCTGATTTACTAATCATCTGGGCTCATTCAATTCTTAGGAATAGGTTACACCTATTTGGTTTGGTGGGGTTTGGAAAGTAGTAGAAAAGGTAAGTAAGATGGGCTTTGGAAAAGAGAAATTAGACTTTTATAAGTGGGAATGTTGGGGAAGGGAGTATACTTTAAGACATGGACATGAGAAAATTCATGGAGTCACAGAAAATGTTTAGGAATATACAGCTTGATTAAAGCTTGTTTAAGGTAGTCATAGTGAAGAAAGGTATACAATGTACTGAGAATGTATTTCAAATGGTCTCACATGTATACTTGGCCAAGGATACGTACTCAGTTCAGTAGGCAATGAAGAAACATGGAACATTTTCTTAACCCTTTATTCCAAATGATTTCAAATGTACATAAAAATCACAAGAAGAATACAAAGACCTCCAGAATACCCGTTACCTGGGTTCACCGATTTTTACATCTTGCCACTTTGCTTTATCATTATCCTACTCCCTCTCTCTCTTTCTCTGTGTGTTATGTGTATCAAGTATTGCCCCTTAATACTTTGGTGTGTGTATCCTAAGAACCAGGATATCTTTTTTATAACTACAGTACAGTTATCAAATTCAGGAAATTTAACATTGGTATAAAACTATGTAATCTATAGTCTATATTCCAGTTTTTTCTTGTGCCAATAATGTCTTTAATGGGATTTTTTTCCTGTTAGCAGGTCTGGTCCAGTGTCATATATCGCATTTAATTGTCATGTCTCTTTAGTCTTCTTTAATCTGTAACAGTTCTTCAACCTTTCTTTGTCTTTCATGACATTGACATTTTTGAAGAATGCAGGCCAATTATTTTTCAGACTATCCCTCTGGACTGGCTGATACCTCCCATGATTTGATTCACATTTTGCATTTTTGGCTGGAACATTATATAAGTAATGTTACTTCCTTCTCAGAACATCACATCTGGACTCATGTGATTTTCATTTATCCCTTTTTGAGGGTGTTAACTGTGATCTATTGGTTAAGATGTCCATTTCTTCATTTCTCCATATATATATATAGTATACATATATACTATATATATTTATATAGTAAATATAGTTACTCTTTTTCATTTTGTAATTAATAAGTATTTTATGGAAAGATAATTAGAAATTACACAAATATCTTATATATCATCAGTATAGAACATTTTAAAGCAGTGGCTTGATCAGATCTGCATTTTAGAAAGAATCCAGTGTCATTTTATAAAAAGGTTTGGAATAGAGGCAAGATAAGAGGTGAACAAGAAAATCTAGGGATTGTAACAGCAGTCCAAGGGAAAAGTGAAATGCACTTAATGAGAGTGGAGAGGATACAGATGACTAGATGTAGGGTAGTATGAGAGATGATACTAAGGTTTGAGAACGAGCAGATAAGAAATAAGGAAGTCAAGAGAAAGAACTGGTTTTGTGAAGCTACTGAGTTTTATTTTGGCACGTACAATTTTAGACGATAGGTATTCAGGTGAAAATTGTAAGCAATTGGAAGTGTCATATCAGATCCAGTGTGATATCTATACTGCATAAAGGTCATATGTAGTTCTAGCAGTAGATGTAGATGAAACCTCAATGCGGGGATGGAGGGAGAGGAGAGGACTGAGAACAGAATGTCAGGCAACGTCTAGGATGAAGAGGAAGTCTCAGTCCCTTGAAGAGGGATTCTAGGGGCTTAATTAGGAGTAATGAGAGAAATGATTGTCAGTTTGGGGGGATACAAATGAAGCTTATGGGAGATCAAGGGATCAACAGTTTAAAGGACAGTGACCTTGTTCAGTGAGAGTATAGGGGTACAAAAAGTAGGGGTATAGAAGTATATGTATATCAGCTGGGAACATTTTAGGAGTTCCAGTGCTTAGAAGTAAAGTAGAAGTTCCAAGTGATGACAGTGACCATCCAAGCAGTGACTTTGCTTGTGAGTGGCTGAAGTGACTTTGCTTGTGAGTGCTTGTGAGAGGCCTGGAGATAAAGGCCTGTGATATAGTCTTTCTTGTGGCACAGTTCTTGTAATTGGGGCTGTTGAAGTCACCAAGGGTATTGGCAGGAGTTGGAGTGGAGAAGAAAATATGAGTTACATATTGAGTCCATCAGAAGCTTTTTATGGTCAACTAGAGAAAGTAAAAATCAAAACAGTAAATGCAGGGAGTGGCTAACTGTTGCTTTGCAGTTTTAGAAATGTTAAAATTTTTCAGTGACTACTGATTATGACATTTTGTATTAACAAGATTCAATTTTGTCATCTTTTATTTAGGGTTAACCTATTTTTGGATCTGTTTACCAAAGAAGATTATGAAGAGTTTAAAGATGGAACTTTAAATTGAATCATAATTATATGTTAATTTTGATGTATTTTGTTGGAATTGGGACTTTAGTAGTTGAATAGAAAAAACTATGTTCTTTATCAATTAGTAGTGTTTCTTTGCAAATTAATAAAAATTTTAGTTAAATATTGTTATTATATGCATACAAGTGTTATTTTTAGAATTAATACTTATTCCATACTCATTCAAATTAATATTTTTCATAAAATTTAAATTAGCATATCAATATAATTGCATGCATTTAAAATTGCCAACTTTTCCCTTTTATTAATGAGTCTGCATCCACTGCTGTTTTTTTTGTTTGTTTGTTTAAGAAAAGTTTTACTAATGTGTTAATATTTTCAGAAAGTTATTGCAATGGGCTTAAAAGGCAGACAGACACACTATTATAGGCTATAAAGTAACAAGTTTCATACAATTAAAATATTACGTAGACCTATGGGATTTACTGAATAACTAACAGACCCATAAAAGAAATTAAATCTGAAAGGTTAAATCCAGTATTAGCACCTACAATATCTCTGAAAGTAAAACTTACAACCGTTTCATTCTCTCCTAGTATATGTCCTAACTTTCTCCCAAATACAGTGCTCTCAAACCCCAAAGATGAAGGGCACAGGAAATTCCAATACTAAGAACACACAGCCAAAAAGAACTAGAAACAGTGACCCAGACTTGAGACTTTTAGTTGGAAATCACTTAACTTACTGAACTTGAACCAATCATAATATTTCTGTGCACTGAATACTGTATATGAGGAAAGTCTAGGAATCATAAGGTTTGCCAGTAGGGATAGTTAAAAATTAGCAATATATAGTATTATTCCTATCAAATTTTTTTCTCAAGTTATATTTATAACAAAACTATAATTAAAATATTTATTAACACTTGCTTATTCAGGGACACAGCAGGGACATTTGTGTTTGATGGTTTAGCATCCACTTTATTGTGCTTACTTATTTTTATAAGGAACAAGCAACACATACCACATCTTCCCAATGTTCAAGGTAATGCAGTAATAACAGAATTCTCAAAAAAAACCCCAAAAAACAAAAACCTGGAAATTGCATTAAATACTGCTTTAATCAGGAACTGCTATAATAAAACAAGTAACATTATACATTATTTTTCCAATGAGCTTCGGTTTGAGAAACTGAACAGCAGAACTTGATCTTTAAGCTTTGAGTCATGGCAAAACTGGTAATTCTCTGAAATCTGGGAGATGCATTAGCAAAACCAGACACAGCCCACCCTTCACCAAAATCCTGGAGAAAAGCGTTTTATGAATTTGGGGGGGTAAGACTGAGCACTGGCTAGTTTACGACTTGCTGAAGCCCAAGGAATGACGAGAACCACTGGCACTGGTGGCAGGTAAGAAATAAACTGTGTTAGGCTGACCAACTGCATATTTTATTAATGGCTTTGAATAAAAAAAGTGAAATGCTTCATTGCGTTTTCTCAAAAACTAATCAAAAGATTACAGAGTCCTACACAATTTGGAGACACAAAGTGGATGCTGAGTGACTAGAGGACACTCCGGGTGTGGAATTTTACAAAGTCAGTCCTTGGAGTGAATGGCACCATGGCTCTGGCAGAGGATACGAAGGAATGATGCTCTGGAGAGGAGGTGGGGGACACTCTGCGGTCGGCCGGTGGACAGGTGAAGGTCCCAGCTGGAGGTGGGCCTTTAATCCTATGGTTTATCTTTCACTGCTCATGCCTCTGTCTTTATAAATAGTAATTTCAATAACTCGAAGTCCTCTCTCCATGGGATCTGTCAGGAGGAGGCCTTGGGGAGCATAGATCTTCTCATTCTGCTCTTGAATGTATTTGGAGACTTTCTTCAGAACCTTCTGGTAGTGAGTTTCCATGCACAAGAAGATGGTGTACGCTGTTAGACAAGCCAGGCAGCCTTCAAGATAGGACTGGCCCCCGAGCTTCTCTGCTTCAGCATAAAGGTTATTTAGAGGTCGAACTGTTTCTTCAAATTGTTGCCTATCAATCCGGTTCTCCAGCTCCGGGGGGAACTTTGGTCTGGAACTGGCAGCGGGTGCCACTGCTGTAGTCTCGCTGAATGAAAACTTCCAGGACGCTGCAGCCTGCTGCGGCCTCATGGCGAGGACAGGACGGACCGCGCTCCCGGGAACGGCCTCGCGCACCCCAGAGCCCCGTTCGGCCCGGGAAACACGAACCCGTCCGCGGCCCTCCAGCGGCTGTCGCACCGCCTACACCTCCACTGCTTTATTCATCCCTTCATATAGATTTAATTGTTTTAAGTTAAATTTGGATTCATTTAAATTATTTTTGGCTTCCTCACTTTTTCTAAATTTCTCAATTATAAAGACCTACCATTTACATAGCAACAGTTATTTGGGGTGTTTAATAGTTATTTAAGCCATCTTTTTATCCTAGGGAAAGTTAGTAAATTTATGCAGAGTCTGTATTATAAAGTGGAGTATTTTAGGGAAATTTCTGGATAAAGATCAGAGGAGACATTCTCCTTTCCAGGCCCTTAATTAGATACATTATTTTTATATCAGTAAATGAGAGATTCAGAACTCTGAAAATAATTTAGAAGTGTTTTTCAGTGAAGTCCCTTTATATTCTACTCAATATTAGTAGTAATTATCTAGTACCTACATAAGTTCTTCTGCTTTTTGCTGATGCAGTCTCTCTCCCTAAATTGTATCAAAGGCTGGAACTGAAAATGTGGGAGGGAGGAGACAAAAGATTTTCCCTTAATCAAGCTCCATGTGCACTCCTTGCTTCTTTCCTTGAGGTGAAGGTCCTCTTTTTTTATCCAGGATGATGACAGTGACATCCATTACTTTTGAGGGTACTGAGAGGGTGAGCCTCCTCGTCTCTCTTACAATGGCATTACACAGTGGCAAAAACACAGAATTCTCATGAAATGGTACAAGATGTAAGGATTGTAAAATAATTCATAATTTTGTTTCTTCTAGTTATAAGTTAACTACTTCATGAGCCTATAGCAGACTAGGGTTTGTGGTAACATGTTCTTGTGACTGTTTACCAAATCCATCTGTTTCCAGTTGAAGGATACATTGCCTGAGTGAATGGGCCCTGCTTGCCATGCAGTGTCCAAAGGCCCCCCCGGCAGCGAGGGTCATGCAACTTCTTTGGAATGCACTGGGCAAATTTTCAGGCTGCTAAATTCTTGGGTGAATCTTCAAATTTTAGCTTCTACAATTTAAATCATTGTAAAATGAGACATTTACTTGTTTACACTGCAATGTATGCTGCATCAAGTGTTGTGATGAACATGAATGAGGATGTTAGGTTCGCTTCAGTGTAAGTTTATATTTGTGTGAGTTATACTACTTGACATAGTAAAGTAGTCTGTTTTAATTGATCAAGTGTGTCAATATTTATTAGATTTTAGAAATGAGTCTAATGCTGGATACAAGCTTTGCCTCACTGTTCTAGAACTGTGGAGTAATGAAGACTCTTACTAAAATGAATGTTCTAGATATTTCCTCTAAGTCTTTAGATTTTCATTTAATAATGTATACCTGACTCTTCCTTTCTTCTGCTTGGACCAAAGGCATTTTATTTTCGCCCAATAGTCTAGTATTTGCAACTTCTGTTTTGGAGTCTGCAGTGAGTGTTTCATGGTTAGCTGTGCATGCTGGGGAGGAAAGATATTTTAGTGGTTCAAATTAAGCATTTGGGTGAGTACAGAATAGAGGAGAAACATGTCAGTACTTCAAAATATTATTCAGCTGTTTATTCCAGTCATCTGGAGGATTATAGCTGAGCTTTGGAACTATTAGGAAAAACGAATGGGATCTTTTAGCAAAGGAGATAACTAAAATTCAAGACATTTTCCCATCTAGTATAAGCTGAAGAAAGGTTAAAATTTGGGGAAAGTTTTGGGTAACCTAGGAGTCTTTGAGAGTAGGCTTATAATACAATGATGAGAGACTAGTCTTGAGTTTGGGAGCCAGGCCTGTGGGAGTGGAGGTGGAAACACACTAGTGCATCATTAATTGGAGGGAGAATGCTTGGCTGGGAAGTGGTATGCCACTGGAGTAGCATCACAAGTTCCTAAGTCAGGGACCATATATCTGTGGCAGCTGTGTAAATACGCTTCTCAGATTTCCTACCACATAGGGGGACATAATGGACTGATGGCCCACCTGTACTGCATTGTGCATTGACTACTACATTTGTATGAGGCCCTGCTTCCCAACTAGCTGCTCCTAGCCACTGATTAAGCATGGCAGGGATATTAAGGCAGATACATTTCTGTGAGATGAGCCTCAAAGACTCCCCATTTGCTTCGCTGAAACTTTCTTAGAACCACAGCAGAGAGAGAGAGTCTAAGACTTTTCCTACCCAACCATCTTTCCTTCTCTCTCTCTCCTGCAGAGATCAGTCCTTTGTCATGCTGGGATGGCTCTCCTAGGCTCGCCTGGCTCTCTCTCTTTTCCCTCACACAGGCATTTCTCCAGTAAATACTTGCACATCTAATTCCACCTTGGCATCTGTTTCTGAGAGGACTCAAATTAATGCAAGTGATGTCCAGAGTGGTCTGATAAAGTAGGCAGCAAGATGGGGCACTGGGATGGTATAGTCACCATCCGGATGGCAGCGAGATACTTTTTGAGTGGTATGTGCAATATGGATAGTCCCTGGCACACGGTGGTGGTCCTATTCTTAAAGATCTCAAGTGAGGTCACTTGGAAAAACTTCACAGCGGAGTGGAATATATTTACAGGTATGATGATCCAAGCATTTGAAAGATATGGGGCAAGTAATGCCTTCAAACATAGTTTAGTTGTCTGGTTACAGCTATGTTGTATTAACACTCTACAGAGAGGATAGTAAAAAACTGTATGTCCATTAACAAGCAGTTAAAGAATAAATGTGAGGACCAGAGTGTCTCTCTGGTAGTTTATTGAAAGGTCTTTATCTGTTGCAGTGGAAGAGCGGACCTTGTTAAGTGGCAGTTAG
>NW_006792411.1:2921516-2966882 GCF_000442215.2 Lipotes vexillifer
GACCTTGTTAAGTGGCAGTTAGAGGGTCTAAGAGCTAAAGTTGAAGAGCTCCAGAGGTGAGTAAATGATCTGTTAAGGCAGGTCTGCTATGACAAAGTCAAGGCCCAGGTTGCGGAAATCTGAGGCCCTGGAATGTGTAATCGCACTATCTAGATATATTTCCCTGAAGGTGTTGGCTCTGCAGACTCCCCTGAACCCTAGGAATTTGCAAGGTAGTCCACCCGTCTCCTGTGCTGGAAGGTGTTGCAGAAGCCCCTCCCCTTCAAGGCAACAGGTGCCCTCCTCAGGAGCTGCCCTTATCTCCTCTCCTAGCTACTAGGCCATAACTAAGGTTAAATCCTAGGGTAACCCAACTGGAAAAGTGCTAGGCCAGATAAGGCAGGAAAGAGATTATACACAGAAAGAACTCTAAGAATTAGCTAGCATGCAGTGTCATGAGAAGGGAGCATACCCCAGAGATTGGATTTTGAGGTGCTTGATCAAAGGGGCCGAAACGTAAGACTAGAGATAATAAAGAATTCATAGACATGGAGGAACTTTCTTGGGATACATGGGAAAAGGGGAATACTCAGGATTCTTGGACACAGGTTCTGAGTTTACTTGGATATCTGGAGCCCCAAAGCATCTTCAAGGCACTCTTATTAGAGTGGGGGCATCTCAGGACCAGGTGATAAATGGAATCCTGGTTAAAGTCTGGCTTACAATGGGCCCACTGGATCTACAAACTACTCAGTGGTCATTTCCATAGTCCCCAGGAATATACCTGGTATATACCTGGTAGTTGGAGTAATTTCCACATTGGATACTTGTCATTTGGGGTAAGGGTTCTCATAGTGGGGAAGGACAAGTGGAAATGTCTGAAACTTCCCCCTTTTCCCAACCAAGGTATTAAATAAAAAAAAAAAACAAGATCACATTCTGTGGGATGCAGGGAGAGTGGCAGAGATTAGCACCACCATTAAAGATCTAAAGGATGCAAGGATGGTGATTCCTACCAGACCTCTGTTAAATATACCACTCTTATCCCTGAAGAAACTAGATGGATCCCAGAGAATGATCGTAGACTACTGCAGACTTAACCAGTAGCCCTGTTTGCAGCTGCTGTGCTAGATAAATATCATTGGTAGAGCAGGAACATGATGTGTAGCCACTGATGTGGCAAATGCAGTCTCTTCCATCCCAATCAGAGGTCAGAGACAGTTGCATTCACTCAGGGAAGATAGTGTTCATTTAGTTTTGCCTTAGGGCTATGTTAAGTCTCCTGCCTTTCATCATAGTGTATTCCAAAGAGAGCTGGCCTGCTTGGTCATCCCACAGAACATCACAGTGTTCCATTACATTAATAATGCTGATCAGGTAAGTCAGACAAGAGATGGCTAGCACTCTGAAAGCCTTGATAATGCACATGTGCTCCAGAGGGTGTGAGAGATAAACAGCAAAGTTTCAAAGACCTGCTTGAATTTTTAGTGAAATTTTAGGATTCCAATGAAGAAAACTTCAGTGATGTTTTTAGGGTCCAGTGGTCAGGAATATGCCAGGATATCCCCTCCAAAGTAAGAAAAAAAAAATGCATGCATCCTGATTCCCTTACCACAGAAATTGAAGCACATGCATGGTGGACATCTCTGATTCTAGAAAAAAATACATTTCTCACCTAGGAATATTGAACTGGTCCATTTATTAGGTGACATAGAGTGTTGCCAACTTTGAGTGGGACCCAGTGCAGGAAAGAGATCTGCAATAGGTCCAGGCTGTGGTATAAGCAGTCCTGCTGCTTGGCATAAGATTTGGAAGACCCTATGGTGTTGGAGATATCAGTAGTGGGAAAAGATGTAGTGTGAAGCTTATGAAAAGCTTAACACAGGCCCCATAATAGAATTATAAATCATAGTAGAATGATAAATTTATGTCTACATCAAGAAATAAAATGCCTTTTGAGAAAAAGCTCCAACATGTTTTGGGGGCTCTGGTAGAGACAGATTGCTTGGTCATGAAGAACCAAGTGACTGTGAATCTGAAACTTCACTTTATGAAAAGAATTCTGTTGAACCCATCTAGTCAAGAAATTGGAGTACCTGCAGCAGACTATCATAAAATGGAAATAGCACATCTGGGAAGGAAGATTAAGCAGGGCCAGAGAACACAAACAAGCCACATGAACAGGTAGGTCACCTGCATCATTTGTAGTAGCTCCCTTCCCCCTGCTTGCACCTATGGCCATATGGGCAGCCTCATACAACCAGTTGAAAGAGCAGGAAAAGTCTGAGCTCTTTTTGGATGGATTGGCTTGATCATGGATGCAAGCCAATATATATGGTGGCAGCATGACAGTCATGTTCCAGAGTAGCCCTAAAAGATACTGGAAAGGGAAAAGAGCAGAGTTGAAAACAACACACCTGATCATCCACTTATTATAGAAGTGACGCAGAGTGAGAATCTATATGAATTCCTGGGCTGTAAGCAAGAGCCTGGCCATCTGATCTGGCGCCTGGTAGGAAAGACTGGAAGATTGGAGACAGGAAGGTCTGGGATATAGGCTTATGGTTAGACATATGGGAAGGGGCACAAAGTGTGAAGATTTTTGTATTACATACTAACACTCACCAGAAAGCATCCATTCTCTGTGTTTGTTGCTTCATAGCAAATTATCCCCAAATTTAGTGGCTTAAAAAGACACACATTTATTATCTCACAATTTCTATGAACCAGGAATACAGGCACAGCTATACTGAAGGCTCCGCTTCATGGTCTCTCTCAAGACTGCAAAGTGTCAGCTCAGCATGTGTGGTCTTATCTGAAGGCTCAACTGGAGAAAGACCTACTTCCAAGTTCACTCATTGGTTGTTGGCAGCATTTGGTTCCTAGCTGTTAGCTTATGGCCACCCTCAGTTCCTTGCAATGTGGGCCTCTTCAAAATAGTGAAAGTATTGCCATCACTTTTATCAAGTTATATAAGTTTGAAGCAAGTCACTATGTTTCTTCTGTATTCAAGGGGAAGCAATTACATGAGGATGTGAATACCAAAAGTGGAGATCATTAGTGACCACCTTAGAAGTGTGCCTACCACAGCTTTTTATTTATTAACTCTTAAGAAGATTTAGTGGTCTCTTTAGGGTTTTCAATATACACCTTAAATTATTCAGCCTACCTTCAAATAACCTTTTAGAGCAATTAAAAATAATAAAAATGTGAAGTATATATTTACACTCATGCCATTTCTAGTGATTTTCATTTATTTATGTTTATTCAAGTTTCTGTCTGCTTTCATCCTGATTGAAGAACTTCCTTTAACACTTCTTGTAGTGCATGTCTGATGGTAATGATTACTCTTATTTTTTGTTTTTCTGAAAAAATTATTTTGTTTTCATTTTTGGAGAATATTTTCCCTGTTTAGAACTCTGGGCTAACTTTTCTTTTTAAGCATTTTATGGATGATACTGCATTACTTTCTAGATTGCATAGTTTCTGATGAGAATTCTGCTGTTTTTCTGTCTTTGTTCCTTTGAGTGTAAAGTTTCTTTTGTCTCTGGCTGCCATCAAGAGTTTCCTTCTATTTTTGGCTTTCAGTGGTTTGAATATGATGTGTCTAGGTTGTGGTAGTTTATTTTTTCTTTTTATCCTTCTTGGTGTCCTCTTTTTGGATATTTCTTTTGGTGTTACTATTGGGCAATTCTGGCCATTATCTCTTCAATATTTCTTCCATTCCATTCTTTCTTTCTTCTTTTGGTATTCAAATTATACATATTAGACATTTGATATCTCACAGATTGTGGATGCTCTGTGCTATTTTTTTTTTCCATTCTTTTGTATCTTTGTTTTTCAGTTTGGGTAATTTCTATTGATTTATTTTCATGTTCATTGATTCTTTCCACCACTGTGTTAAGTCTACTGATGAGCCTTCAGAAGGCATTCTTCATCTCTGTTACTAGCATTACACTACATTACTAGCATTACAAATTTTTAATTCCAGCATTTTTTTATTCCTAGCATTTCCACTTGAAAATGGAAATAAAAACCTACAGTTTTTATTTTTCTGATGAAATTCCTTATCGGGCCAATGCATATTGGCAATCTTTTCCACTAGACACTTTGTTCTATTTATCAAACTTATTTTAAATTCCCTGTCTGTTAACTCCAACAACAGCATCACATATGAATCTTTTTCTTTTGATTGCTTTGTTTGTTGAATTTTTGTCCTTGTTTCCTCATGTGTCTCTTAACTTTTGGATACATCATCAGTGCCTAATTCTTTTGCTTTTAGGGGAGATAGGGAAGAAAGATCTGAACAGGATTTTGTGCCTTTCTTTCAGTGCTGCTATTTTCCTATCCAAATTCTACACTCTAAGGGAGGCTGTCTGGGGTCTCTGTTCTGTCTGAGGTCTTTCTTGTGAGCACCTGGGAAGATATGTGCAGACTTGTGAATAGGTGAAAATTCTCATGTCTGTGGTTCTGGGGAATTCATTCTATACTTTCACACTGGCTCACATTAAGCTTTATGCAATCCATCAAAAGTTTAAGCTGAATTGTTCTTACCAATTTGTACAGTGTCTGGCATTTACCCTAGGTAAGCAAATGCTAGCACCTTGTTTCTTCTTGGAGGTGCCTGTCTTTCCTTAAATTTCAAGTAAATTGTTTGAACTGCTCCCTCAGCAATCTGATGGATTAAAGAAAAATTGTGACTTTGCAGTTATCCAGCTTTCTTTTTGTTATGGTGGAAGTGATGCTCTTTCCAGTTTGGCACATACTAAGCTGAATTCAGAAATTTAGTCCATTTACTCTTAATTGATTATGATTAATTTCATGCTATCATGTCATTATAGCTACTTTGTTCTTGCTTTTTCTACTCAAGATAGCTACATTATAGCTACTTTGTTCTTGCTTTTTCTACTCAAGATAACTATCATACTGAATCCATGCATATGATTTATTTATTTTGCTTTTTATATAGTTTTATTGCAATTATATGTCTTTTTAAAACTTCATTATAAATCTAGGTGTTTAATTTTCTAATAAGGATATTAGGTTACATATAATCTTTTTAGACTTTTAATATTACATTAATATTACTTTTTAATATTACATTGGTAAAATTTATGCATATTGTTGACTGTCATCATGGTTCATTTGTTTTATTCAGAACTTTCTAAAAGTCAAGTAAAGTGTGGGGAAATATCCACATTCCTGGGAATAACACAATTTGAGCCCAGATTATCCCACTTTTCCTCATGATCATGATCAACTCATTTACCACTTGCTTAATTTGTTTACTTTTATTGATAATAAATGATAATAACCCTGAAAGAGACCTCTGATTCCTATGCTTTTAGAAATCTGATTGCATGTATAAAAACATTTTATATTCCTAGAAAAGTTACAGTATAAAATCAAATTAATATATAGACTCCCAGTTGAAAGACCTGACATGAAATATCCTCATTTACCCTATTCTCTACTTTCTAAGAATCTGAGTATGAGGGATTTTTTTCAGATTTCAGGACATGCTCCAATATGATCTCAAATGACTCCATTTAGTTGTCAGTTCTCATGTTGGTCTTTCCATGACCCTAATGTGTCCTTATGGTACCTTATTATTTCAGGAGTCTGGTGAAATTTAGAGAAATTTTTCAAATAACTGGAAATAGCCTAGTTGACTATGGATAACTCCATTCGTCACAGTATTTTAATCTATGAATTATGTAAGTTGGTATATTTCAGAGAGGAAATATCCTCTCTGAGCCTGACCTTTTATTTTCTTTTTAAAATATCACCGTGAAATGGAATCTTCCGGACTTCAAGAGACAAAGAGACCAACTGAAAACTGAAATTATCTCAACAAAAGGTAATACTAGGTAGTTACCAAACATGTGCTACCCACTCCTGCCTGAAGGTGGGAGTCTTCAATTATATAATGGTCTAGGATAGAGCTTGTGGAGGAGTGGTGACATCCAGCCCTAACTTATGTGAGTCAGGTTCCAGTGGGACATTCATTCATTTACTCACTCATTTATTTATGTAATATTTATTGAGTCTATACCATGGTCCTAATTCTGTTCTAGGCCTGGGGCAACAGAAGTGAATGAAATATGATAAAAATATACTATGGAGAAAAATAAAGGAGATGCAGGTATGTCAAGGGATACAGTGTTAAGTAGGGAGGTGAAGAGAAAGCCTCACTTAGAAGGTGACATTTAGATAAAAACCTGAAGTTCGGAAGCCAGACGTGCAGAAAGAGCATAGAACATTCTGGGTAGAGGCAAATATCCTGAGGCTGGAGAAAAGGAAAGAAAAAAGAAAGAAGAGCTCAGGTGGAGTAAGAAAGATAGAATAGTAGATGAGGTGAGAAGGTAGAGAGTGAGGTGTTCTATTTTGAGGACTTTACTTAGATGGAAAACTACTGGAAGGTTTTGAGCAGGGGATTGACACGAACTAACATTTAACAGAACTACTTTGGCAACTGTTTTGAGAATGAACTGAGAGGAGGCAGGCCTTTCTTACCTTATATGAGTCAGTGGGGGGTAGTTTTTCTCCCATTCTTTAACATGAACGTAAAAAGTCAAGGAAGTAAAATTTCTCTACAAAAAGGAAATTTTCACAGGGAATTTGCAAATATTATAAACTCTCACTCCTTGGTGGAGATACACAGTCCATTTCCTGGGAAGGGACACTCATATTCTGGTGGTACTTTAAGAGCAACAGGTATACGAAAAAGCACTAAACATCACTAAGCATCAAGGAAATGCAAATCAAAACTACAATGAGGGCCTCCCTGGTGGCGCAGTGGTTGAGAGTCCGCCTGCCGGTGCAGGGGATACGGGTTCGTGCCCCGGTCCGGGAGGATCCCGCATGCCGCGGAGCGGCTGGGCCCGTGAGCCATGGCCGCTGGGCCTGCGCGTCCGGAGCCTGTGCTCCGCAAATGGGAGAGGCCACAACAGTGAGAGGCCCGCATAACGCAAGAAAAAAAAAAAAAAAAAAGACAATAGATAAAAAGTATTGGTAAGTCAGTGGAGAATAGGTAACACTTGTGCACGGTTGATGGGAATGTAAATTGGTCCAACCACTATGGAAAACAGTACGGAGGTACCTAAAAAAATAAAAAATAGAACTACCATATGATCCAGCAATACCATTTCTAGGTATATACCCAAAGGAAATGAAATCAGTGTCTTGAAGTGATATCTGCATTTCCATGTTCACTGCAGATATATATATGTCTTTTAAAAAAGGGAAGTGTCTAAGTGATTAGACCAGGCACAGAAAGATAAATACTGTCTGATCTCACTTATATGTGAATCCAAAAAAGTCAAACTCATAGAAGCAGGGGTAGAATAGTAGTTGCCAGGGACTGAGGCAAGAGGGAAAAACAGGGATATGTTGGTCCAAGGGTACAAAGTTCAGTTATTCGGGATGAATACATTTTGGAGATCTAGTGTACAGCATGGTGACTACAGTCAATAATACTGTATTGTATTCTTGAATTTGCTAAGGGAGTAAATCCTAAATGTCCTCACCACACACACACAAAAATGGAAACTATACGAGGTGATGCATGTGTTAATTAGCTTGATTGTGGTAATCATTTCACAATGTATATGTATAGTAACACATTACATTGTACAACTTAAATACACACATGGTTTATTTGTCAAATATATCTCAATAAAGTTGGAAGAAAAACATAGATGTTTATAATCCATTAATCCTCTCTGGTGTATCAGCGAGGAATAAAAGGAATTTTCCATAGGTCTTCCATAACACCCAGTGAACTTATATTCAACTAGTTGATTTCACCATGTTGACTTACTAGTCTCTCTGTAAATTCACTGTTCTAAAAAATGTTTATGTTTTCTAGTACTCGGTAGTTTTTTTCTCTAGCAGGAAATTATTCATGTTTTTTTTCTATTGATTTCAAAATAAATCATATGTTTTGGGGAGATGAGCAAAAAGTATTAGGAAAAGAATGACATCACCCATAACATTATCCAGAAAAAAAGCCTATAAGCATTTTTATTTCTTACAGT
Organism: Lipotes vexillifer; assembly: GCF_000442215.2. NCBI lineage: Eukaryota > Metazoa > Chordata > Mammalia > Artiodactyla > Lipotidae > Lipotes > Lipotes vexillifer. The sequence goes on from NW_006792411.1 coordinate 2,929,535, forward strand.
CCATTTTTAATGGAAATATATTTGACATATGACACTGTGTAAATTTAAGGTGTACAGCATGTTAATTTGATACATTTATATATTGTAATATGATTGCCATAGTAGCAATAATTAGCACCTCTATCATGTTACATAATTATTTTTTCTTTTTAGTAGTTGGTATTCAGTCTATATTTTCACATAGTTGAGATAATGTCTATACAATTTCGATTCCTCTTTTTACTCAACATTATAAACATTTCCCGTTATTCAATATTCTATTACATCATTTTTAAACAGTGAATAATATTTCACCATATGGGATGAACCAAAATTCACCCGTTCACCCCCTGATTGTTGATATATAGGTTGCAAGAACTCAATCCCTACTCTCACTATACCACAGTTACATAGATAATCATATAATTTAAGAACCTGTTTAAGAACAGTTATTTCAGCATAGAGGAACAGAGTACTAAGGGAGTACAAGAGAAGTTGAATATAGTCTGGGGTTTCAGAGGAGACTTGTCTGAGGAAGTAATATTTAAATGACTGAAGAATCACAAGACATTAATTAAAGGAGTCGGAAAGAGCACGTCCTCAAGAGGGAATCACAAAGGAAACATCACGTGGAAAGTCACCTGGGTTGGGAAGAATTGTGTGTTTAGAAGGTGAGGAAACCTGAAATGTGGTTGCAAGGGGAAGAGTGACAGCAGATGAAGCTTGTGGAGCAGTCAGAGGAGAAATCATAAAGAGCCTTACAGGCTAGGTCTGAGATGTTGGCCTCCCTTTTTTTTTTTTTTAACATCTTTATTGGAGTAAAATTGCTTTACAATTGTGTGTTAGTTTCTGTTGTAAGACAAAGTGAATCAGCTCTATGTATACATATATCCCCTCCCTCTTAAGCCTCCTTCCCACCCTCCCTATCCTACCCCTGTAGGTGGTCACTGATCTCCCTGTGCTACGTGGCTGCTTCCCGCTAGCTATCTATTTTACATTTGGCAGTGTATATATGTCAATGCCACCCTCTCACTTCGTCCTAGCTTACCCTTCCCTCTCCCTGTGTCCTTAAGTCCATTCTCTACATCTGCGTCTTTATTCCTGTCCTACCCCTAGGTTCTTCAGAACCTTTTTTTTTTTCTAATTAGATTCCATATACATGTGTTAGCATACGGTATTTGTTTTTCTCTTTCTGACTTATTTCACTCTGTATGACAGACTCTAGGTCCAACCACCTCACTACAAATAACTCAATTTCATTTCATTTTATTGCTGAGTAATTTTCCATTGTATATATGTGCCACATCTTCTCTATCCATTCATCTCTCGATGGACACTTAGGTTGCTTCCATGTCCTGTATTCTAAATAGAGCTGCAATGAACATTTTGGTACATGACTGTTTTTGAATTATGGTTTTCTCAGGGTATATGCCCAGTAGTGGGATTGCTGGGTCATATGGTAGTTCTATTTTTAGTTTTTTAAGGAACCTCCATACTTTTCTCTAGAGTGGCTGTATCCATTTACATTCCTACCAACAGTGCAAGAGAGTTCCCTTTTCTCCACACCCTCTCCAGCCTTTATTGTTTATAGATTTTTTTTGATGGTGATAATTCTGACGGGTGTGAGATGATATCTCATTGTAGTTTTGATTTGCATTTCTCTAATGATTAGTGATATTGAGCATCCTTTCATGTGTTTGTTGGCAATCTGTATATCTTCTTAGGAGAAATGTCTGTTTAGGTCTTCTGCCCATTTTTGGATTGAGTTGTTTGTTTTTTTGATATTGAGCCACATGACCTGCTTGCAAATTTTGGAGATTAATCCTTTGTCAGTTGTTTCATTTGAAAATATTTTCTCCCATTCGGAAGGTTGTCTTTTCGTCTTGTTTATGGTTTCTTTTGCTGTGCAAAAGCTTTGAAGTTTCATTAGGTCCCATTTGTTTATTTTTGTTTTTATTTCCATTTCTCTAGGAGGTGGGTCAAAAAGGATCTCGCTGTGATTTATGTCATAGAATGTTCCACTTATGTTTTCCTCTAAGAGTTTTAAGGTGTCTGGCTTCACATTTAGGTCTTTAATCCATTTTGAGTTTATTTTTGTGTATGGTGTTAGAGAGTGTTCTAATTTCATTCTTTTACATGTAGCTGTCCAGTTTTCCCAGCACCACTTATTGAAGAGGCTGTCTTTTCTCCACTGTATATTCTTGCCTCCTTTATCAAAGATAAGGTGACCATATGTGCGTTGGTTTATCTCTGGGCTTTCTATCCTGTTCCATTCATCTATATTTCTGTTTTTGTGTCAGTACCATAATGTCTTGATTACTGTAGCTTTGTAGTATAGTCTAAAGTCAGGGAGCCTGATTCCTCCAGCTCCGTTTTTCTTTCTCAAGATTGCTTTGGCTATTCGGGGTCTTTTGTGTTTCCATAAAAATTGTGAAAATTTTTGTTCTAGTTCTGTGAAAAATGCCATTGGTACTTTGTTAGGGATTGCACTGAATCTGTGGATTGCTTTGGGTAGTACAGTCATTTTCACAATGTTGATTCTTCCAATCCAAGGACATGGTATATCTCTCCATCTGTTTTGTATTGTCTTTAATTTCTTTCATCAGTGTCTTATAGTTTTCTGCATACAGGTCTTTTGTCTCCTTAGGTAGGTTTATTCCTAGGTATTTTATTCTTTTTGTTGCAGTGGTAAATGGGAGTGTTTCTTTTATTTCTCTTTCAGATTTTTAATCATTAGTGTATAGGAATGCAAGAGATTTCTGTTCATTAATTTTGTATCCTGCTACTTTACCAAATTCATTGATTAGCTGCAGAATTTTTCTGGTAGCATCTTTAGTGTACTCTATGTATAGTATCATGTCATCTGCAAACAGTGACAGTTTTACTTCTTCTTTTCCGATATGGATTCCTTTTATTTCTTTTTCTTCTCTGATTGCTGTGGCTAAAACTTCCAAAACTATGTTGAATAAGAGTGGTGAGAGTGGGCAACCTTGTTTTGTTCCTGATCTTAGAGTAAATGCTTTCAGTTTTTCACCATTTATAACTGTGGGTTTGTCATATATGGCCTTCATTATGTTGAGGTAGCTTCCCTGTATGCCTACTTTCTGGAGGGTTTTTATCATAAATGGATGTTGAATTTTGTCGACAGATTGTTCTGTACCTATTGAGATTATTGTATGGTTTTTATCCTTCAATTTGTTAATATGGTGTATCACATTGATTGATTTGCGTATATGGAAGAATCCTACATTGCTGGGATAAACCACACTTGATCATGGTGTATGATCCTTTTAAGGTGCTATTGGGTTCTGTTTGCTAGTATTTTGTTGAAGATTTTTGCATCTATGTTCATCAGTGATATTGGCCTGTAGTTTTCTTTCTTTGTGACAACTTTGTCTCGTTTTGGTATCAAGGTGATACCTTGTAGAATGAGTTTGGGAGTGTTCCTTCCTATGCTATATTTTGGAAGAATTTGAGAAGGATAGGTGTTAGCTCTTCTCTGAACGTTTGATAGAATTCGCCTATGAAGCCATCTGGTCCTGGGCTTTTGTTTGTTGGAACACTTTTAATCACAGTTTCAATTTCAGTGCTTGTGATTGTCAGTTTATTATTTTCTATTTCTTCCTGGTTCAGTCTCAGAAGGTTGTGCATTTCTAAGAATTTGTCCATTTCTTCCAGGTTTTCCATTTTATTGGCATATAGCTGCTTGTAGTAATCTCTCATGATCCTTTGTATTTTTGCAGTGTCAGTTGTTACTTCTCCTTTTTCATTTCTAATTTTACTGATTGGAGTCCTCTCCCTCATTTTCTTGATGAGTCTGGCTAATGGTTTATCAATTTTGTTTATCTTCTCAAAGAACCAGCGTTTAGTTTTATTGATCTTTGCTATTGTTTCCTTTATTTCTTTTTCATTTATTTCTGGTGTGATCTTTATGATTTCTTTCCTTCTGCTAACTTTGGGTTTTTTTTGTTCTTCTTTCTCTAATTTTTTAGGTGTAAGCTTCGGTGTTTTATTTGAGATGTTTCTTGTTTCTTGATGTAGGATTGTATTGCTATAAACTTCCCTCTTAGAACTGCTTTTGCTGCATCCCATATGTTTTGGGTCATCGTGTTTTCGTTGACATTTGTTTCTAGGTATTTTCTGATTTCCTCTTTGATTTCTTCAGTGATCTTCTGGTTATTTAGTAGCATATTGTTTAGCCTCCATATGTTTGTATTTTTTACAGTTCTTTTTCTTGTAATTGATAACTAGTGTCATAGTGTTATGGTTAGAAAAGATACTTGATACAATTTCAATTTTGTTAAATTTACCAAGGCTTGATTTGTGACCCAAGATACAATCTATCCTGGAGAATATTCCATGAGCACTTGAGAATAAAGTGCATTTTGTTGTTTTTGGATGGAATATCCTATAAATATCAGTTAAATCCATCTTGTCTATTGTGTCATTTAAAGCTTGTGTTTCCTTATTTATTTCCATTTTGGATGATCTGTCCATTGGTGAAAGAGGGGCATTATAGTCCCCTACTATGATTGTGTTACTGTTGATTTCCCCTTTTATGGCTGTTAGCGTTTATCTTATGTATTGAGGTGCTCCTATGTTGGTGCATAAATATTTACAATTGTTATATCTTCTTCTTGGATTGATTCCTTGATCATTATGTAGTGTCCTTTTTTGTCTCATAATAGTTTTTATTTTAAAGTCTATTTTGTCTGATATGAGAATTGCTACTCCAGCTTTCTTTTGATTTCCATTTGCATGGAATATCTTTTTCCATCCCCTCACTTTCAGTCTGTATGTGTCCCTAGGTCTGAAGTGGGTCTCTTGTAGACAGCATATATATGGGTCTTGTTTTTGTATCCATTCAGCCAGCCTGTGTCTTTTAGTTAGAGCATTTAATCCATTTACATTTAAGGTATTTATCAATATGCATGTTCCTATTACCATTTTCTTAATTGTTTTGGGTTTGTTTTTGTAGGTCTTTTCCTTCTCTTGTGTTTCCTGCCTAGAGAAGTTCCTTTAGCATTTGTTGTAAAGCTGGTTTGGTGGTGCTGAATTCTCTTAACTTTTGCTTGTCTGTAAAGGTTTTAATTTCTCTGTCAAATCTGAATGAGATCCTTGACGGGTAGAGTAATCTTGGTTGTAGGTTTTCCCCTTTCATCACTTTAAATATGTCCTGCCACTCCCTTCTGGCTTGCAGAGTTTCTGCTGAAAGATCCCTTTTGTCTCTGTTTATTCTTTTTTCTTTTGCACTACCCAGGTACATGGGGATTTTCTTGCCTTTTGGGAAGTCTGAGATCTTCTGCCAGCGTTCAGTAGGTGTTCTGTAGGAGTTATTCCACATGTAGATGTATTTTTAATGTATTTGTGGGGAGGAAGGTGATCTCCACGTCTTACTCCTCCACCATCTTGAAGATCCCTCCTGGTCTTTATCTTTTAAAAATAAAGAAGAAAAACCTCAAGAGTTCTAAACAAGGAAATAACACTACCAGAATTTTATTTTATAGAAGTTGCTTGGACTATAGTCTAAAGAGTAGATTGGTGCGGAGGAAAGCACAGTTGTCAGGAGACTTGTTAGGCAGGGAAACAGAGAGCAATTAGGGGGAGTCATGGACATAGGGAGGGGTGGACTGGTGTGAGAGATACTTGGGAGGGAGAATTATCAGGACTTGGTGATTGGATGTAGGAGTTAGGAAGATCTCAAGGGTCCCTCTCAGTTTTCTGATTGGAGCAATGGATGGATGATGGGGCAATTCACTGAAAGACAACACAGGAGGAGGAGCATTTTTGAGAGAGAGAGACCAGGAGTTCAGTTTTGGACATGTTGAGATTCAGGTGCCTGTGAACCATCCAATGAAGATGTCAAGGAAAGAGTTGTATATAGGGGTCTGGAGTCTAGAAGAAATCTTTCTGTTGGAATTTAGGAGTTATTTATATATGAATGGTATTTGAAGTCTCAGGGTGTGATTGCCAAGTGAAGGAATATGATATGAGGACAGCCTAGGATAGAGCCTGTGGTGGATGCTGTGCTCCCAGATAGATCCCCCTTCAGGATGGAAAGTCTTTTGTCCCTTGGCTGTTGGCTGACAGCCTTAGCTATTAACCCTCTCCAGGAATTGCCCTTGGCCAAAGAGTGACACTTTGGCCAAGGTCTTGCCCTCTTGGGAAGGGCGTTCACTTGCATCTCAACTCAGGACAACTATGAAGGTCCATCCCAGCTTTATAGGTACTTGTGAGATTGGCTGAGGGCTTTGTTGAGACTGTATCACCGTTCAAGTGCTCCCTCTAACCAATTCTGCTTCCTTCCCTTCCTTTCTTTATCCTGAGAGTACTCCTGAATAAAATTTCTACATTCAAACTCTCAAAATTGGCTTTTGGAGAAACCTGTCCCACAGCAGAACTTTCCACTCAGTTGAGACTTATTTTACAGCATAGACTGGGAAGCACTTTGTTAGATGAGACAGATGAGAAGATCGATCATTTAACAGGAAGAGAGCCCCTTGGAATGCCTTTTAAACCATACATTTCCAGGCAAAATTTAGAAACTTCTCAAAAAGCCTTTATTCTTATCAGCTTATTTCTTTCTAAGTGGATCCCCAGCCCTTAATTGGAATGGTTCTTTGTAAGCCTTCCTGTATCAAGCTGATGTCAATTTTCACCCCCAGGGCTTGCCTCCTTTACAGTGTCTCCTTCTTCATCTATTTCTAGCCAACCAGAGGAGACATTTGCACTGGGTTTTCTGCCACTTGCCTTTCAGTTTCTCTATTGTTCTTTTTCCCTTTAAATCAAAAGTAGGCAGTGTCCCCTTCCCTTTTTAAGAAGAAAGAGAATCTCAAGCTTTTCATAGCTTTCTGACTGCTGTTATTTGAAATGTAAATATAGAGCTTCTAGCAATAATATGAGCCTAGCTTCCCTTTATGCTTGCCTCTGGGAGAGTCTTAGGGCAGATTTCCAAAAAGCTTATATTCCTATCATACCATTAAATTTGGAATAAACTCTTAAACTGACAACTAAACAAGATTTATAATGAGACATCTAAAGTGCTTTTTTTAAAAAAAAATTTATATATTTATGGCTGTGTTGGGTCTCTGTTGCTGCACGTGGACTTTCTCTAGTTGTGGCGCGTGGGGGCTACTCTTCATTGCAGTATGCGGGCTTCTCACTGGGGTGGCTTCTCTTGTTGTGGAGCACAGGCTCTAGATATGTGGGCTTCAGTAGTTGTGGCATGCGGGCTTAGTTGTTCTGCGGCTTGTGGGATCTTCCTGGATCAGGGCTCGAACCCATGTCTCCTGCATTGGCAGGCAGATGCTTAACCACTGCACCACCAGGGAGGCCCCTAAAGTGCTCTTAGGGACTTCCCTGGTGGTCCAGTTGTTAAGCATCTGCCTGCCAATGCAGGGGACACAGATTTGGCCCTTGGTCAGGAAACTAAGATCCCACATGCCATAGAGCAACTAAGTCTGCATGCTCTAGAGCCCGCGTGCCACAACTACTGAGCCCATGTGCTCTGGAGCCCGTGCCACAACTAGAGAGAAGCCCACCCACTGTAGCTGTATAGCAAGGAGTCTGAACGCCACAACAAAAGACTTCGCATGCTACAGCAAGGGTCCCGTGTGCTGCAATTCAGACCCAATGCAGCCAAATAAAATAAATAAATAAATGAATATATTTTTTAAAAGATTACTTAATGTGACCTAGTCAAGAAATAAAGTCCAATTATAGAAGACCAGTAAGCAAAATACAAACAACAGAAGGAAGGGTTTGCAATTATATTTTACATAGAGAGGAATCCAAATCATGAAATATTAAATAGGACTAATAGGTTATTTTACATCTATAAACAAAACTCATAAGAAGATGTGGCATCATGAAACTATGTGCCAAATAATGTAGCTTTAATGCAAGGAGAAACATCACAACAATAATGGAAAACAGCAACACCCCTCTCTCATTTCTTGACAGATCAAGCAAGTAAAAAATCAATGAAGGTATAGAAGATTTAAATAACTTAAGGAACAGACTTGATTTAATAGTTATGTATAAAAATCTGCATTTATGTAGAATGTGACTTCGTTCTTTATGCTAAGAGAATTTTAACAGAAATAGTTCATATGTTAGGCTACAATGAAAATTTACTACATTCCCCAAAGCAGAAAATAAACAGAAAACACTCTTGGACTACATGCAATGAAACCAGAAACTAGTCTCAAGAGATGTAAATTAGTAACAATGAAAACCAAGCATTTAGGAATTAAAATGAAACAAAATTATTTTACTGAATGACTCTTGAGTCAGAGAAGCAAATCTTCAGTTATACAATATTTGAAGGAGGATAATAAAAAAGCAGCACTAATCAGAGATATATTAAAGTAATAGCATTAATTTATTTTATTGTAGAACAGGAAGAAAGTAAATCAATAAACTAGATATTTGTTCCAGGAAGTTCAAAAGAGAAAAATGAGATACAAACAAGGGAGTGAAGAATAAGAAAATAATTTAAAAAATAAGTTAATAAATTATAAAACTAAAAAAAACCCCTGAGCTAGTTATAAAAAATGCTTATCTAATAATTGAATAATAAGAGTAAATATTTATTTTTCACTTATAGTTGTTGTTCTAAGCAATATATATATATATATATATATATATATATATATATATATATACTCATCTAATCCTTATAATGAGCCTATGAAGTATTACTAGTACTCTCAATTAACAATGAGGACATTGAGGCACAGAGAGGTTAAGTAACTTTTACCCCAAATCAGAAATCTAGCAAGTGACAGAGCTGAGATTTGACCCCAGATAGTCTGGCTGCTAAGACTATGTCCTTAATTCTCACACTATACTCACAATTATGAAGGAAAATAGTTACAAGCTCATGGAAATAATAAATAACAATTTAAAAATTTATAAGTGAAAACAAGCCATATGATATTATGCTATAAACATAGGTAATTTAAACATATTCTTTGTAAGTAATATATGGTAACAGTCACCTGGAATTATCAGGTAATGCTCAAAAGAATAACTGTTTCTTTGTTTTATCCAAGCCAGTGCCTATACACTACCTTAAGTGTGTATTATTAATTTAAAAGTAAAGTTGATAAACTAAACTGTTCATCAGGGGATTGTAGTATACACACATCAGTTTTGGTTTTTTTTTTTTTTTTTTGAGTGCTCAACACTCCTTCCAACTTTTTGAATACTCCCTTCCTTTCTTACAAGAAATGGCTTTGTCCCCATCAACCATCTGGTTTGAGTAGGGGGTCATCTTCAGATCTCATTTCTCTTGTCAGAAATGGACACTGGATTCAATTGTGCCTACCAGAGTCCTTCCTTGGAAGTTTTGAACTTAGGACTTGAGAGAACAAGTCTCATGTTGTTCTTTGGTATGAAGGAGATTATCTTAGCAATATTTCAGCTGAGAACAACTAAAATTTTGGTTAAAATAAAACCAGCTGTTTGAAACAGCGATGAGATACCGCTACATACCTATTACATTGGTTAAAATTCAAAACACTGACAGCACCAAATGCTGGTGAGAATGTGGAACAACAGGGACGCTCATTCATTGCTGGTGGGAATGAAAAATAGTTCAAACACTTTGGAAGATGGTTTGGCAGTTTCTTTCAAAAGTAAACATACTCTGACTGTTCTATCCAATAGTGCTGTTTTTGGTATTTATCCAAATGAATTGAAAACTATGTTTACATAAAAACCTGCACATACATGTTTAAAGTAGCTTTATTCATAATTGCCAAAAGTTGGAAGCAACCAAGATGTCTTTCAATAGGTGACTGAATAAATAAACTGTGGAACATCCAGACAATGGAATACTATTCAGTGGTAAAAAATGACCAGTCAAATCATGAAAAGACATGAGGAACTTCAAATATATATTGCTAAGTGAAAGGAGCCAATCTGAAAGGGCAACATACTGTAAGATTCCAACTTTATGTCATTTTGAAAAAGTGGAATTTATAATCTGTGGTTTCCACAAGGGATTTTTAAGGCAGTGGAACTCTTCTGTATGATACTGTAATAATGAGTATATCACATACTTGTACTAGTGGATACATTATACATTTGCCAAAACTCATAGAATGTACAACACAAAGTAAACCCTAATGTAAACAATGGATTCTAGTTACTAATAATGTATAAATATTGGCTCATCAATTGTAACAAAGGTACCACACTAATGTCAGATATTAATAATAGGAGAAATTGTGTATGTGTTTTGCTGTGTGTGCATGTGTGGGGTGGGGGGTGGCAGGAGAGAGGATATATGAAAACTCCGTACTTTCCACTCAATTTTTCTGTAAACCTAAAACTGCTTTTAAAAACAAAGCCTGTTAATCAAAAACAAAACAAAGCCCAAAGTAGCTGTTTGAAAGAGAGAGAGACCAATGAAACAAGGAATTGAAGAGCTATGGTTCTGGAGAGAAGTTAATAATGGATTGGGGCAAGCCTCAGATTCTCTACTGCTTTCCTCCTTCACACTGCCAATTCTTGATGGCAGACCTAGAAGCTGAGAAGAAAGCAGTGGCCAAGAGCTTTCAGCAGTCTCTTGGGACTGGGGAATCAAACACTGGAGTTCATTGCTACCAAGATATCCAGGACTGGAAGGGGACATGTTCCCAGAGAAAAGGGAACTGCTGAGCAGTCAGCCCAAACTTCCCTACCATTTTTTTCCCTCAAGATGTTTTCTGATCCCTAATCTGTACTTGAGACTGGTGGCCCAAATGTAAAGTGGATATGAAGAGGTTAAGAAACTTAAACAGAATCTTTGAAGCCTCCTGGTGCCACAAGAGACAACAGTTGGAATTCAATGTCTGCCTTGGAGGAGGAGTCTTGGTAAATGTCCTAGGCTTCTGTTTGAAGCCCCGAAGGGACTGTTGAAACCCCAAATAGACCAGACCTTACAAGAACTGAAACTCAGCCTCTATCTCAATCCCTAAGTGGACCAAGGTGAATTGCTCCTATTTAACTCCCTGTGAGAATTAAAGTAATTTAACTTTGTTAGAAGAAGATAGTATCTAGTTCCTTTATACTTTTTTCATATAAAATGTAAGACATTCAATAAAAAATTAATAGGCATGCCAGAATCTAATTAGTAAAAGTCAGGAGAGAAAAAGACATAATGGAGATTCACATGAGATACAGATACTAAAGTTATCAAACATGGATTTAAAAGTATATGTGAGTAATAGCATCAAAAAATGACAAGATGCAGAGTGTCACCAAAGACCTGAATTTGATAAAAAGAACTATAAAAACTATTTAGAAAAAAATTAATAACTAAAATCAAGAACTCAATAGTTGATTTAACAGTAAATTGGATAAATTAAACAGAAAATAAAACCCACAAAGATTACACAGATGAAAAGATTAGTCAAGTGGAAGATGGAAAATATTTAAAGTATGTAGAGGAAAAATAAAAATAGATGGACAATGCAGAAAATACCATAAGAGATATTGGGCAAAATCTAAAGATGTGTAATTAGCAAGCCAGAAAAAGGATAAAGTGGTGCTAATAAATATCTGAAGAAATAAAGTAACAGGAAATCAACAGAGAAAATCAATGAAACCAAAAGATGATTCTTTGAAAATATCAATAAAATTAATAAGCTTCTTACCAAGGTAACAAGGGAAAAAAGAGGGAAGAAATAAATTACTAATATCAGAAATAAAAGAGGGTACATCACTGCCAATCCCATGGAAATTAAAAGGATTATAAAGGAATACTAGGAGTAACTCTTTGCTCACATATTTGATAACCTAGATGAAATGGACCAGTTCCTTGAAAGACACAGAAAAAATAGAAAATCTGAATAGGCTTATATCTATTAATGAATCTTAATCAATAATTAATAACCTTCCGTAACAGAAAGCACCAGGCCCACATGGGTTCACCAGTGAATTCTACCAAATACTTAAGGAAAAAATGATACCATTCTCTACAATCTCTTTCAGAAGATAGAAGCAGAGGAAAAACTTCCAAACTCATTATCCTAGTCCTGGTCTAGCATCATTCTAATGCCCAAACCAGACAAAGACACTACCAAAAAGAGAAAACCACAAACCAATATCTCTTATTGAACATAAATGCAAAAATCCTCAATAAAATATTAGCAAATTGAATGCCATAATGTATAAAAAGAATTACACATGCAACCAGGTGGGATTTATCCCAGGTATGCAAGGCTGGTTCAACATTTGAAAATCAATTAATGTAATCCATTACCTCAATAGGCTGAAGAAGAGAAATCACATGTTCATTTCAATAGGTGCAAAAAAGCATTAGATAAGATCAAACATCAGTTCATGATAAAAGCTAGGAATAGAGGGGAACTTCCTCAACTTGATTAAGATTATCTGCAAAAAACTACAGCTAACATCATAGTTAATGGTAAGAAACTGGAAGCTTGCCTACAAAGATCAGGAACAAGGCAAGGATGTCCCCTCTCACCATTGCTTTTTGACATCATACTGGGAGTACCAGATAATACATTAAGACAAGAAAAGGAAATGAAAGGTATACAAGATGGGGAAGGAAAAATTAAAACTGTTTTTGTTTGTAGATGATATGATTGTCTATGTAAAAAATCCAAAAGAATCAACAAGAAAATTCCTGGAATTAATACTCAATTGCATCTAGGTTGCAGAAAACAAACAATATGCAAAAGTCAATTGCTTTCCTATATACCAGCAATGAACATGTAGAACTTGAAATTAAAAACACAATACCATTTACAGTATCACTAAAATATGAAATGCTTAGGTATAAGTGTAACAAAATATGTACAAGATCTATATGAGGAAAATAACAAAAATATGATGAAAACAACAAAAATCTGATGAAAGAAATCAAAGAACTAAATAAATGGAGAAACATTCCATGTTCATGGGTAGGACAAATCAATTTTTTCAAGATGTGGGTTTTTCTTAACTTGATCTATAGATTCAATGCAATCTCAGTAGAAATCCCAGAAAAAGTTATTTTATGGGTATCAACAAGCTGCTTCTAAAGTTTATGTGGAGGGGCAAAAGACCCAGAATAGCCAACACAATATAGAAGGAGAAGAACAAAGTTGTAGGATAGAAACTACCTGACTTTAAGACTTACTGTAAAGCTGCACTAATCAAGACAGTATGATATTGGTGAAAGAATAGACAAGTAGGGCTTCCCTGGTGGCACAGTAGTTGACAGTCCTCCTGCCAATGCAGGGGACACGGGTTCGTGCCCCGGTCCGCGAAGATCCCACATGCCGTGGAGCAGCTGGGCCCATGAGCCATGGCTGCTGAGCCTGCACGTTTGGAGCCTGTGCTCCACAACGGGAGAGGCCACGACAGTGAGAGGCCTGCATACTGCAGAATAGACAAGTAGAATAATGTAACAGAATAGAGAACCCTGAAATAGGGCCTACATAAATATAGACAACTGATTTTTGATAAAGGAGTAAAGGCAATAAAATGGAGAAAAGAGACTTTTCAACAAATGGTGCTGGAACAATTGGGCATCCATATGCAAAAAAGGAAAAGAAAAAGAATCTAGACACAGATCTTATACCTTTCACAAAAATTACCTCAAAATGGACCAAAGACCCAAATGTAAAGTGCCAAAATATACAACTCCTAGAAGATAACATAGGGGAAATTCTAGATGACCTTGAGTTTGGTGTTGACATTTAAGATACAGCAGCAAACAAATGGCTCATGGAAGAATGAAGTAATAAGCTGTACTACATCAAAATTAAAATTTCTGCTCTGCAGAAGACACTGTCAAGAGAATGAAAAAACAAGTCACAGACTAGGAGTAAATATTTGCAAAAGTTGCATCTAATCAAGGACTGTTAACCAAAATATATAAAGAATTCTTAAAATTAAACAATAATAAAAAAACCAATTAAAAAATGGGCCAAAGACCTTAACTGACACCTCCGCAAACAAGATATATGGATGGCAAACAAGCATATGACAGCACCAAATGCTGATGAGAATGTGGAGCAACAGGAGCTCTCATTCATTGCTGGTATGAATGCAAAATGGTACAGACACTTTGGAAGAAGTTTGGCCATTTCTTACAAAAGTAAGCATACTTTTATCATTTGATCCAGCAATCGAACTCCTTGGTATTTACCCAAATTAATTGAGAACTTATGTCTACACCAAAACCTGCAAACAGATGTTTATAGCAGCTTTATTCATAACTGCCAAAACTTTAAAGCCACAAACATGTCCTTCAGTAGGTGAATGGATAAACTGTGGTACATGCAGATAATGGAATAGTATTCACACTGAAAAGAGATGAGCCATCAAGACATAAAAAAACATGGAGGAAACTTAAATGCATATTACTAAGTGAAAGAAGTCAATCTGAAGAGACAACATACTGTAGGATTCTAATTATGACATTAGGGAAAAGGCAAAACTACGGACGGAGTGGTTGCCAAAGACTGGGGGGAGGGTGGTGAATAAGTGGAATAAAGAGAGGCTGAAACTACTCTGTATGATAGTCTAGTGGTAGATGCATATCAGTATAAATTTGTGCAAACCCATAGAAGGTACAACACCAAGAGTGAAACTTAATGTAAACCATGGACTCTGGGTGATAATGATGTGTCAATGTAGATTCATCAATTGTAACAAATGTACCACTCAAGTGGGGGATGTTAAAAATGGAGGAGGTTATGAATGTGTAGGAGCAGAGGACACATGGCAAATCTCTGTACCTTCCATTCAGTTTTTCTGCTCTAAAAAAAAAAATCTATTTAAAAAATGAGGCAAGAAAATTTGTCTAATCTGACAAAAGACATCAAACCACAGACTCAAGAAGTACAATGAACCCTATTCAAGATAAAGTAAAAACGCATTTTGGTACATCATAATAAAACTTCTGAAAATTAAGCCATGAGAAATATTAAAAGGATACAAAGTAAAAAAGAAATATTATCTTCAAAGGAGAAACAATAAGAGAGACAGTTGCTTTATCAAGAAAAATGAAAACAATATGATACCACCTTTTAAAGGGCTGAAAAATAAAATCAACTGCCAACCAAGAACATTATACTGAGCAAAAATATCCTTTGTAATAGAAAGCCAATGTCAAGCAAAAATGAGGGATCTTATTACAATAAAGCTATACTAAAGTAAATACTAAAGACTATTCTCTTTTAGAATAAATTTGGGAATAAAAATGATCCTAGATGGAAGTGCAAAATGCAGACAGCAATAAAAAGTGAAATAAAGGATAAACATCTGGGGAAATCTAAATGAATATTGACAATAAAACTTAATTAAAACAATAATCTATGGTGGAGAGGTTGGTTCAAGGTGGCGGAGTAGAAGGACATGTGCTCACTCTTGCGAGAGCACTGGAATCACAACTAACTGCTGAACAGTCATTGACAGGAAGACACTGGAACTCACCAAAAAAAAAAAAAAAAAAAAAAAATCCCCCACATCCAAAGACAAAGGAGAAGCCACAGTGAGATGGTATGAGGGGTGCAATCACAATAAAATCAAATCCCATAAACTTTGGGTCGGTGACTCACAAACTGGAGAACAAATACCACAGATGTCCACCCACTGGTGTGAGGGTTCTGAGCCCCACGTCAGGCTTCCAAACCTGGGGGTCCAGCAACAGGAGGAAGAATTCCCAGAGAATCAGACTATGAAGGCTAGCAGAATTTGACTGCAGGACTTCGACAGGACTGGGGGAAACATAGACTCCACTCTTGGAGGGCACAGGCAAAGTAGTGTGCACATCAGGACCCGGGGGAAGGAGCAGTGACCCCATAGGAGACTGAACCAGACCTACTCTCCTGCAGAGACGAGGGGTGGCTATGGTTCACTGCAGAGACAAGGACACTTACAGCAGAAGTTCTGGGAAGTACTCCTTGGCATGAGCTCTCCCAGAGTCCACCATTAGCACTACCAAAGAGCCTATAGCTTTCAATGCTGGGTAACAACCAACAGGAAGGGGACTCACCCCCACTCATCAACAGACAAGCCGATTAACGTTTTACTGAGCACTGCCCACCAGAGCAACACCCAGCTCTACCCACCACCAGTCCCCCCCATCAGGAAGCTTGCACAAGCCTCTTAGATAGCCTCATCCACCAGAGGGCAAACAGCAGAAGCAAGAAGAACTACCATCCTGCAGCCTGTGGGACAAAACCCACATCAACAGAAAGATAGACAAAATGAAAAGGCAGAGGACTATGTACCAGATGAAGGAACAAGATAAAACCCCAGAAAAACAACTAAATGAAGTGGAGATAGGCAACCTTCCAGAAAAAGAATTCAGAATAATGATCGTGAAGATGATCCAGGACCTTGTAAAAAGAATGGAGGTAAAGATCGAGAAGATGCAAGAAAATGTCTAACAAAGACCTAGAAGAATTAAAGAACAAACAAACAGAGATGAACAATACCATAACTGAAGTGAAAAATACACTAGAAGGAATCAATAGCAGAATAACTGAGGCAGAAGAATGGATAAGTGACCTGGAAGATAGAATGGTGGAATTCACTGCTGTAGAACAGAATAAAGAAAAAAGAATGAAAAGCAATGAAGACAGCATTAGAAACCTCTGGGACAACATTAAACTCACTAACATTTGCATTATAGGAGTCCGAGAAGAGAGAGAGAGAGAAAGACCTGAGAAAATACTTAAAGAGATTTTAGTTGAAAACTTCCCTAACATGGGAAAGGAAATAGCCACCCAAGTCCAGGAAGCACAGAGAGTCCCAGGCAGGATAAACCCAAGGAGGAACATGCCTAGACACATAGTAATCAAACTGACAAAAATTGAAGGCAAAGAAAAATTGTTAAAAGCAACAAGGGAAAAATGACAACATACAAGGAAACTCCCATAAGGTTAACAGCTGATTTCTCAGCAGAAACTCTACAAGCCAGAAGGGAGTTACACAATATATTTAAAGTGATGAAAGGGAAGAACCTACAACCAAGATTACTTTACCCATCAAGCATCTCGTTTAGATTTGATAGAGAAGTCAAAAGTTTTACAGACAAGGAAAAGCTAAGAGAATTCAGCACCACCAAACCAGCTTTACAACAAATGCTAAAGGAACTTCTCTAAGTGTGAAACACAGAGAAGAAAAGGACCTACAAAAACAAACTCAAAACAATTAAGAAATGGCAATAGGAACATATATATTGATGATTACCTTAAATGTGAATGGATTGAGAGCTCCAACCAAAAGACACAGGCTTGCTTAATGGATACAAAAACAAGACCCATATATATGCTGTCTACAAGAGACCCATTTCAGACCTAGGGAAACATACAGACTGAAAGTGAGGGGATGGAAAAAGGTATTCCATGCAAATGGAAGTCAAAAGAAAGCTGGAGTATCAATACTCATATCAGATAAAATAGACCTTATAAGAGACAAGGAATGACACTACATAACGATCATAGGATCAATCCAAGAAGAAGATACAACAATTATAAATATATATGCACCCAACATAGGAGCACCTCAATACATAAGGTAAATGCTAACAGCTATAAAAGAGGAAATTGACAGTAACACAATAATAGTGGGGGACTTTAACACCGCACTAATACCAATGGACAGATCATCCAGACAGAAAATTAATAAGGAAACACAAGCTTTAAATGACACAGTAGACCAGACAGATTTAATTGATATTTATGGGACATTCCATCCAAAACCAGCAGATTACACTTTCTTCTCAAGTGCACATGGAACATTCTCCAAGATACATCACATCTTGGGCCACAAATCAAGCCTCGGTAAATTTAAGAAAATTGAAATCATATCAAGCATTGTTTCCGCCCACAATGCTATGAGATTAGAAATAAATTACAGGGAAAAAATATAAAAAACACAAACACATGGAGGCTAAACAATACATTACTAAATAACCAAGAGATTGCTGAAGAAATAAAAAATACCTAGAGAAAAATGGCAACAAAAACACGATGATCCAAAACCTATGGGATGCAGCAAAAGCAGGTCTAAGAGGGAAGTTCATAGCAGTACAATCCTACCTCAAGAAACAAGAAAAATCTCAAGTAAACAATCTAACCTTACACCTAAAAGAACTAGAGAAAGAAGAACAAACAAAACCCAAAGTTAGTAGAAGGAAAGAAATCATAAAGATCAGAGCAGAAATAAATGAAATAGAAGCAAAGAAAACAACAGCAAAGATCAATAAAACTAAGTCTGGTCCTTTGAGAAGATAAACAAAATTGATAAACTTTTAGCCAGACTCATCAAGAAAAAGAGGGAGAGGACTCAAATCAATAAAATTAGAAATGAAAAATGAGAAGTTACAACGGACACTGCAGAAATACAAATCATCATAAGAGACTACTACAAGCAACTCTATGCCATAAAATGGACAACCTGGAAGAAATGAACAAATTCTTAGAAAGGTATAACCTTCCAATACTGAACCAGGAAGAAATAGAAAATATGAACAGACCAATCACAAGTAATGAAATTGAAACTGTGATTAAAAATCTCCCAAAAAATAAAAGTCCAGGACCAGATGGCTTCACAGGTGAATTCTATCAAACATTTAGAGAAGAGCTAACACCTATGCTTCTCAAACTCTTCCAGAAAATTGCAGAGGAAGGAACACTCCCAAACTCATTCTACGAGGACACCATCACCCTGATACCAGAACCAAAGATACTACATAAAAAGAAAATTACAGACCAATATCACTGATGAATGTAGATGCAAAAATCCTCAACAAAATACTAGCAAACAGAATCCAACAACACATTAAAACGACCATACACCATGATCAAGTGGGATTTATCCCAGGGATGCAAGGATTCTTCAATATACGCAAATCAATCAATGTGATATACCATATTAATAATTGAAGAATAAAAACCACACAATAATCTCAATAGGTACAGAAAAATCTGTCGACAAAATTCAACATCCATTTATGATAAAAACCCTCCAGAAAGTAGGCATAGAGGGAAGCTACCTCAACATAATGAAGGCCATATATGACAAACCCACAGCTAACACTGTTATAAATGGTGAAGAACTGAAAGCATTTCTTCTAAGATCAGGAACAAGACAAGGATGTCCACTCTTGCCACTAATACTCAACATAGTTTTAGAAGTGCTAGCCACAGCAATCAGAGAAGAAAAAGAAATAAAAGGAATACAAATTGGAAAAGAAGAAGTAAAACTGTCACTTTTTGCAGATGACACGATACTATACATAGAGAATCCTAAAGATGCCACCAGAAAACTACTAGAGCTAAGCAATGAGTTTGGTAAAGTTACAGGATACAAAATTAATGCACAGAAATCTCTTGCATTCCTATACACTAACAATGAAAGATCAGAAAGAGAAATTAAGGAAACAATTCCATTCACTATTGCAGCAAAAAAAATAAAATACCTAGGAATAAACCTACCTAGGGAGGTAAAAGACCTGTACTCAGAAAACTATAAGACACTGAGGAAAAAAATCAAAGATGACACAAACAGATGGAGAGATATACCATGCTCTTGGACTGGAAGAATAAATATTGTGAAAATGAGTATATTACCCAAAGCAATCTACACATTCAAAGAAATTCCTATCAAATTACCAATGGCATTTTTTGCAGAACTAGAACAAAAAAATTTTAATTTATATGGAGACACAAAAGACCCCGAATAGCCAAAGCAATCTTGAGGGAAAAAAAACAGAGCTGGAGGAATCAGACTCCCTGACTTCAGACTATACTGCAAAGCTACAGTAATCAGACAATAAGGTACTGGCACAAAAACAAACATATAGATCAATGGAACAGGATAGAAAGCCCAGAGATAAACCCATGCACCTATGGTCAACTAATCTATGACAAAGGAGGCAAGTATATACAATGAAGAAAATACAGTCTCTTCAATAAGTGGTGCTGGGAAAACTGGACAGCTACATGTACATGAAATTAGAACATTCCCTAACACCATACACAAAAATAAACTTAAAATGGGTTAAAGACCTAAATGTAAGACTTGAATCTATAAAACTCTTAGAGGAAAACATAGGAAGAATACTCTTTGACATAAATCACAGCAAGATCTTTTTTTGACCTACCTCCTAGAGAAATGGAAATGAAAAGAAAAAGAAACAAATGGGACCTAATGAAACTTACAAGCTTTCACACAGCAAAGGGAATTATAAACAAGACGAAAAGACAACCCTGAGAATGGGAGAAAATATTTTCAAATGAATCAATGGACAAAGGATTAATCTCCAAAATATATAAACAGCTCATGCAGCTCCATATTAAAAAAAACAACCCAATCCAAAAATGGGCAGAAGACCTAAATAGACATTTCTCCAAAGAAGACATACAGTTGGCCAAGAAGCACATGAAAAGCTGCTCAATATCACTAATTATTAGAGAAATGCAAATCAAAACTACAATGAGGTATCACATCACACCAGTCAGAATGGGCATCATCAGAAAATCTACAAACAACAAATGCTGGAGAGGGTGTGGAGAAAAGGGAACCCTCTTGCCCTGTTGGTGGGAATATAAATTGATACAGCCAATATGGAGAACAGTATGGAGGTTCCTTAAAAAACTAAAAATAGATCTACCATATGACCCAGCAATCCCACTACTGGACACATACCATAATTCAAAAAGACACATGCACCCCCATGTTCATTATAGCACTATTTACAATAGCCAGGTCATGGAAGCAACCTAAATGCCCATTGACAGATGAATGGATAAAGAAGATGTTGTACATGTATGCAGTGGAATATTACTCAGCCATAAAAAGGACTGAAATTGGGTCATTTGTAGAGTCCTGGATGGACCTTGAGACTGTCACGGAGTCCTGGATGGACCTTCACTCTGTCACAGAGTGAAGTAAGTCAGAAAGAGAAAAACAAATATCATATATTAACGCATGTATGTGGAATCTAGAAAAATGGTACAGATGAACCGGTTTACAAGGCAGGGATAGAGACACAGATGTAGACAACAAATGTATGGACACCAAGGGGGGAAAGTGGGGGTGTTGTGGTGGTGGTGGGATGAATTGGGAGATTGGGATCAACATATATACACGAATATGTATAAAGTAGATAACTAATAAGAACCTGCTGTATAAAAAAATAAAATGAAATAAAATTCAAGAAAAAGAAAAGAAAAAAAAATAATCTCTGGTGGGTTTTCAATATATGTATAATGTAAAATTTATGATAGCAGGATCACAAAAGTAGTAGAGTGTGGTTAAATTGTTCTAAGATCCTTGAAAAATAAAAATATTAATTTATATTAGACTATAATAAATCAAAGTTGCACATTGCAATCTGCAAGTTAATGAGCAAAGTAATAAAAAAAGAAATAATTAAAACAAATATAGGTAAAACTAACAAAATATTTTAATAACCCAAAAAAAGGTAAAAAAGGAGAAAGGAATAAAGAATATATAGGACACATAGAAAACAAATAGTAAGATGGTAGATTAAACTCAGATATATCAATAATTAGATTCAGTATTAGCAAGTCTGTAAAAAGACAAAGAATTTCAGATTGGATAAAATTTAAACCCAGGTATATGCTGCTTGCATGGGTCATACCTCAAATATAAGAACACAGAGAGATTGAAGATTTCATCAAAGGATGAAAAAGTATTTCCTGTACAAACATTAACAAAAGCAAGCTGGTAAATCTATGCTAACACCAGATAAAGAAGACTTTAAAACAAGATGCAGCTGTAGAGATAGAGGATATTTCATAATGACAGAAAAGTGTTAATCCAACAGAAACAATTCTAAGTTTGTATCAACTTAATTTTGTATGCTCAAATATGTAAAGCAAAAAGTAACAGAAATAGGGACTTCCCTGGTGGTCCAGTGGTTAAGAATCCTCCTTCCAATGCAGGAGATGTGGGTTCAATCCCTGGTGGGGGAACTAAGATCCCACATGTCACGGGGCAACTAAGCCTGTGCACTGCAACTACTGAGCACGTGAGCTACAACTAGAGAGAAGCCCTTGCCACAATGAAGAGTCCATGTGCTGCAACTAAGACCCAAGACAGCCAAAAATTAAATAAATAAATATTTTAAAAAGGGATTAAATAACTAACAGAAATAGGGATTAAATACTAATAGAAATAAAAGAAGTAGGTAAGTCCACAATTACAGTAGGAAACTTTAGTACACTTATTGCAGTTATTGATAGAACAAACAGATTAAAAAAATCAACGTGCAGATTTGAACAATATGATAAACAACCCTAACCACGTTGACTTATACAGAATCCTGCACCCAACAATTCAAGGATACTCATTCTTTTCAAGTGCACATGAAACATTTGACAAAATTGGCCATAGGCTGAGCCATAAAGCCTGTTTTAATAAATTTCAAGGGAATAAAATCCTAAATAACATTTTCTTTGATCACAGTGCAATAAGGTATTCATTTATAACAAAAGAGATATCTAGAAAAATCCCCAAATGTTTGGGCATTAAACAGTACTCTTCAGAGAAAGGGAATCTCACTGTCCATTAAGAGGTAATCCTGAAGGCTGTTGTTAACCTTAACTTTTGTTTTATGGAGGAAAATGATCTGAGAAAATAAAGTCAACACAGAGAGAAGCAGAAAAAAAGATAGACAAATTAATCAATTGATCCATCTCTGTGGTCCCTACAGTTGGACTATTTGAGCCAATACATTTCTGATTCAATATAAAGTGACTCCACAAACTTGTTATTTGAAATCACAAGAGTCCTGATTAATGACAACACACAGGAAAGTTTTTCCTCACCTGACCTCTGCTCACTTCTTCTATTTCTTCTGCAGCTTAAACTCCATGCTCTGAACTCTGAACTCCAGCCAGACCAAACTACTCTGCATTCCTGGGAATTGTCCAAGCCTCAGTACATGTCTCTACCCTCTTTGCCTTCCTGTCTCTTATTTGTCCTCTCATCTCAGCTAAGACTTCCTCTGGGAAATCTTTCCTGTTCCTAGGCTAGTACTGTGTAGTGGAATCTCAGTAATCTTACTGTAGTCTGTGCTTCCCTTTATTATAGTGGTCATGTTAGTGTCTGGATTCAGAGAGACTTAGAATTTTGTGACTTACTAGCTGCTTGACATTGGGCCGTCACTTCTATGAGTTTGATTTTTTTTCTTTTGTAAAATAGGGGTAATAACAGTATCTAAACTATAAGGTAATTGTGAGAATTTAATGGTATTATACATGGTAAGTGCTTAGACTATTGCTTGGCACATAGTAAGTACTCAAAAAATGTTAAATATTGTTATCATTACTTCAGAAGTTTGTTGTGAAGTGTAAGAGAAAATGCATACAAAATCTTTATCACAGTACCTGGCACACAGGAAGGACTATGTATCTGCCTGCTAGCTGAGTCTCTTAGTGGACTGTGAAATCTTCAAGATCTGGAACCATGTTGGAGGGGGGTTCAAAGCCCCATGTCTGACCTCATCATCTATGCTTTTTCCACTTCACATTAGTGCCTCTGGGAAGTAGGTGAAGTTTACCTTTAAAGCATTTTAAGCTTCTTTCTTTCATTTAATCATGCTCTATTTCTTTCTCTATGAAGTCTTGGAAGGGGTCATAAAGATTCATTCATTCACACAAAGGTTGATTGACTTTTTGTTCATTTTCATTTTTTTCTTTTTTACTGTTGAGTTTTTTTTTTTTTTTTTTTAAAGAAGATGTTGGGGGTAAGAGTTTATTTATTTATTTATTTATTTATTTTTGCTATGTTGCATCTTCATTTCTGTGCGAGGGCTTTCTCTAGTTGTGGCAAGTGGGGGCCACTCTTCATCACGGTGTGCGGGCCTCTCACTGTCGCGGCCTCTCCTGTTGCGGAGCACAGGCTCCAGACGCGCAGGCTCAGTAGTTGTGGTTCACGGGCCCAACTGCTCCGCGGCATGTGGGATCCTCCCAGACCAGGGCTCGAACACGTGTCCCCTGCATTAGCAGGCAGACTCCCAACCACTGCACCACCAGGGAAGCCCCTACTGTTGAGTTTTGAGAGCTCTTTATATGTTCTGGATACAAGTATTTTGTCAGGTATATATAATTTGAAAATATTTTCTTCAGTCTGTAGTTTGTCTTTTTAAACTGTCTTTGGCAGAACAAAAATTTAAAAACGTGATGAATGCTAATTTACCAATATTTTATACATTGTGATTTTGGTGTCAAGTGTATGAACTGTTTGCCTATCCCCAGAACACAAAGAATTTTCTTTTATGTTTTCTTCACAATGTTTCATAGTTCCATATTTTGCACTTAGATTTATGATCTATATTTGTATAAGGCATATGGTTTAAGTCAAGTTTCATTGTTCAAACACCATTTTTAAAAAAAGATTATCTTTTATGCATTGAAGTGCATTTGCACTTTGTCAAAAAACAATTGACTATTATTTATATGGGTCTATTTCTGTTGTCTCTATTCTCTTCCTTTAATTTATTTGTCAGTCCCATTACTAATACAATGCAGTATAAATAACTGTAGCTGTGTATATAGTAAGTCTTAAAAATGGGCAGTGTGATTCATCAATTTTATTTTTCTTTAAAAAATGGTTTTGGTTATTCTAGTTCCTTTGCCTTTTCATATACATTTTATGTTTTATATTTTTCTTATTATTTTTTAAAATTTATTTTTAATTTTATTTTACTTTTTTAAAAACAACTTTATTGGAGTATAATTGCTTTACAATGATGTGTTAGTTTCTGCTTTATAACAAAGTGAATCAACATACATATACATATATCCCCATATCTCCTCCCTCTTGTGTCTCCCTCCCACCCTCCCTATCCCACCCCTCTAGGTGGTCACAAAGCACCAAGCTGATCTCCCTGTGCTATGCAGCTGCTTCCCACTAGCTATCTACTTTACATTTGGTAGTGTGTATATGTCCATGTCACTCTCTCACTTCATCCCAGCTTACCCTTTCACCCTCCCCGTGTCCTCAAGTCCATTCTCTACGCCTGCATCTTTATTCCTGTCCTGCCCCTAAGTTCTTCAGAATCTTTTTTTTTTTTTTTTAGATTCCATATATATGTGTTAGCACACAGTATTTGTTTTTCTCTTTCTGACTTACTTCACTCTGTATGACAGACTCTAGGTGCATCCACCTCACTACAAATAACTCAATTTCATTCCTTTTTACGACTGAGTAATATTCCAACGTGTATATGTGCCACATCTTCTTTATCAATTCATCTGTCGATGGACTCTTAGGTTGCTTCCATGTCCTAGCTATTGTAAATAGAGCAGTAATGAACATTGTGGTACATGACTCCTTTTGAATCATGGTTTTCTCAGGGTATATGTCCAGTAGTGGGATTGCCGGGTCATATGGTAGTTCTATTTTTAGTTTTTTAAGGAACCTCTATACTGTTCTCCAGTATAGAGGCTGTATCAATTTACATTCCCACCAACAGTGCAAGAGGGTTCCCTTTTCTCCACACCCTCTCCAGCATTTTTTGTTTGTAGATTTTTTGATGATGGCCATTCTGACTGGTGTGAGGTGATACCTAATTGTAGTTTTGATTTGCATTTCTCTAATGATTAGTGATGTTGAGCATTCTTTCATGTGTTTGTTGGCAATCTGTATATCTTCTTTGGAGAAATGTCTATTTAGGTTTTCTGCCCATTTTTGGATTGGGTTGTTTGTTTTTTTTATCATATATATTTTAGAATGATCTAGATTTACTTACAAAAATTGCTACTGAAGATTATAATAGAAAATTAATCCATAAATAAATTTTTAGAGTTGACATCTTTATTATGTTGACTGCTCCAATTCATGAACATGGTATGTCTTCAGTTATTTACGTATCTGAGGTCTTTCATAAGTATTTCATAGTTTTCCCCATACAGATTTGGTACATATTTTGCTAGATTTATACCTAAGTGTTTCATTTGGGAACACTATTTTAAATGATATCTTAAAAACCTTTTGGTTTCTAACTGTTCACTGCTAAAATATAGAAATATTAAGTTTCATACATCCATGTATCTGCAACTTTGCTACACTAGAGATTTAAATTTACATTTAGTCCCAGGAATTAAAAAATAGATTTCTTGGAATTTTTTATGTAAATAATCATGTTGTCTGCAAGTAAGGATAATTTTATTTCTTCCTTTCCAATCTGTTTACCTCTTATTTATTTTTCTTGCCTTATTGCACTGGCTAGTACTTCCAGGTATGATGTTGACTAGGAGTAGTGAGAATGGACATTCTTGCCTGCCTGTCCTAGATCTTGGGAGAAAGACATTCAGTCTTCCACCATTAATTATGACATTAGCTTTTCTTTTCTTTCCTTCCTTCCTTCCTTCCTCTCTCTCCCTTTCTTTCTTTCTTTCTTTCTTTCTTTCTTTCTTTCTTTCTTTCTTTCTTTCTTTCTTTCTTTCTTTCTCTCTTTCTCTCTTTCTCTCTCTCTCTTTCTCTCTCTCTCTCTTTCTTTCTTTCTTTCTTTCTTTCTCTCTCTTATTTCCTCCCTCCCTCCCTCCCTCCCTCACTCCCTTCCTTCCTTCCTTCTTTCCTTCTTTCTTCCTTTCTTTCTTTCCTTCTTTCTTTCTCTCTCCCTTCCTCCCTCCCTATTCTTCCTTCCTTCCTTCCTTCTTTCCTTCCTTCTTCCCTTCCTCCCTCCCTTCCTCCCTCCCTCCTTCTCTTTCTTCTTCTTCCTTTCTTCCTCCCTTATTCCCTCCCTCCTTCCCTCCCTTCTTTCTTCCTTTCTTCCTGCCTTCCTTCCTGCCTTTATCTCTTTCTTTCTTATGCCCTTTATCAGGTTGGGGCACTTCCCTTCTATTCCCAATTTTCTGAGAGTTTTTATTATGAATAAATGTTAAATTTTATTAAAATAATTTTCTCATTGAATTGCATCCCCATGGTAAAGCCCACTTGTTCATGGTGTTTCATTATTTTTGTCTAATGATGGATTTGATTTTCTAATATTTTGTTGAAGATTTTTGCACCTATGTTCATGAGGTATATTGACTTGTAGTTTTCTTGTCTTGTACCGTCTTTTTCTGTTTTTGTATTAAGGTAATGCAGGGTTTGCAAAATGAATTAGGAATTGTTTCCCTCCTCTTTTATATTCTGAAAGAGATTGTGTAAAATTGGTGTTATTTCTTTAAAAATATTTGGTTGCATTCACTGTGAAATCATTTGGGGCTGGAGATTTGTTTTTTCTGGAAGATTTTTAACTACAAATTCAATTTCCTTTATAGTTAGGACTATTCAGGTTATACTTTAATCTTGGGCAAGTTTTGGTAATTTGGTGTTTGAGGAATTGGTCCATTTATATTAGTTCATCAAACTTATGTACATAGAGTTGTTTGTATTAGTCCTTTATTATCCTTTTAATGTCTGTATGCTCCGTAGTGTTATTTCCTCTTGCATTCATCATATTGGGAATTTGTATTTTCTCTCTTTTTTCTTTGTCAGTTTTTCAAGAAGTTTATCTGATTTATTGATCTTGTCAAAGAACCAGCTTTTGGTTTCATTGATTTGCTGTATTGTTTTTTCTGCTTTCAATTTTATTGATTTTTGCTCTTTATTATTTCTTTTCTTCTGCTTGCTTTGGGTTTATTTTGCTCTTCTTTTTTTGTGGGTGATGGCTTAGATTATTGATCTGAGACCTTTATTATCTTATGTTATACACATTTAATGCTGTAAAGTCTCCTCTAAGCACCATTTTAGCTGCACTCCCCCAATTTTTATATCTCATATTTCCATTTTTGTTCAGTGCAAAACATTTTTAAATTTCCCTTGAGACTTTCTCTTTGACACATGGATTATTTCAAAGTTTGCTGTTTAATTTCCAAGTGTTTGGAGACTTGCCCATTATCATTCTGTCATTGATTTCAGGTCTAATTCTATTATGGTCAGAGGACATTCTTTATATAATTTTCAATTTGAAAAACTGTGTTCAGGCTTGTTTTACAACTCAGGATATAGTATATCTTGGTAACTCAGGATATAGTCTATCCTAGTAAGTGTTCCAAGTTCAATTAAAAATAATACATATTCTTCTGTAGTTGGGTGGAGTTTTCTATACATGTCAATTAGATCCAGTTGGTTGATGATGTTGTTCAGTTCTTCTATAACAGTGGTTTTCAACTGGTAGTGGTTTTGCCTTTCTTTCTCAGGGGACATTTGTCAATGTCTGGAGATGCTTTTGATTGTCACAACTTGGGGGAAGATGCTGCTGACACCTAGTAGTAGAGACCAGGAATGCTGCTAAACATCTTACAGTCCACAGAACAACCCATGTCCCCCACAAGAAATAATTATTCAGTCCAAAATGTTAATAGTTCTGAAGTTGAGAAACCCTGTTCTATAGCCTTGCTGATTTTTTAATTTGTTTTTTCAATTAAGAAGATAGGAGTGTTTGAGTCTTCAACTACAATTGTGAACTTGTCCATTTCTCCTTTCAGTTCTGTCAGTTTTTGCTTCATGTATTTTGAAGCTTTGTTATTAAGTTCATACACATTTAGGATTGTTATGTCTTCTTAGTCAATTGACCCTTTCAGCCCATGTAACGTCCCTCTTTATCTCTGGTAATTTTCTTTGCTCTGAAGTCTACTTTGTCTGATAATAACATAGTTACTCCAGCTTTCGTTTGTTTAGCGTTATCATGATGCATCTTCTTCCATCTCATTACCTTTTTTTTTGCTGTTGTCAAATAATCCTTTAGTGAAATATTTTCCTTTGTAGTTTTTAACTAGCTGGGCATTCTACTGTACCATTGTTGATGTCGTCTATGATGCCATGAGGATGAAGGCAATCAAATCACAGCTCATTGACTAGTCAGTCCCCAGCACCTCTTTAATGTCTCTAGAGAGTTCTCTAGCTAAAGATCAGTGCTGCATCTGTCAAGCAATGTTGACAATCTCATCAAAAGTGATATTTCCACTGTGCTTACTGTTTGTCTGCTTCTGTCTGTCTCTGGGTGGTTCCTTGAGGACTTTGGTGGTCAGAGCAGAGGCAGAATGTACTACTTCAATCTGGGCCTGTTTGTTCTGAATGGTTTCTCTATAATCCATAGACCCTTCCAGTAACCAGTTGTCTTGGTGATGTCATCACTAACATTTTTTGGAGACAGATCCAGCAGGATGATCTTGGGGGCCAGGGAAGACGTGGCACTGACTTCCTCACAGGTGTACCTGAGGTTCATGACTTTGGTCTCATTGAGGTCACACTTGGGTGGCATGACAGAGGCAGCTAGTGTCAGATGAACCTAGAGGTGAGAGGACAGAAGACAGTTACACCTTGTCTTCCTTTGAGCTGAAAGCCTGAGCCAGTACTTTTATCCTGCCTGTATCATTTTATTTGAAGTGAGTTTCTTGTTGACAATATATATTTGGTTCATGCTTTTCCTTCATTTTGATAAACTCTTCTTTTTATTTGGTTTGTTTAGACCACTTACACTTAATGTAATTATTGATATGTTTGAATTTAAGTTTACTATTTCATTATTTGTTTTCTGCTTGTTCTCTCTTTTTTGTTGTTGTTGTTTCTCTGTTTTCCATTTTCTTCCTTCTTTTGTGCTATTTGAACTTTTTTCAGTATTCCATTTAAATTTATATATCACATTTTGGACTTTATCTCAGTATATTTTTGGTTATACTAGCGATTACAATAGCATAATTAAGTTTTCACAGTTTAGTTGGAATCAGTACTTTACCACTTCAAGTGGAATATATATTACCACCAGATTGGTCCCTTTATCCTTCACTTATTATGTTGCAGTTGTCTAATATATTACATCTACGTCTACATACTTGGAGAACCTCATCAGAAAATATCATAATTTTTGTTTTCAGTTGTCAAACATCTTTTCCAGAGCTCTACAGGAGAATAATAGTCTATTATATTTAGCACCCCTCAATATAATTCTTCAACAAGGGGCTTCTCCACATCACTCTGGCCCCCTGTTTCTTTCTGCACCCTCTCTCCTGTCCTCACATATAAGGAAGCCTGGATTTTCCATTTCCATGAGACAGGCCCTTATCCTGGACCTTACTAAACTCTCAAGACCTGTGGCTTAGAGTTATTAAAGGCACAGTTTCTGCTTGTGAATCAATCACAAGCGGTGTTGAAGGGACTTCCCTTTTCCTTTGGAGGCAGCAATAATAGAATCAAATACAAGTGTTCACAATTGTTTCCATGTAGCTGTCTACATTTTGTTGTCCTTAGTCAATGCCTACACCTGAAAATCCTCCAGGTCTTTGGAAAAGCAGGGAGTGGGGGACTAACATCTATTGGAATACCTCCCTCTCATATATATGCATACCTCTATTAACAGAAGTGCCCTACGCAGCTCTGATGTAGTAGAGCCTCTACTGTCTCAGAAACATCTCTCTCTTTTTACACACACACACACACACACACACACACACACACACACACACACGTTTCATTCCTAAACAGTACAGGTAATGTATATGTTTTCTCCTGGCCTTTTAGCTAGGAGACTATATGCTCAGTATGTGAACACCGACTAAGGTGACCAAATAATTTATCGTGCAAGCCAGGATACTTTTGAAAGTGAAAGGGGATGCTATTACTAATGCTAAGACCTCATGAAGTGCTTCATAAACAGCACTGCAGCTGGGAATGAATGGCTGAATGTGATTTGGACACAGCTGGGAGAAACCAGTGGAAACAGCCTTGACCTCAGAGGATTTGAAGAGCATGTAAGAGCAACCCCCAGGGATGAAACAGTTCAGCCATTCAGATTCCTGTCCCTGAACTAAAAGGGGTTTCCTTGAGTGCAATCTCTTCTCATATTCACAGCCAGTCTACAGGGGAGGTGTTATTATCAGAGATAAAGAAATGGAGGCTTGGAGAGTGAATGCAAAATGTCTAAGATCCCCACAGCCAGAATTTCGTAGAGCTGACACTAGGACTTTGCCCTCTCTGATTCCACACACCAACCTGGAAGCCCCATAATGTCATGGACTGCATACAGACTTTGACAGCAATGGATCGGGGCTCAAATCCCAGTTCCTGGTGCTATACCAGCTCTGTGACCTTAGCTGACCTGCATGATGACAGTAGCATTGTGAGAATAGGAGCTTATGTTTATGCATTGCTTGCCATGCACCCTGCTCTGAGCTAAATGCTTTCCCCAAGTTATCACATTCACACCTCACACTAACCCCATCACGTAGGTACTCTTAGAAATCACAATTTGCAAATGAGGGAAATAGTCTGAAAGAGCCTGGAAAAGTCCCCACTGCATGGGAGATAATGAATATTAGTTCTCCTCTCCTTACACAGGTCAGAGCACGATGCAGGTCCTGAGCAATGCTGTTTCATAATATTGATCTGGAAGATCTTAGGAGTGGTCCGTTCTCCTAATGAATGTGCCTCCTTCTCCAGTTTTTCTAAAGGCTCAAGGATTGCTTATAATATGGTGCGTATTAATTTTTTATTTTTTATGGCCAGAATCCCTCCCACTTTTTTGAAACCATTTTGTTCCATCCTGTGGTTGTGGCCATGCATGAGAAACAGCAGGTGGTGCCAGATGACAGATGGTGTGGGAGCCCGTTTCCCGGTGGGAGGGGGCGCGAGCGAGCGAGCGAGCAAGCAGGCAGACAGCTGCGAGGAGCCCGCTCTCTTGCGCCTCGCTCTCAGAAGCTCTCACTCCAGACGCACGCAAGGCGCTGTCCTTTCAGCACCGCAAGCTCCGGCTGAGGAGGGAGGACTCCTGGCCGTCCTCCTCCTCTTCAAATTGGCTTGAATCTGCTCTGACCCCTCAAGAGTGCAGCACAGTAAGTAGGCATTTGTTTTTGCTATAACCACTCCCCAGTGTCCTCCAACCCTTTCCCTTTCACTCCCACAACAACCCTATTTTCTCTAATAACATTCCATCAGCAGGATTGACAAGAAAAATTCAGTTGTGCTGGGCTTCTGGGGCTGGGGTGGGATCACCGTTTCACTTCCAAGGGAGCTGGAAAGAAATAAATGTGGTTTGTTTATTTAGTTGGCAATCTTGCAATATGGGGATTGCTAACTTTCCATGGAACCAAAAAAAAAAAAAAAAATGGCCCTTTGCTATTGAGGAAATGGAGGCATTCCATGGCTGAATAATAGGATCAGGTTCAAGCCAAACCTTTTTTGTTTTAGGAAATTGTATCTCTTGTACAAGCTACATACTGAGTAAAAGGGTACACTACACATAGAGGCATTGAATGTATTTATTGTATTTTAGGGAGATTAATGGAAAAAAACAACAACATAATAAAATAGCAACCAAGATGGTAAGGTGAAATTTATCATACTGCAGGGTGACCCAGAATAATAGGATTTATTTTTGCACTAAGAATAAGCTTTCCACTGAGATTATATGATTATGTTAGCTCTAGTGTCTTGGATTTTTTTTAAGCTTGTATATTTTGTATGTGAGCCTAGGATTTTCCTTGAGTTTCTCAAATTTGAAAGCTCTTGAGTGCCGTGGGTAGGTGGCATATCTGGATGATTAAAGAAGTTTTACTGGATGATGGGAATCATGTCAGAAAATCTAGCGGAAGATCAATGACTGATCTGTACACTGAAGCTGCTGGAGTGGAACTGTTGAGGACAGCGCTATTTTCTCTGTCGTCAGCCCTCTGTTTTTCTGCCTCACTTCCCACTGTAACTAGAATCCCACTGCTTGCCTTAGGTCTGGGAAGAAAGGCGTAAGGATGGTGAAGCTGAACAGTAACCCCAGTGAGAAGGGAACCAAGCCGCCTTCGGTTGAGGATGGCTTCCAGACCGTCCCTCTCATCACTCCCTTGGAGGTTAATCACTTACAGCTACCTGCTCCGGAAAAGGTAAAGCAGGTGCTCTTTTCCTCATCAGCCCCCCCATGCTCCCCCCTTCCCAGGAAATAAAGCAGCAAAAAATTCCACCTCCCCCAAACCCTTTCATTCCCTCATCAGCCAAATACGTCCCCTTTCTTGTAAAATGTAGTCATTCCTTCCAGAGACATGACATCTCTTATGTTATTTCAGATTTATGGTAAGT
The DNA here is from genome assembly GCF_000442215.2 of Lipotes vexillifer. NCBI lineage: Eukaryota > Metazoa > Chordata > Mammalia > Artiodactyla > Lipotidae > Lipotes > Lipotes vexillifer. The sequence continues at coordinate 2,962,553 of NW_006792411.1, forward strand.
GTTTATTCATTTTTTTGGTTCACATATACATACATGGGCAAGAAAATAATCTTTCCTCTTAAAAGTTCCATCATAGTAGATGAATACTAATAAGCTTCTAGATGATGAAAGAGAAAATTGTCTTGATTATTTTGGGAAGGTGTTTCAAAAATTGACTGCTACAGATTTGAGGACAGAGAATTGGATGCAGTCCAGCAGGCATTTAGTTTGCACCTCCTAAGGCCCCATTCCTATGCTGCAAGTTGGTTATAAAAAGACACATTACGAAATCCCTATTCAGTATAACACTTAAGTTAATATAAAGCATCATGGTAAATGCAGTGCCTGAGCATTACAAAGATTGTGAGAGCACAGGAGTGGAAAAAACTAAACTCTGTTGTGGCAGAAAGGGGACTGGGAGGACAGATTAGGTAAGCTGCAGAGGAGAACATTTGAATTTGGCTTTTAAAGGTGAGTAAAAACCTCCCGGGTAGACCATTGGAGGAAAAGGCATTTAAGGCAAAGGGCACACATATGCAAAGGATGGAGAGCTTTTGGGAAACAGCATGACTGAAGTAGAGTGTCTTTGGCGGAGGCGTGGCTGGAAATGAGTGACTGGCTGATGGCACATCTCCTGACATGGGAGTAGTCCATGAAGAACGGAGGTGAGCAATTATACAAAAGTGGTGGAGTTATCCCATGGACATAGGTGGGAGAAAGGATATTGTTTAAGATCCATCTGAGAGAACTTGGGGTTTTATAATGTGAGCTTTTACATACCATAAGAGAGAGATTTGGAGGCAAATGATGACGTTCCCTTGTTGAAGAGTGAACAATGGATCATTCCATTTGTTTGATTTTCTCATCGGCATCTCCAGGAGGGCATTGTGTGTCTTAACCAATTGGCTCTATCCAATGAACAGAAGAGGAGCCAAAGCTAGATAAACGTCCTGGCTGATTGGCTAAGGGTTGAGTCATCTGTTTTGAAAGTGCAGAGGTTGTCAGTATGAAAATGTGCATAAGGAGGGCAGAAATAAAGAATCCTTGAGCCATTCTGAGAAACTGGTAAGACCTTTTGAAAATAAAATTTGAACAGGCAGTTAGCACTAAAGAAATGTGAAGGAACAGTATTAATTGGGTATTGGCTACTTGTATAGCAGAGGTTCTCAGTTTTTGACTTGCATATTAGAGTCACCCGGGGAGCCTTTGAAAATCCTGATATCTGTATCAGAGCAATTGTATCAGAATCTCTGGGGGTGAGACCCAGGTGTCAATATTAATTAAATCTTTCCAGGTGACTCCTGTGTGCAGCCAAAGTTGAGCACCACTGTGTTAGATGCACATTACCCACGGATTATACATCCACGTTTGTGGGCAAAAGGTGAAGGACCAGAGAAATTTGGTTAGTTACCCAAATTCACAGAAGGAGTAAGTGGCAATGCTGGAATTTGATCCCAGATGTAATGGAAATTGAGGAGAAGCAGAGGGAATATTCTCTCAAGGTTTTGTGAAGTTTCAGGAAGAATCTTTACCCTTTACAATCTTGAAGATCTGTATGTCTCTGACAGGTATGCAAGGAAAATGATTGGGGTGAAGTCACTTCTCCTCTTAGCTCTACACACATCTGCGGGTCATCCAGAGATATCATGGCCTCTGTCTTCCCTTACTCCCCACCCCGTTTCCCACCTCCACAGGCTTCTTTCTTTCCTTGAGAGAGGAGACACACCTGATAACCACTGAGCATCTGGTCCAGATGTCCCAAAGCCCGAAGATAATACATTGTGGACTTGCATGCATGGAAAGCAAACCAAAGTATCCTGTAAGATGCAAATCCCTAAAGGGACACATTGCCACAGGGGCACATCACAGACTCACTCTGATGTTCATGATAAGGTCTTCGTACCAGGCGGACCTCAGTGTTCTCCTCTATGACGTAGGCAGGATCACACCTACTTCACAGTGGTTGGGGCAAAGTTAGATGTGGTCTTATAAATAAAGTGCCCGGCACAAACCAACCATAAGAGAATAAAAATTATCATTTTCATGTGCTTCTTAAATGCTAGATGCTGTTGTAAATCACAAGTGCATACATACACACACACACACACACACACACACACACAGTGTTCTTTCATCCTTTCAATAGTTAATAGGACCTAATAAGGGAGTTGCTACTTTGATCCAATTTTTAAAGATGATAAAACTCAGGCATGGAGTGGTAAAGTCACTTCCCAAAGCGCAGAGTTGGTAAGCCTCCTGGCAAAATCTGGAGAACCCAGAGCCCAGGCAGCGCTGTTCTAGAACCTTCCACCTCAGCAGGAATAGGGAGCCAAGTTAATATAAAGCATCATGGTAAATGCAGTGCCTGAGCATTACAAAGATTGTGAGAGCACAGGAGTGGAAAAAACTAAACTCTGTTGTGGCAGAAAGGGGACTGGGAGGACAGATTAGGTAAGCTGCAGAGGAGAACATTTGAATTTGGCTTTTAAAGGTGAGTAAAAACCTCCCGGGTAGACCATTGGAGGAAAAGGCATTTAAGGCAAAGGGCACACATATGCAAAGGATGGAGAGCTTTTGGGAAACAGCATGACTGAAGTAGAGTGTCTTTGGCGGAGGCGTGGCTGGAAATGAGTGACTGGCTGATGGCACATCTCCTGACATGGGAGTAGTCCATGAAGAACGGAGGTGAGCAATTATACAAAAGTGGTGGAGTTATCCCATGGACATAGGTGGGAGAAAGGATATTGTTTAAGATCCATCTGAGAGAACTTGGGGTTTTATAATGTGAGCTTTTACATACCATAAGAGAGAGATTTGGAGGCAAATGATGACGTTCCCTTGTTGAAGAGTGAACAATGGATCATTCCATTTGTTTGATTTTCTCATCGGCATCTCCAGGAGGGCATTGTGTGTCTTAACCAATTGGCTCTATCCAATGAACAGAAGAGGAGCCAAAGCTAGATAAACGTCCTGGCTGATTGGCTAAGGGTTGAGTCATCTGTTTTGAAAGTGCAGAGGTTGTCAGTATGAAAATGTGCATAAGGAGGGCAGAAATAAAGAATCCTTGAGCCATTCTGAGAAACTGGTAAGACCTTTTGAAAATAAAATTTGAACAGGCAGTTAGCACTAAAGAAATGTGAAGGAACAGTATTAATTGGGTATTGGCTACTTGTATAGCAGAGGTTCTCAGTTTTTGACTTGCATATTAGAGTCACCCGGGGAGCCTTTGAAAATCCTGATATCTGTATCAGAGCAATTGTATCAGAATCTCTGGGGGTGAGACCCAGGTGTCAATATTAATTAAATCTTTCCAGGTGACTCCTGTGTGCAGCCAAAGTTGAGCACCACTGTGTTAGATGCACATTACCCACGGATTATACATCCACGTTTGTGGGCAAAAGGTGAAGGACCAGAGAAATTTGGTTAGTTACCCAAATTCACAGAAGGAGTAAGTGGCAATGCTGGAATTTGATCCCAGATGTAATGGAAATTGAGGAGAAGCAGAGGGAATATTCTCTCAAGGTTTTGTGAAGTTTCAGGAAGAATCTTTACCCTTTACAATCTTGAAGATCTGTATGTCTCTGACAGGTATGCAAGGAAAATGATTGGGGTGAAGTCACTTCTCCTCTTAGCTCTACACACATCTGCGGGTCATCCAGAGATATCATGGCCTCTGTCTTCCCTTACTCCCCACCCCGTTTCCCACCTCCACAGGCTTCTTTCTTTCCTTGAGAGAGGAGACACACCTGATAACCACTGAGCATCTGGTCCAGATGTCCCAAAGCCCGAAGATAATACATTGTGGACTTGCATGCATGGAAAGCAAACCAAAGTATCCTGTAAGATGCAAATCCCTAAAGGGACACATTGCCACAGGGGCACATCACAGACTCACTCTGATGTTCATGATAAGGTCTTCGTACCAGGCGGACCTCAGTGTTCTCCTCTATGACGTAGGCAGGATCACACCTACTTCACAGTGGTTGGGGCAAAGTTAGATGTGGTCTTATAAATAAAGTGCCCGGCACAAACCAACCATAAGAGAATAAAAATTATCATTTTCATGTGCTTCTTAAATGCTAGATGCTGTTGTAAATCACAAGTGCATACATACACACACACACACACACACACACACACACAGTGTTCTTTCATCCTTTCAATAGTTAATAGGACCTAATAAGGGAGTTGCTACTTTGATCCAATTTTTAAAGATGATAAAACTCAGGCATGGAGTGGTAAAGTCACTTCCCAAAGCGCAGAGTTGGTAAGCCTCCTGGCAAAATCTGGAGAACCCAGAGCCCAGGCAGCGCTGTTCTAGAACCTTCCACCTCAGCAGGAATAGGGAGCC
>NW_006792411.1:2966892-2981460 GCF_000442215.2 Lipotes vexillifer
GAGCCAGCTGGTCTGGGAGTCCCCAAACTTGGACCCTAGCAAGAGCTCTGTCACCAATCTCAGCTCAACTCCTGTGAGTTTTCTGTGCTAGGATTTAGATTTTATAATATTTACAAGAGTAAACCAGGTTTTTTCCCCCGACATTAGAACAGATGTGTTAACAGTAAATTCCACTCAAGAAGCCAAATGCTGAGAGCAGTGTTGTGTTTACCAGCACAGACTCGGAAGCCCCTCTCTTGGGGGGTTCACTGCTCTACCTTTTATGAACCTACCTTGGCTGAGGACTTGAGTGAGGTTCTCTAACTGCCTCAGCCTCAGCCTCCTTGTGGGTAGAGGGGGGACTCAACCTCAAAGGGCTGTAGAGAAGGCAAGGTGAGTTCTGACACAGTTGTCAGCTCTCTCACTATGTCTAGCCAGATGGTGAGGGTTTGAAGCTAAAAAGGTTATCAGAAAGAAGTATATTTAACCCTAATGTTACATCATGGGTTTCCCTCTTGAAAATGTAAAATACAGAGTGTGCTTGGTGTGTAATACTGACGATTATCTTGTTCACTAAATACTCTTTTAGTATGGAATGAGAGTTTCTGGGGAAAAGCTTTTGGAGGCTAAGCAGTGAGGACGAGCATGTCTGAAACCTTTGCTCTGGGCCAGGAATGGGCCATGCAGGGCATTCATAGCTGTCGTTTCAGTTAATCTTCCCAGCAGCCCTGTGAGGTGAGTGTTAGTGCACCCATTTCACTGCTGGGGAAACTGAGGCTCAGATCAATGGAGTGACTTGTCCAAGCTTCACAGAGTGTGGAAGAGCTGGGGTTAGAACCCCGGTGCACCTGACACCACAGCTTTCCCCTCTGCACCGTGCTACCTTCGATAATGAGAAGCCTCCCATCCCCAGGCAGTGCTTCCTCAAACTCCGCATTCCCTCATCTATGGCCATGGCTTCTTCTTGAGCTCTCCTGGACATGCAGGTGGGGACTGGGGTGATCCTGCAGAGAGAATGTCACGGCCTCCAGGACTCCTTCCCTACCCAGTGCTAGCGGGACTGTGCATGCCTTAGGAGATGAGATTGGCTGGCCTCGTGGTTGTTTCCCCACCTCTTCTATCACGCTAATCAATCCTCCACAGCGCACCTGCAGTAGTGCCTCTGCAGTTGTGACCAGTCCTTCTCCCAGGGAAAGCCTTTCCAGTCACCCGCACAGGTTACAGTCCTCAAATCCTGACCTTGGCACTCCAGGTCCTCCATTATCTGCCCCACTGGCTTCCATTCCTATCACTCCTCACTTCGTACCTTGAACACCAGCATGTCTGAACTACCTAGAGCCGTGGTTTTCAACCGGGGATGACTTTTCCCCCCAGAGAGACATGGAGACATTTTTGGTTGTGACAAGAGGAGGAAGTATGTTTTGGGCCAGGAATACTGCTGAATATCCTACAATGCACAAAATTCCAACCCCTACCCCCCCAAAAAAAAGAATTGCCCTGCCCCAAATGTCAACAGTGCTGAGGTTGAGAAACCCCGCCCTGGAATTTTCTCCACTCTCCAGGGTATTTCTTGCTCACCCTTCTTTGCCCACGCCATTCTTTCTGCCCAGAATGCTCTTCTTGCCTCTTTGCCTGTCTGATAAGCCAGTGCTCATTTTTCTAAGCCCAGCTCTCCTGGATACCTTCCCTGACCACCCATAATTATAGCTAAGGTTATACTTACTACACTGGAAGGTACTCACTCTCTCATCCAGCATGTCTATTGGGCACCTTCTATGTGCCAGGCCCTATGCTAGGCTATGCATATACAGCCATGAAAAGTCAGGCATGGCCATTGCGAGCAGAGGGACTTCAAACAAGCCAGCACACAAATAGAAATACAGAGATGCAAACTTCAAGAAGGGCTATTAAGGAAAGAATAAGGTGCTGTATTGTTAAGAGACGATAAGACTTAAGGGGATTGGGCTTCCCTGGTGGTGCAGTGGTTGGGAGTCCGCCTGCCGATGCAGGGGACGCAGGTTCGTGCCCCGGTCCAGGAAGATCCCACGTGCTGCAGAGCGGCTGGGCCCGAGAGCCATGGCCACTGAGCCTGCGTGTCCGGAGCCTGTGCTCCACAACGGGAGAGGCCACAACAGTGAGAGGCCCGTGTAAAAAAAAAAAAAAAAGATTTAAGGGGATGAATTTATGATGGCAGGATGGTCAGGGGAGGTCCTTCTGAGGAAGGAGCTCTGGCTGAGAGATGGAGGATGGGTTGGTAAGGGGAGTAGGGGGCAGAGGGACTAGCATGTGGACAGACACTGAGGGAATGGGAGGAACAGTCTGGAGGTTGGGTTGGCTGGGTCAGCTGAGGGAGGGGGAGAGACTTGGGAGATGACGTGGGGTGGGCACCAGTTCATGAGGGGCCCCATGCATTTTTCTGAAGAGGCTTAAAGAGGAGAGTAACCGGATCAGATTTCTATTTTAGGAAGATTCCTCTGGCTGCAGTGGGCCACCCTAGGGCCAAGGGACTCATGCTTGGTCTCCTGGTCTCTTCTTCCTCTTTTCTCCAATCCATCTTCCAAATGAGGCAGCACCAGAGAAATGTCCCCAAAACAGAGGCTACTGGGTTTCCTGCAGTACCACCAACCCCCCAGCCTTGGCCATGTATGGTGGAAGAAAAGAGTGGGGGGCAGGAGATCAGCTAGAAGGTTAGTGCTGTGCTCATGAAGGGGATGGTGGTGGTGGGTACTAGGATGGTGGCAGCAGAAATGGGGAGGTGGATGGATTGATGGAGACTTGGTGCTGGGTCAGCACTGAGGAGCTTTTCCTACTAGGCCTGAGGGTCCTGGCTCTGTCTCATCTTTGTACCCTTAGTCCTGGTATATGGTGGGCAGCAGGAAATGCTGGCTGAATGAGGCCCCCTGCCCCTTGCTTAGGGTAAGGCTGGGCTTAATTTTTCCACTTGAATCTAAGCAGTCTGGTGGCTCTCTCTAGGCCATGGGAGCAAGCTCTTGAGAAGCTGGAACATCAGTCTGCAGATACCAAATTCCAGGACATGCCTTTGGTTTACCTAAGTGACCACGATAACCCAGATGTCCCCACAACTCCTCTGTGAGGTTGTAACCATGAAAAACAGGCTCAGGGAAGGGGAATGCTGTTCTAGGACACACCAAAAGAAAACAGTGCAGCCAAGATCTGCACCCAAGAGTGCTGGGAAATGCCAGCTAAGGGATGGCTGGTCTGCGGAAAACAAGCCACAGACTGGCACAACCCCACCTTGGCAAAGCCCCAGATGAACTGTGTATTCATCAAGCCAGCTGCCAGGCTCTAGGAAAATGTACCTTTCATTTCTACTAAGTCTTTACACATCCTAGAAGACGTTGGCTCACCTGCTTATGGGAGGAAAGGAACGCAGACATTAAAAGATCAATTATTGATGTTTAGCACCCTTCACTTTGTGTGGTAGAGCGCACGTGCTTGGTTGTCTTAGAGACTTGGATTCAACTCTCAGCTAAACTAATTATGTACTGTGTGGCTTTAGGCAAGTTGCTTGGCATCTCTGGGCTTTTTTTTTTTTTTTTTTCTTCTGTAAAATGAACATAATAGCTACCTAACCGGGTTACTGTGAGGAAAAAAAAAAGTGAAAATTGTCTAATGGCACAAAGATGGTGCTCATTGATAGAGTTTCCTTTCTTTCACTGGATATTTGGAATATGTCTCCGAAGGTGACATTTTTGGAGGATGACTCTAAACGTGAGACATGCTGAGAAGGACGGGGTTTCAACAGCTGGGGTGCAGGTGTCCAACGGGACGGATCTGGAAGGATGTTGGGCAAAGGAGATGCTGCTTCTGTCACTGAGTCCTCCATGCCTTCTTGGTCATTCTCATGGCTTCACTAGAGGGTTTCTTTTTCTCCCTGATACACAGGATCAGAGAACTGTCAGCCTTTCCCTGGGGAGCAGAGAATGCACATCTCTGCCGATTCCAGGCTCATTGAGCCCCCTCGTTCTGCTCTTCAGAGACTCACAAGATTATAAATCACCCTAAACTGGGCAAAGGCTCTGACTAGGTGATTCCAGCAAATAGACAAAAAATGACCTATAAGCAGATTAAAAATTATTTATAATTTGAAAATATAATTTTAATGAAACATAAATTTTTACCTATCTGATTGGCAAAATAAAATGTAATAGTGCCAAGTGTTGCTAACACTGGAAGAAAGCAGATCTTCTCATCGCACTCCGGTTGGTTATATAATGGGATGCAATGGTTTTTAGATGGTATTTGGATATTGTTTATAAATTTAAACTGTATATCCTATTTAATTGGTATGCTTGCTACTGGCAGGAATTTATTCTATAGGTATATTTTTCAAGTATGCAAAGGCATATATATATATATATATATATATATATATATAGAGAGAGAGAGAGAGAGAGAGAGAACAATTGGAATGTTCCATGAGATTGGAGTGGTTGGATAAACTCTGGTGCATGGATGTGAAATAGTAAGCGATTGTTATGAGGATGAGACAGATTTGCTTGTGTTTGCACTAATGTGGAAAAAGCAACAGACACATCGCTCTGTTAAAACAACTTTACAGAGTGTGGTATAGAGTGATCCCATTTGTGGAAACACATGTGTATGTTTCATTCTTATAATTAATAAAATAGTCTTGAAAAGACACACAAGAAACCATTAGATGATTAGAGTATGGATGGAGTGGTTGAGGTCCCTTTGAAAACTTTTATTCTACAATTTTCATATAATTTTTTACCATGAGCATATATCAAATTTTCTATTTTTAAAAAATCATCTCCATCTCACAGTTGCTGAAACAGTCTCAGAGAGCTGAAGTGACTTACTTACTTGCTCACGTTCACACACAGAGAGACCACTGTGGAATGAGCTAGTGCCCCTGCATGTAGAGGGAGGCCTGTATAGATGCACATGCATTATAGCAATGCAGTTTGAATTTGAATCCTAATTCTACCACCTACTCGCTGTGTGACCCTGGGCCAGTTTACTAACCACTCTGTCTCTCTGTTTTCTTGTTGTTAAAACGAGGACTGGAATATCTTCCTCTAAGAATTGTTTAAAGGGTAAAATGAGAAAATGCATATCGAATGTTTATCACAGTGACCGGCAGAGAGTAACTGCTTAATGCAAGGTTGCTATTATGGTTGTTGCTGTTATCATCGTCATCAGTTCAGTCCCAGAATCAGAAGTGTTTTTCCTGAAGTGCACGGGGCTGGCCCCAGGCTGTAAGAAGGCTTGAGCAGAGAGGTGGGCTGGGCCTTGCCCTATAGGGGACAGACCTGGGTGGCAGAGCTGGGGGCCGGCCTTGCTGTAGTGACTCCGGCCCCGGGCAGCTAACCTCTGCTCAGAGCAGGAGCTGGCTGTCCCTGTAGGAGCCAATGAAGAGTCGCTCACCTTGCCCAATTCTATGCCTTGCCTGAGAGTTGGAGAGTCATAGACTTATTGGGCTAGCCCATCCATTTGAGGCCATACTGGCCAGCCTTCCATTCTGCCCTGAGAAATCAAAGGCCCGGCAAGTAAAAGAGACTCAATTCCACAGAAAGAGCCCTGGACTGGGAGTCAGCAGGTCCATACTAGAGTCCTACTTCTGACACTGCCTTGTTGTGTGACCTGCAGCAAATCCCTCCCCCTTTCTGGGCTTCCATGTCCCCGTCGGTGAATGGGTGGGATTGGACAACACTGCCACTAATGTACTCTGAGCACTGACATTTTACCTTGTGTTCTGGGCCCACTACCAAACTTCAAGGGTCCAGGGAAAGACTCGAACCCAAAAAGATGGAGTGTGGGTTGAGGAGTGAGGCAGTAAATGGGAGAAGGTTCCCAACTATGTACTCAGGCCCCATTGGGGTGACTCCACCTTGTCTCTTTAGATGAAGGATTCATTCATTTGTTCATTCAGCTAATAGCATTTATCGAGCATCAGGTGCCATAGGATCAGAGTTTGAGTGTTACGAGTTTTGAATGATGACCTTACTAGTGGCACTTGATCTGAGCCAGAAGCTCAGGTTCAAGCCTTGACTCTGCCTCTTAGTGGTTATGTGAGGTTGTGAAGTCATTTCTGCTCCCTGAGACTCAGGTTCCTATCAAATGGGGATAATCAGTCCTACCTCAGAGTGATTGAAAGGATTTACTGAGATATAGGATATAAAGCTTTTGGTACAGTGCCAGTCACATAGTGGGTACCTTAAAAAAATGATAGAAAAAAGCAACAAGTTCTTGAGTTTGGATACCAGCTCAACCACTTACCAGTCATTTGATCACAGGTAAGTGACTGAAGTCTCTGAGGCTAAATTTCCTCATCTGAAAAATGGGAATAATAATGATCTTAAAGGAGAGATGTGAGGATCGGAGAAGGGGGTTGTGTGAACTAACTGAGGACACATCAGTAGGACCTGGAGGTCAGTGTCTGGCACACAAGAAGTGCTCAGGGGCTAGCCTTTCATTGTACTGCTCCGAACTTCTCTCTTTGCTGCAGGAATGAGCTGAAGGATACAGCTTAGGTCTATTTTTGGCCTGTGTAAGTCCAGCTCATAAAAATACAATCATGCTCCTTGTCAGCACTTCTGTGCTTTTATTTATTGTTCCTGCCAATCCTGGGGCCTCTCCATGTAGGAACCTCTTCATTATTGATAATCCTGGGAAGTAGTATTTTAAATTTTTATGATCTGTACTTTGCACCATCTGAACCACCATGTATTATCTGGCCTTGCCAGCAAAGGGGGAATATATCCAGATGAGGGGTCCTTTTGGGCTGAATAATTTATCACATTTTCACAATGCCAATTATGTTAAATTATGTTCTTCATATCAGCCGCTGACCGAACAATGGGGACTGATGTATTGATATGAAAAGAAAACAAATTTATTTCTTTGCCCATATCCACAATGATATTTGAAAACCTGGAGTTTCATTCTCCCAAGTGTCTATAAAACCCCACTTTTAATAATAACAAGAGTAGAAAGAATTTTTTCCTCCCCTCTCTCCACTTTTTCCTCCCATTTCTGTTATTAATCAAGGAGCTTGGGGCTCTGTTTTGCTCCATTTTTTTTCAACTGCAGAAAATAGAGCCTTTCTTTGCAAATTTACTTTCTCTTCTCTCTCTTTCTTTGCGTATGCAAGCTGATTCCTCCAAGGTACAATTAATAACGACTGGCTAACATTTCTTATGCTTTCCCCTTCATAGTACTAAAAAAAATTGACTGTTACTATATCTCCTTTTATAGAAGGGAATTGTTTCTGGCTCCAGTCCATGGGAGCAGCACACCATGCTCCATGACATGCCCAATAGCTGGTTGATTCCAGTAACTGTAGGGCTGGTTTGTCCTGCTCTCTACGCCTCTCCAGTGTATCTTCACTGTGCCAGAGGCTTCTCCTCTACCTGTAATGCACACCTGGAAAGCCATTCTCTGGTTTATAATCCTTCCTCAGTTCCTCACTGTTCTCAAGTTCATCTTTAAGATGCTAGGCGTGGCATTCAGAGCCTCTGTTTATCGCTCACTTCACCTGCTCTGTTCCCTGGCCACTCAAAACTACCTCTTGTGGTTTTCCCAGGTCCAGCCTCCTGGATGCCTTCTGAATGTTTGCTGGTTTATGATGCTCTCTTGGTCTAGAAATCTCTTTTTGTTTGGGTTTGGGGAGGCAAGGACGGAAACAAGGAAGCTGTCAGAGCAAAAGTTCGCGGAGAGAGGATGATGCTCTGGATTAGGGTGTTGGCAGTGTAACTGGACAAATGGGTTTATTTGAGAGAAATTTTTGAGGAAGCAGGAACTGGTGATTGGAATGGATTTAGAGACTGAAGGGAAGGGATGAATCATGAGAGATTCCTCTATATGACTTGACATAAACAATGACATATCATGCTGCTATTTTCTTAGCTGGCGATTACACGGGGAAGAGAATGTTGAGGGCAAGATGGTTGGGGAAGGTGGGTCAGGGAACCCAAGTGCTTTGCTGTGGACATGGTAAATTTATGTGTGTCTATCCAAGGGCAAATGTCCAGTAGGGTAATCTGAGTGCTGGGTGGGGTCCGAATTGGAGATGTAAATTTGACAGTTATGAGAATAAAGATGGACTTGGAAATGATGGGAGTAAGAACATTCAGAAGGGACTTGTAGGAAGGAAGCATGCCCATGACCTAGCCCTGAGACATTCTAACATTGAGAAGTCAAGCAGGGCGGGAGGAACCTGAGGAGGGCTGGTCAGTGAGCAGGGAGAAGACCGTGGACCCGGGAGGAGGACTTCTAAGGAGGAGTGAGTGGTCAAAGAATATTACTGAGAGGTCAAAGAAGATGAGGCCAGCGGACTGCCCATTTGTTCCAGGCAAGTAGGCAAAGACCTGCTTTTGACACGGAGAAGGGATTCTAATGAGCTAACACTTCCTTAGGGGCAAAGGTAAAATATTACGTGGGTTGCTTTGCGAGAAAATATGGTATAGCTAAAGAGAGGAACAGATGACTGAGGACTGACACAGGGTCAGTCAACCTGTCTGTTGGCCTAGTTTGAACTCAGTGGTTTGAGAAGTGTTCTGAAGCCAAAAGAAGTGTTTTCATTAGAAACTCACTCAGGGAATAAGCAACATCTCATAGGAGTTCAGGGCAAAGTAGTATATGGATTTGAAGGAGGGCTATGACCCCAACTCTGCCTAAACTCAGCATCACTCCTGCAAATGGTAAATGGCATATTAAATATATATATATTTATTCAGATAATATATAAATTATTTTATATATATTGAACTTGATATAAATGAAATCACACAGGACATAAAAAAATACTTTTTTGTATCAGATTTCTTTAGTTCAATATAATAATGTCTGTGAGAGTCACCCATGTCTATGTAGCATTGCTGTGTAGCATTCCATCTTATGAATACACCACAATTTATCCATTCTCCTGTTAATAGACATTTGGGTTATTCTCAGTTCTGTGTTATTATGAAAAAGAAGTGGCTATGAACATTGTTGTGTGTATCTTTTGGTGGATTCATCATATTTTGAGGTGATTTTTTTGCTGGTGCCGAGAAAATCTATTGGTTTTGTTATGCTTATTTAGTACTTGACCATCTTACTAAATTCGAATAGCTTTTCAATTCGTTTTTTCTTGCAACACATTTCTATCAGATAGAAAGCTCTTCACCTCAAGTACTAGAAAACACAACCTAAATTGGATTAAGGTTCAAAGAGTATATATTTTCCCCCCTCCCCGCCCCCATGACTGCAGGGTACAGCATGTGTCTGGTTTCAGGCAAGGTGTGATCCAGAGGGCAGGTTGTCATCAGGGCTCATCTCCACTTCTCCGGGTTCCTCTTGGCTCTGGCCTCTTTTGTGTGCTGCCTTTGACCTCATCCTTGCTCCTCCCCATAGTAGCAACAATTGCTTCAGCAGTTTCAGAACTAAGTCCTCACCACACCATCCAGAGGAAGAACATGTTCTTTAGGGAACACTCATAAAGAGCAAGGACGTGTCTTCCCCCAAGTTCCCAGTCAGTATTGCCTCATATCTCTTTGATTCAAGTTAGGTAACATGCCCATCTCTGAGCCAATCAAATATTGTGATCAATAGAATAATATGCTCTGATTGGTTTAACCTAATTGGGGTCCATCCCTGCCATCAAGGAAGTCATCAGTTCCACCAAACCACATGGCTGCCACATGGGACAGGGGTGAGTTCCTGAAAGCAATATCGGGGTGGGGGGAGGCTTTGGATTGAAGAAGGAAATGGATGTTAGAGAAGCAACCACAAGATATTTATTATGACAATTATAATGATATTGGCTGTAATGGTTATTCATTGTCTCATTCCAACAGTAATATTTGTCTAGTTTTGTCTCCTATCTCAACATGTTGGCCACTGCATGAGGTCTTTAAAATTTACATGGAATGATATAAATGGTTTAGGGCTTTCTGAGAAGTTTTGGGAAAGATGTTTATAAAAATAAAGGGGCAGAGGGAAAGACTAAGAAGCTTAAGAAGAAGCTAAGAACTAGGAAGCTAAATGCTTCTTAACACTTGATGTGTTATGCTTGAGACCAGTCTGATGGCTAAGGATCTAGAAATGAAGGACTCAAGCTAAGAGATGGTCGAGATGGACTTTGCAATGTGGGAAGGCATATTAGTTTTCTGTTGCTATGTAACAAATTATCAAAGCTTTAGTGGCTCAAAACAACACAAGTTTATTATCTCACAGTTTGTATAGGTCAGAAGTTCAGGCACAGTTTAGATGGGTTCTGTGCTCGGGGGTCTCATGGGTCTGAAATCAAGCTGTCAGCTAGGCTGCATTCTCATCTGGTTCTTGGGGTCCAGGTTGTTGGCAGAATTCAGTTACTTGTGGCTGTAGGACTGAAGTCTCCATTTTCTTGAGTGACCTGGCTGTTGATCGGGGTCATTTTCAACTTCTAGAGTCCACCCTCAGGTACTAGCTGCATGACCCTCTCACAACATGTTGACTTACTTCTTCAAGGCCAGCAAGAGAATCTCTTTCCAGTCTGCCGTGTTGGAGTTTGCATAGCATACTCATGGGAGTGACTATGCCATCATATTCACAGGTCCTGTCCTCACTCTTGAGGGAGGAGATTATACAGTGCATGTACACAGGGGTGGGAAGCTTGGGGACCATTTTAGAATGCTGTCTATCATAAAAGGCAAAGGCAGTTATTGCCCTAAGGCTTATAGGTCACATGGCACGCTGACCAGGAAATTAACTATCTTAGAAATAGACATTGAGATGTATTATAATATATTTATATATATACATACAGACATTAGATATATACACACACACAACATGGGGAATTGGGAGAAAAAACTATAATTCCCAGTTTGTGAATATTTCTAAAAATGTGGATTCAGAGAACTGATCAGACATTTAAATTTTCAATATACTTCATAGCCTGTCAGTTGATCTAGTGATATTCCAAATATTTTTTTTTTTTTTTTTGCGATATGTGGGCCTCTCACTGTCGTGGCCTTTCCCGTTGCCGGACGCGCAAGCTCAGCGGCCATGGCTCACGGGCCCAGCCGCTCCGCGGCATGTGGGATCCTCCCGGACCGGGGCACAAACCCGTATCCCCTGCATCGGCAGGCGGACTCTCAACCACTGCGCCACCAGGGAGGCCCCCAAATATTTTTAATCATTACAATTTGTAGAATATCTTTTAAGTTCACAAAGCACCTGCACATACATTATTTCATTTGGCCCTTCCCAGAACGTTGTGAGTTTCTAACAGAAACACTTAGCCTGTGAACCGTGCCTTGGCATTTACTCTTACATTTATATTAGCTCTTAACTCTCATTAACACATTGAAGTTCACATGACACCAAAACGGCCAAATGTGTAGATTACATGCTATTTTACACTTTTGTTTATTTGACCATGTGGTTCACTTTGCATAAAGTATCTTGTCTTGTTCACCCAGGAAACTTCTATTCACCCTTGAAACCTTGTTTTTCAGACCATGCTTGAACAGTATTGTTCTTGAGAAATGCTTGCCTTGCTCTCGAAGGGCTGGATAGGGAGCAGCTGCAGGCTGACAGGTGCAAGTGAGGCCCGATTCCATATCTGCCTCAGACGTCTATTGGAAGAACATTTGGCAGCACTCAGAGGCAGTGTTCCAAAAAACATTGTTATTGAATGAACGGTCTGAGTGCTTACCTTATATTAACTCATTTAAGCCTCCTAATAACCCAACCAGGTAGTGATGGTTATTTTCCCGTTTAATAGACGAGAAAACTAAGACACAGAAGGCATAGTGCTTGAGCCAGGATTCAATCCCAAAGCACAATGTTTCATCTCCCTACAATATTGACAGCACAGAATTAAGTGAGATAGTGCATGTCAAGCGCTCAGTGTCTGCTGTATAGTAAATTTGCAAAGCATGAGGGATATTTTTATTACTTGTGGCAAAGAAGCTTCTGCTTTCCTATTCTTTGGAACAGGAGATAGAAAAAAATAAAAAGAACATTCCCCACCCCACTCCCCCGCAAAACCCTCATCCTTGCTTAGCTGTACCATTTCTTTAAGGAAGCCAGGGCTCACTTTTTAATATTTGGAGGAGCAGAATCCAAAGGGGGTGGAGCAAAACAACAGAATTTACATTTGCAAATGAGTTCTAAATGTCAGGGAAGGAGTGATGTTCTAGATGGGCTAGGACCCAGATCCTCCTTAACTAACATATTTAAGTGCCACACCGTAGATGTTCAATAATAGCAGTTCCTCCCCATCCTTTCCTTTTTGAGCCATATTTTGTCCAAGGTATGCCTCACAGACATTAAAGAAAATTCCTCATAGGAGAATTCTTGCAGGAGTACATACACTTGACTACTGTCTCTAGGAAAACTTGGTGAAAGTTTTCAGTGAAAATTTGGTTAATTTAAGCGCTAATGAGAAGAATGATCATAGTTAGAAGATTGCTTCCTTTGAGCTGTGTGACCTTGGACCAGTGACTTGACAGCTCTGTGCTTCAGTTTTCCTTTCAGGAGAATGGAAATAGCAGTGGTATGTAGATAAATTATATGGAGGGCTTGATCTCCTGTGGCACATAATAAATTATTCCAAAAGTATTACCCACTATCATCGCATTCAACCCTCAAAAAAGCCTTGTTAACTAGGGGTTATGATTATGATTATGATTATGATTATTGTCCATATTTTACAGCTGAGGCCCCAAGACTCAGACAGCTTCTGTGTTACCCATGACACTGTGACACTTGGCAATAGTTATTGATTATCTGTCAAGTTTCTTTTTTCTTCCACTTTGCCTACACAGTGGGATGGAGTTCCATAAATGTCTTGGCAGGATGACAGCTTATCTTGAAAAGATATTAACCACCTCTGCAAAATATTCAGACTTCAGAAAAATAAGATGATACAATAGATTCAATAGACCTTTATGTTTTTCTTTGTAGAAGTCCCTAAATGAAATTGGAATTAAGTATATGTGCAAAAGTTTTGCTTCAAGATGTTCATCATAACTTGTTTATATACGCTGAACTGTGGAAACAGCCTACGTGTTCAACCATCAAGAGTCGTTCGATTAATTGTGGTATATGCATACAATGAAATATTAAGCTACATCAAAAGGCAAAATGAAATCATATATATTTTCTACATGGAGAAAATGTTAGTAGAGTGTTGTATATAAAATGAAGTATGAATCTGTTTCATAAAAGTATATATTTGCATAAATAGCAAATACCTATGCAGAATATGTGCATATATATGCATATAAAAACTGGAAAGGTGAGACCAAAATTGTCACCTATGGCTGTCTGTTGGAATTGGAAAGTATTATGGGTAATTTGAATTTTCTATTTTCTTGTGTTTGAGTGGGAGGCTCTTTATTTTCTCATCTTTATGCAATATACAGTAAACTCTAGTTCCAAAAAAAAAAAAGGCACAGAAAAGTCTTTCAAGTCTCTGTGCATGCTAACACTGGTTGAACATTTCAGGTGATTGTGAAGACAAGAACGGAATATCAGCCCGAACAGAAGAACAAAGGGAAGTTCCGGGTGCCGAAAATCGCTGAATTCACGGTCAGTGTCTTGATGGGGTAACAGAAAGACTGGGTGTGGGTCACTGAGTCTAATCAAATAACTAAAGCTCTGCCTCTTGAGGACAAGTTATCCTCTCTCCTACTCTGAAATGTTCAGACAATTTGATAATTGATAAATGTGTCTCATTTCTTCTTTTTCCTTCTGTCCCTGTCTCTCTGCCTTTCCATCACAATCTTCAGGAAATGTGATAGAAATGTATAAAGAAACTCAAATTTTAGACATTGGTTGATTGCAACAAATACAAAAAAAGACAAAGGGAGAGAAAAGTTAACTTCTTAGTGATAAAAACCGAATGGTTGATTTTCTATTTATTGCTGGCCGGGTCACTAGGAGAACTGATGAATACATATCACTGTGATGAATTGCGTGAAGGAGCCATGAAGGCTGCTCTGTGATGATGTATGGAGGAAGCTCAGGGAAGTACCCTGGGGAAGTCACTTAGATGGCTAAGGAGAGCACAGCTTGTGCAAAGGCCCTGAGGCTGGAGGGAAGTTGAACCCAACATTGAATAGGAATAAGGGCAGTGAAGCTCAGCTCTAGGAGGGGTGTGGGGACCAGACAGAGATGAAAAGTGGGCAGAGGGCAGACAGTCCCAGGCATCGTAGGCTGTATGGAGGAATTATTATTTTAGGCTAGAAGCATGAAAGAAACCCCAAAGGACTTCAAGAAGAGGAAGGATATGATTAAACTGGGTTTTTGGAAAAAGCATGCTGGCTTTTACATGAGTAGTAGAGGGAGGTTGGGGAGACTGCTGGGTTGCTGGAAGTAAAAAGACAATAGTGGCTTAGCGAAGGAAGGTGAGTGGAGAGAGGCCTCAGAGATACTTAGGAGGACGGGCTTCCCTGGTGGCGCAATGGTTGGGAGTCCGCCTGCCGCGATGCAGGGGACACAGGTTCGTGCCCCGGTCCGGTAGGATCCCACATGCCGCGGAGCGGCTGGGCCCGTGAGCCATGGCCGCTGAGCCTGCGCGTCCGGAGCCTGTGCTCCGCAACGGGAGAGGCCACAACAGTGAGAGGCCCG
>NW_006792411.1:2982453-3051478 GCF_000442215.2 Lipotes vexillifer
AAAAAAAAAAAAAAAAAAAAAAAAAGATACTTAGGAGGCAATATCAGCCATGGAGGCAGTAGAATAAGTGGTTCTGTGGATGGAAACTGAAGCAGTCTGGCTGGGTTTGAGCCCTGTTTCCACCTCATACCAGCCATGTGGCCACAAGCTAGTCAATAAACTTCATTTATCAAATGACGATAATAGAAGGTTACCGTGAGAGTGGAATATAGAACACATGCAAAGCACTTGGATCTATACATGATAAGTGCATGATTAATAGTAACTATTTTGTATCAACTGTGGCTGAGGGCTTTGGAAGTGAAAACAGCCGTTGGTTGGCTGTCTGTATGTATTTGTATAATACATACTTGGTTGGAGTATGTATTATACATGGATAAACATATTGGTCCGTTTCTGTCCCTATCTTTCTCCCTGCTACATGTGTCAGAGCAGCTGGGTGTGTGAGCCTGGGAGGGAATATGGCACCTCTGTGTACATCCCCCCAGAATGTGGGACTTCCATAGATGTTGACCCCCTCTTTGAGGGCAGGAATTGCTTTTATTTTTGGCTGTAGCTTTAGTGTCTGGCACATAGCATGGGCCCAGTGAATGCTGACCTGGCCTGAACTGCATGCAGGTATCTGCAAGAACCAGCAGGTAGTTGTGAGGGGAGGGTAGGAGTATCGTGGTGCATAATGTATGGGCATCATGCCAGGGAGTAAAGCTGACCTGTCCTGGCAGCAGAGATCATCAGAAGTATGCCCAGATTCATGCACAAAAATGTTTATTGCAGTTTTATTTGTAAAATCGAAGCATTGGAAACAATGCTAGATTTTCAGCAGCTTACTCATGATTCCATATGTGAGACCACATGCATAGGATGGACTGTTTCAACTGTTTCTTAGGAATCACTTTTGGAGGGAGAGTATTTAGTTTACTCTGAATTATGGGCTTAACGAGATATTTTCATCTTTCTTTTACTTTCTCAATTTTACACGAGCATGAATTGTTACAATAATCAGAAAAAAATTAGAATATTTAAAAAATTTGCTCTTTTTACCAAATAGAGTGCTACAGTTTTTGATGGAATTATTCCTTATTTAGCAATCATTTAAAATGATGGTTATGAAAACATGCAATAATTTGGGCAAATACTTCATAGAGGAAGCTGAGTGAAAAAAGCAGAGATTAAAATTGTATGTTTTCTATGGTTGGAACTATGAAAAAAACCACAAGTATACAGAGGAAAAAGGACATGGAAAGAAATGTCTCAAAAGGTCATTTGTGGCTGTGTTATCAGCCGTGGTGTTGGACCACTTTGTCATTGTTTTTTTTTTTTTTCTCTTTGTTGGCAACTTTTGGTGATGTGGCAATTTTATCATATTTGGTGCCCACGAGTCCCTGAGAAGCTGATATAATCCCTGTTCTTTTCAAGGGGAACTATGGCTCAGAGCAGTGATGTGACCTGCTCACCCACTAGCAAGTGGCAGGGCCAGTGCTGAGAGCTGGCCCCCCACCTTTCTGTTCATCTGTGCCGCCTGCTGTAGGTAACTATGGGTTAGAACAGAAGCGAGTCAGCCAGGAGAAAATGAGTGACTTGTCAGGGTCCAGGGCCTGAGGAAGTACCCCACGCAGCTTGGCTCAGTTGGCCCTGGGGGTTGGGAAGAAAGGGCGTTGGGGTTTGGGGGCAGCCCTTTGTCAGCACCGACTATCAGGTGTGGCCAGAGGACCCTGCCACTTGGAACAAAATGGGAGGAATGGAGCAAAATTGTTTGCTTTTGTAGAGCTGTGAGCATTTATTAGCCTGGCTTCTCACTTCCCTAAAGAGAGCTCCCCCTGGGCCGCGTGAAGGATGCATCTGCTGGGGTGAAGGTGGATGCAGCACCCTAGGGAGGAGGTTGTGCTGCTGGCGATTAAGAAGAGTCTGAGGTGGGAATAAAGACACAGACCTACTAGAGAATGGACTTGAGGATACGGGGAGGGGGAAGGGTGAGCTGTGACAAAGTGAGAGAGTGGCATGGACATATATACACTACCAAACGTAAAATAGATAGCTAGTGGGAAGCAGCCGCATAGCACAGGGAGATCAGCTTGGTGCTTTGTGACCACCTGGATGGGTGGGAGAGGGAGGGTGGGAGGGAGGGAGACGCAAGAGGGAAGACATATGGGAACATATGTATACGTATAACTGATTCACTTTGTTATACAGCAGAAACTAACACACCATTGTAAAGCAATTATACTCCAATAAAGATGTTAAAAAAAAAAAAAAGAAGAGTCTGAGGGTCTGAGCTGTCAGCTGCAGTGGGACTCGGGGGTCCAGCTGGGCTGTTATGGAGGTAGAATTGTTCCTGGTTGGAGAAAGGGGCATCAGGGGCTCCTCCGTGTTTGGCTTGGCTGACTGAGCCGGGGGGTGGGGGCGGGGATGCTGTCCACTGAATAGGAGGTGGGGGACCGGGCAGTGGGAGACGCATTGAGTGGGAGGTGCCTGGGGACCATGGGAGGGGTGGGGCAGAGGCAGTCTGGCCACCCTTGGATGTAACGGGTCTGGAGCTCAGGATAGAAATTTTGGCTAGACCACAGGGGCTGGAAGTCAGAGAATTCCCAGTTCATCTTAGAGAGCATAATGCTGGTAAACAGTGACCGGGCCGCCCCTCCAGGATATTGCCCATGGCAGAAGTAACCATGGGGATGGCAAAGATGCCTCCCTCCCTCATTCCAATATCTTCATGGAGGTGGAACAGCTTGTGAGTTCACATCTCAAATTTGACCTGGGGAGATCAGCTCATAGCAATTCTCTATGAGAGAGAATGAGAGGAGAGAGCAGGGAGGGAGAGATGAACTGAGAAAGATTGAAAGAATCGCCTGGAACTTTTTTTTAACATGAAGGCTCTTGCAGTCATTGCCAAGGGCCACAGACTTGAGAGAGCGTTCATCAGGCTTCTTTGAGAAGATGGGAGCGTGCAGAGAGAAGCCCCTCCTTCTTTCGTAGTCCTGGGAGCTGGAGGTTCTTCTAAAGCTGATTATGCTATCGAAGGAGTTGGTGTATCCGGCCATGCCATCAGACCTGATTGTCCCCAGGCTCACCAGTGAGAAGGAACTGAGTCTTGCATTTGGAGGCTGTTTGTGCCAAGCTGATGAGAGGTATTCTAGGGAACACCTGCACTTTGGGGCTAGATCCACTTGGCAACTTGGGTCACAGCCCTGTCACCTCTTAGCTTCATGACCTTGGGAAAGTCCCTTCACCTCTCTGAGCTCCTGATTCCTCATCAGTAAACCGGGACACAATAGCACAAAGTGTAATTCCTTGGCGCACTCTAGTTCTCGATGAATGATCATTTTATTCTCTTCCTGTTCAGATCATTTTCCTTCATCCTGGGCTCTTAGCTTGCTACCTAATTAGCCGAATATTGTGTGTTGGTTGAGACAGAACTGGTCCTCCCTTTCCTGGCTTTTTCTCCCTGGGAATGTGGCTGGGAAAACCTGGAGGAACCAGGTAGCCAGTTCAATGTCAGGATCCATGGGTTGCCTCTGGCTCTCTACGGTGACCTAGGGAGCTATCTCTTTGCCTCCTGGAGAGTGTAGGCAATAGTTTTTGGTAGGCTACTTCTCAACACATCCATTATAAAATGAATATCCTAGTACCTGTTAAAAATGCCTTTACATCCACTTTTTAGGCTAACAACCACCTTGTGTACTTGTTACTGTTATTCTTATCCCCATTTTACGGATGAGGAAACTGATGCTCAAAGAAGTGAATTGTCTGACAAGGCCATGCAGCGAGGACGTGTCAGAGCAAAATAAGAACCCAGCCCTATGGCTCCACATCCCACTCCCTCTGCTACACCTGATGCCACCCTGCCATTGTCCTTGCCAAACTGTGGCCTGCCTGACTTCTTCTTTTCCTGCCCTTTCTCCCCTTTCTTCTTTGTCTTTATCAAATTTGCTCTGGGCTGGGCTGGATGCCTGTTGCTGGGAGACACACGGATATGCAAGACAAAATCCTTGCTCTGGAGGAGCTTGCAAAAGTGTGGATTAGACAAGAGTGTTCTGGCCAATTTCTTGGAATACTGTCCCTGTATGGTCACCTCCTGTGGGATGCCTCCCTTGATCCTCTGAGCTGGGTTTGGTGTCTCCTCTGGGCTCTGCAGATCATATGGGGTTCTCGAATGCTGCTGTATTGTAACTGGCTACTCTGGCATCTTCAGTCCCCTCCAGCCTCTGGTCCCTGGAGGGTAGGGTCACGCTGGCCCACTCATGTGTTCCTAGTTCCCAGAAGAGGGCCTGGCATAGAATGGGTGTCACGTGTGCTGCAACTTGAGCCCCAGACATTTGGGACTGCTTCAGTATTCATCCCCAATAACATGTTGAGTCTGGGTTCAGGAAATTTGACTCTGGTGGCTATGGCCTGGATAAGCTCAGATTAGAGGGTGTCTGGGTGCATGGGGAAAGATCCTGGGGTTGCCTACAGACCAGACCCTGAGCACAGTCAGTGGGGAGAATCCAGAATGGGAGGGATGCATTAGTGTAAAGGGACCAGAACCCACCATTCCCGTCAAGCAAATGGACACATTAAAATGAAGCTGGTTGGGGAGAACTATAAGTGAGAGCTTAGCAATTTTTAAGGAGCTGGTGTCTGTGGGCTATTATTAAAAACAAACGACAACAACAAACCAACAAAACAAAAATAAACAAAAATCCAGTTGAAGCTTCAGGCCTAATATTATAGGGTGTTGATTTTTCAGTGTTCCATCCATTCACTGATCCACTCAACTTTTTGGGCTTGTGCTCTGCTCCTGACCTGACCTGTGATTGGCGCTTTATGTAAGGTATCCCACTGAATGATCCCAGCAAACTGGGCTGGCGAGACTGTCACCCCACTTGCAGGTGAGGGAAACAGGCTCAGAGAGGCTGGGAATTTTCCCAAGTTCCACGCCCAGGAGGCTGTGGAGCTGGGATGTACTCTCAGGTCCTAAGCAGGGGGCCGTGGCTGGGTGTAAGAGGTTAGGGAAGCTGCCGCCAGTGGAAGAGAGCCTGACTACCAGTGAATAGCTCCGGGGGGATGCTGCTGGGCCAGTCTACCTGCCAGACGTTTCTTTCCTTCTCTTCCTCTTCCACCCAGCCAGGGGATGGGGGTGTTTGCGCTCTGTCTCAGGCCTCAACTCTGTTCACATTCCTTCTAACTCCAACCTGGAAAAGACATGGCAAAACACCAGAATCAGCGCCCCCCGGCTGGGTGTGGGGAGGTGGCCACATCTAACAGCCGGCAGAGTCCAGGCCCCTCTCCTTCCTGAGAGTCTCTGGTAACTGCTTTCTTCTCTGGTCTCTGTCCTCACCCATCATCTCCTGGCCCATCCTCCTTCTGGGTCCCTCTGCCTCCTTTCTCGGCCCCCTCCTGCCCATTCTTCTCACCTCCCCAAAGGAGGACTCTTTCTAAGGTGCATATCCTGCAAGGACACTGCCATCCTCTAACCCTGCCATAGCTTCCATTGCTCACCTGCCTTCTCCCTGACCTGCTCGAAGCCCTGGTCCTTCCCTCATGGCACCATACTTCGTATGCCTCCCTGTCTTTGTTCGTGCTGTCCCTTCCCACTGGAATGCCCTTCCCACCTCCATCATCGGGCAAACTCCCTATTCATCCCTCAGCACCCAACTCAAAGAGCTCTGGCCTGTGAGGGCTTGCCTGCCAGCCCTTGCGCAGTCTGTCCTTCCTCCTCGGGGTTCCTGCACCTGCTATATAACCCTCCAGTCATATAGTGTTGGCATCAACATTACCTGCTATGTCTCCCACTGACTTGAGGCTGGGATGGTGTCTTCTTTATCTTTGCTCCCCAAGAACCTAGCCAGTGCCGGCCCACACTGGTGCCAAATGATGTCTTTAATAACTAAATAAACAGGTTAATGAGCAAACAAAAAAATCTGGCTGATGGAAAACTACACATTGATAAATACCAGAGCTCTGGCTGCCTCATTTTCAATATCTTTATTTAAAATCGGGGCTCTATCTTTGCTTCTAAGCTTCTTGCTGATGACACTTTCTCATAAATGTCCTCTTCCTGATGTCACATTCCCTGGGAGGTGAGACCTCATTTATAGCTTTGCCATTTGCTTCTACCAATTTTTCATCAAAACCCCAGGGGCTGCCCTCCATTGGTGGGATTCTAATATTTGCTGACAGCAGCAAATGAGGATAAGCGATTTTACTTTATTATCTGTTGTCTTGGTTTTTATTGCCCTCTTTTTTTTTTTTTTTTTTTTTTTTTTTTTTTTTTTTAACTTTTGAGGAACATTTAAGGTAAGTTATTAAAAACACTGCCTGCTGGCTTAGGATCAGAGTCATCATCTGGAACGGAAAGAATTTACATGTGAGTGATTGGTGGAGAAAATCTGCAATAGCATTTGATGTTTATTATTGCACTTCTGGCTAGGGTTTTATCAAAAATCAGAATAAAGATGTAGGCCTATGTTTATGGCTGGGTGCTTTCTCCTGGCCTCATGGAATGGTACTATTAGAGTGACCTTCAAAAAACATATATTATTGAGAACTGAGAAGAAAATGTGGCTTAATTTTTTTAACAAAACATTTCCCTGGGAGAGAAAACATCCGTGGTGCTATCTCAGGAGGAATGTGCTCAGGGTTTGGATGTGGGACTGGGAGATTCAATGACCACTCCACAACCTAATGACTGGACTGGTTTTGTTGCCAGGTTCTCATTCTCATTGACTCAAACATTGGCAAATAAATGTTGTAATAAAGCAAGTCACTTGTTTATAAGTTTAGTGTAGATGACTTCTAGAATTTAGCAAATATTCTTATTTCCTATGGGACTCCTGTAGGAGTTGGCTGATTAAAAGTTTGCACACTGCTTGTTAAACTGTTGGAAGTTTGTAACCAACCATGGTGGGAGTATTTACACCATGCAAATGAGCAAACACTGTAAGTCATGCATCACCCCCCTTTCTCAGCCCAGGAGGGTTTACCAGCACAGTTGTGTGAAGGGCAGTATGGAAAAGGGGAAATACATGGGCTGGGGGTTTGACACTGTGGGTGTGTATGAACTGAAGCAAGTCATTTCATCTCTCTGAACCTGTGTTTCCCAATCTGTAAGATGGGATAATGCTGTCTACCTCATAGCCCTGGCCTGGGGACAAAATGAGATAATATAAGCCCCATGGTAGCTTGATCAATGTGAGCTGCCTCTTGTCGTTACATGATAGTTTCATTGCTGGGGAGTTGGTCATCTGGCTAGATGGAATGCTTCCACCCAGGGTGGGTCTCAGTGGGAAGACACGCCTGGCTCCATCTCACTAGGCCCTCTGTCTCAACTGACATTACCCTGGCTCAGTTGCACCTCCTCGCCCACCATTCCTGCCAGGCCAGCTTTTGACCATCCAGCTTCATCCCATCTTCCCCTTTCTACCTGTTATGAAGTCAGAATGATCATCAGATCCTGCTTGAGAAATCTCTGATGGCTCCCCACTCCGACAGGCAACAATGTGAGGTTTTTGCGTGATATTGCAGGCTCTTGCGAAGGTGGTCCTTGCTGCTAAGTCCCTCCACCATTCCTGTGTCCTCAGTGCTCTGGGCCTCTCATGGCTCTGTAAAACCACCATGCCCTTTCACCCCTCCAGGTCTTTGCCCGTGCAGTTTCCTCTGGCTCTATTGCCAGCCCATGTTTTCCACCTTGTGGACCAGCTCACCTCCTCCAGAAAACTGTCCGTGATTCCCCAAGTCAATTTCTCATCTGGAGAATGTCCCAGCCTTTGCCTGCACCCACCACTGCTCTGAGATGCCACATTGGCTTCAACTAGAGTTCTCCTGCTACCTGGCTGGATTGCTGGAAGTAGTGTAGAAGGTAGGGCTTCATAAAGTTTTCTCACATCCCATGTTGGGGTAATGAAAGGAAGATGCTCGTGGAAAGTAAAACAAGACTTAAAAAATTATTATTTGTAATTAATTAATAACAATAACTTCCATTTCACTGCGCTCCTATTACATGCTGGGTAGTTTGCTAGTCATTTTCTATTTTATCTTTAACTCTTGAAGTAGGCGTTATTTTTGATAGCCAGATGAGGAGACCAAGGGTCAGAGAGTTTAATTAAGGTATTCAAGGTCATGCAGCCAATAAGTGGCAAGAGTCAGGCTTTTCTGGACCAGAGGGGTATGTATGTCTATGGTATGTGTATGAGAGTATGTGTGTATGTGTGTGTTCTTTTGTCTCTATCAGCTTCCAAATCAGGAAACCCTGTACATATGGGTAATTGGCTAAATTAAACTAAACTGAAAAGTGGTTCCTAGAATACTAAAATGTTGCTGCCTATCCCTGTTACTTGCCAAGCATTAGGCCAATTTTGCTTTGGCTCTCTTCTTTTTTCTCTTTAAATACACTGTTTGGCCAAGTCCTAAATGCATTGATCCAAAAGAGAAGAGAGAAGCAAACATTTCCCAAGGAAGACATGCCATTTTCCTCATGGCTTGTCATGTGGCTTGTCTCACGGTCCCCTCACACAGTGGGAAGATTAATCTCCTGACTGTCTTGCTCTCTGGGCCTCTGCTGCTGCAATGTGTGATTATTTTAAACGGGATTAAAAAAAAAATTTATGATGTTTAAGCTCCTGGAACTGTCAGAGGAAGACAGGTCCTAACAAAGTGACTGTGTGGCTTTTTGTGTCACCATCATGTTCTATAATTATAAGAAAACTAGTCGTCATAGCAACTGTCACATAGGCCTGGCTTCCTCCTGGAGATGCTGGCAAGCTCCTTGGCTCTGTGATCCGAGCAGTTGCAGGTGGATTTGGTTCTCAGAGGGGATTCAACTCTCACTTGGGTGATAATCATGAACACACTCTAAGACTCCACAACCCGAACTCAGTTTTACTATGCAATCTGACAGACCTGTGTTTGAATGCTGGTTCTAGAACTCAGTGGCTACGTGGGCAAGTCATCTCACTTGCATGAGCCTCAGTTTCCTCTTTAGTAACATGGGTATGCCAACGCCCACTTCGGAGGGTTGTTGTAATGACTGTGTTTAGGATGCGCCTGGCAGAGTGCCTGGCACACAGGAACTCTGATATATACTAGATGTCTTCCCATTCACCTCTTCACTGTGAACAAATGAAAGAAGAAAAATGCTAAATTAGAGAAGGATGGATGTTTTCATATTCTTTTATTATTATTATCATCATCATTATTGTTATTAATTTTGGTAGCATTTGTAGCTAGAAAAACAAGTTAGTAAATTGAAATTCTAGGCTGAGTCATGTATATCAGGGAGAGAACGAGAGAGATGAAAAGAGAGAAGAGAGAGGAAAAATAAATGAATATTCAACTAGATGAAACTGATTTGATTTATTTTTTTCCTTATCTTTTAAAAAAATTTTTTATTTTGCATTGGAGCAGAGTTGATTAACAATGTTGTGTTAGTTTCTGGTGTATAGCAAAGTGATTCAGTTATATATATACATGTATCTATTCTTTTTCAAATTCTTTTCCCATTTAGGTTATTACAGAATATTAAGCAGAGTTCCCTGTGCTATACAGTAGGTCCTTATTAGTTATCCATTTTAAATATAGCAGTGTGTACATGCCAATCCCACACTCCCAATCTATAACTTACCCCCCACCCTTCCCCCGGTAACCATAAGTTTGTTCTCTAAGTCTGTGAGTCTGTTTCTGTTTTGTAAATAAGTTCATTTGCATCATTTTTTGTTTTTAGATTCTGCATATCAGTGATATCATATGATATTTGTCTTTCTCTGTCTGACTTACTTGACTTAATATGATAATCTCCAGGTCCATCCATGTGCAACTGATTTGATTTAAAATTCCTCCAACTTTTTTTTTGTGTGGAAAATTGCATTTCTCTGAGGCTAAGAAAAAGACATCTGATCTCGGGACTTCCCGGCGGTCCAGTGGTTAAGACTCCGTGCTCCCAATGCAGGGGCCTTGGGTTCAATCCCCAGTCGGGGGAGCTAGGATCCCGCATGCTGCACGGCGTGGCCAAAAAATAAATAAAATAAACAGTAAAACTGGAGAAAAAGTTCCAAAAAAGCAAAAAAGAAATATATCTGACCTCTAAAAAAAAAGTTCTAAAATGAGTAAGGAAACCTGGTTTCTGGTCTTAGCCTCAGAGCTTCAGTTTTCTCATCTGTAAAATGAGGAAGTTGGGTGGGACAGTCCCCAAGGGCCCTTCTGTCTGAGATGTTCTAAGACAGTGGTTCTCAATCAGGGATGCTTTTGTTCCCCAGGGGACATTTGGCAATGTCTGGAGACATTTATGATTGTCACCATTCTGTGTGTGTGTTTGTATGTATATGTGGTACTGGTATCTAGTGGGTTAAGGTCAAGGATGCAGTGAAATATCCTATGATGCACAGGACAGCCCTCCACAATTAAGAATTATCTTACCTAAAATATCGATAGTGCCAAGGCTGAGAAAACCTTGGCCTAGGATTTATCGCCATATTTATTTGTCTGAAAATAGGAATTACGTCCCACCACGACATGTCAGAGTTGTGGAGTATTCAGTTTCTTATCTTAGCCATCTCCTGGAGATTTGAAGCCCTAGAAAAATTAGTGAAAAGACAAAAGACCTCTCAAGGTCCTAAGGGACTTACTAAAATATGAGATGGTCACAGGAGGTCGGAAAAATTAATTCCTTTGAATTTTCTTTCCCCTTGGTACTGCATAACTCTTAATGGATCAAAGGTGATTGTTCACGGGCAAAGTAAAACGTACAAAATGCCATTTTAAATCCATAAACAGCTTTATTATTTTTCTATATAGGATAAAAATATTTCAATTGCATCCCTCATTTTCCAGCTTGTCTTTGATTTTGACATTCCAAGCCATAGCCAGACAGACGTCTTTTCTGAGAGTCAGGTGTGATCAGTTCTCTCTCCTGCTTAAAGCCATTCTGGGGCTTCCCTGGCCTTCAGGGTGAAATCTGAACTCCTCAGTCTATTGTCCCTGGTCCTCAGAACCTCTTTCTCCTCTCTTCAACTCCTCTCCTTTCTGACTTCACACCCCTCCCACCAACCAAAATTACTTGCGGAATCCTGGGCATACTCTGCCCTATCCTGCCTCCACTCCTCCAAATAGCTGTTTCCTCCGCCCTGAGTGCTTTTTTCTCCCCCATGGTCTAGCGGGCACCTTTTCGTCTCGTAGGCTGGCTCACACATCACCTTCTGGGTGAAGCCTGTTCTAATAGCCCCTCCTCTCTTCCCCACTGTCAGATGTGGAACTGACCCTTTCTTCCTCTGGGACCTTACTCACTGGGGAGTTTGTCAACTTGACCTCCTCTGTGCAGTTATTTCCTTACATATGTTTTCCCATGGCCCTAAGAAAGCCTGGACTCTTGAGGACAGACACCACCTTTGATTCACTTCTAAATCCTCTGCTATGACTATCGACCCTGGGACCTTGGTGGTCAGTAACTTTTTAAATAAGAGTAAGAACTGGATGAAGGTAGTCAAAGGAATAAAATTCCGTTTATAAAAAGATAAATAAATAATAGGGATATAATGTACAACATGATAAATATAATTAACACTGCTGGATGTTATGTATGAAAGTTGGTAAGAGAGTATTTATCACGAGGAAACCTTTTTTTTCTTTTTCTTTTGTTTTGTATCTATATGAGAGGATGGATGTTCACTAAACTTATTGTGGTAGTCATTTCATAATGTATGTAAGTCAAAAGATTATGCTGTACACCTGAAACTTATTCAGTGCTGTATGTCAATTATATCTCAATAAAACTGGAAGAAAAAACAATAAAGTAAAAGTTTTGGAGATTCTGTGTAATCAAATGCCCATTGAAGAGCATTCAGATTGCGGTGTAGAGTATATTCTACACAGATAATAAGTTGAAGGCAAATAAAATCTGCTTTAAACTATTAGAAAAGTAACACATATAATACATGCACAAAATTCCAGCACTATAGAAAGGCATAAACTGAAAAAATATCTCCCTTTCTCTCCTTTCATAATCCTTCTCCCCCAAACTATCCATTGTCTAAGTCTGTACTATCCAAATTGGAAGCTCCGAGCCACGTGTGGCTATATACATTTAAATTAGTCAAAATAAAATAAAATTCAAAATTTAATTCCTCAGTCACACAAGCCACATTTCAAGTGATCAATAGCCACGTGAGCCTAGCAGCTACCATTTTGGACAGCTCAGATTTATAGGACATTTCCATATTGCAGAAAGCTCTATAGAACAGCCTAGGAATATCTCCTTATGTTTCTATCCAGAGACGTTTTCTACATGTCAGCATATTTGTATTTATATATGCATATGCACATTTGATATTCTTTTTCATTTTCTCAAATGGGACCATTTTATATACATTCTTCTGTACCTTGCTTTTTTTTCTCTTAATAATATATCTCGGAGACCTTTCCACGTCACCACACTGAGATCCTTTTTTGTTCTTGTTAATGACTGTAGACTGAGGATTTTCACAATCTTCCTCAATCAGTCCCCTATTGTTTTAGCTTTCAGTCTTTTGCTGCTAAGAACTCTGCTTCAGTAATATTCCTAGTATGTGTATTTTCATACACACACACACACACACACAATCTTTCATATATTTTACAAGTATATTTGTAAGGTATGAGAATCTTTATCTTAAAAACTTTGCCAAAGTGAATGTGAATTTTCAGTTTTAATAGCTTTTGCCAAATTACCTTCCAAAAATTTCCCACCACATATACATCCTCCATTGTGCCTGGGAATGTATTCTTCCCCACATTTCCAGCACCTGTTTTAACAAACTTTAAAAGTTTCACCAATCTGATATATGGAAAATGGCTCTTCACCTTTGCTTAAGTTTGTATGTCTTTCATTACTGGTGAGATCGAGCCTCTTTCCATGTACCAGTTGCCTGTTTGTGTCCTTCCCGGAAAACGTCCTACTTGCTTGGACCACTTGCTGTTCCTTCTTGTTGAATTGCGTGGCCTCTTCCAAAAGCTGAGAACTTAGTCATTCTCACTTATTCAGTATTTTCTCAGTTGTCCTTTGCCTCTTTTGTTTTGTTAATGGTGCAACTTCTTTCTTATATCTTCAGTAATTCTTACTCTTGCTTTATAACTCAAATTAATCACAGACTCCAGGAGGCATAAAGGAAATTATGGGTACATTTGACTATAAAAATCAAAGCCTTCTCTCGCCCTAAAGTCATGTTTTCTTCTGCTGCTTTTATGATTTTTTTTTTTTAATGTTAAAATTTGGATCCCTCTGGAATTTGTAAAGAGCAGAGTAGGAATCCAGCTTGACTTCTTTTTGAATGGCAGTTTGACAGGTGATCTATGATTATTAGTTAATCCTTTCTCTCTTTGACTAGACATGCCACAGTTTTTAGATACTGCGTTCCCATATGTATTTGAGTTTACTTCTCTGCTCTCTTTTCTTCCATGGATCTGACAATTATTTGCTATTGATAACAGAGACAACGCTAAATTGTCTCAATTACGTAGTTTTATAATACATTTTAAAATCTGTGTAAAGCCTTCTTCTCATATTCCTTTTACATTTCAGGAACTCCTAATCCATTCTTGCACATTTACTTTTCCAGGTAAATATTAATATATATTTCAGGTCCAAAAAACTCCTGTTAACTTTTGAAATTTGGGTTTACATGAATTCAAAGATTAACTTGAAAAGAAGCTACATCTTTAAAGTATTGAGTCTATTTAGAAACAAGATTTAACTTTGCATTTGTTGACATCTTCTTTTGAGGTTCTTAACTGCGCTTTAAAATCAACTTTGCAGTTCTTATTAAATTTATTCCGAAGTATTTTACCTATTTTTTGTTGGTATTGTAAAAGGCCCTTTTCTTCCATTATATTTTCTAATTTAATTTTTATTAAGTTTTTATTTATACTTAATAAAAATGTTTTTGAATTTTGTACATTCGTTTGCCACTAGGCAGTTACCAACTTCTCTTGTTGTTCCAAATAATTTGTTAAAAAATTTGATTCTTTGGGTTTCTACATATATAATTGTATCATCTGTCCATAATACTAATATAGCTTCCCTTTTCTGATACTTAGTTTTCTTATGTTATTTCCTTTTTGAAATTTTTAGACTCCTAATGTCATTTTCTTATCTAATTGCATTGTTGAATACCTTCAGATCTGCCATTTCTAGCATTTTGCCATTTAAATTTTGATGGATTTTTTTTCCCCTCAAATGCCCTTTCTGCATTTATGGAGATGATCACATGGTTTGTCTTCATTGACCTAGTATTATGGTAAATTATACTGATAGACTTTTAAATATTAATGCATTCTTACACAGCCTCATTTGGTCATGGTGTACCACTGAATTCTGTTTGCTAATATATTATTTAAAATTGTTGCTTTAATAATATTGTGAGGTTGTGTTGAGTTTTCTTTTCTGTGCTATCTTTGTCAGGTAAGGTTGTTAGTGTTATGCTGTGTTTGTAAAGAGAATATACATGCCTTTTCCTTTCTCCATGTTCTAGAAAATTGGAAAGAGTAGAGAAATAATGTTTCTTTGAGTCTTTTATAAAACAGAATTAACTCATAAAATCCTCTGGCTTAGTGTTATTGGGAGGGTGTGGGTAGTTTTCAGTAAATATGTGAAGAATTAATAAAAAAATTCCATTTGAACCCAGCTACCTCTCTAAAGCTTTAAAAGATGACATTATGAAATGCACCCACTGTCATTCTCCTAATTGTAACTCCCTTCAGTGATTTTTCTCAAAGTGGCCCCATTCAGTCAACAAGTATTTGTAGAGTAGCCACCGTGTCCCCGGCCTTGAGGTAGGTGGTACAGGTGATTCATGGAAGTACCTGACATGGCCCACAGTCAAATGTTCCCAGGAGCTGGCATACTGCTGAAACCTCCATTTATGTGAATTTGATTTGAAAGAAACATCATTCATCATTGAATATTAATAGAGCTCGGGGCTCTGTATTTACAGATCACCCTTTAGGCACACGTTAGTCATTCTTGGATCTAGAGTAAAACATCACACTCCAGGCTGCACACAGAGATGCAGCAATTTGTCTTTCCTTTCTGTGTTTGAGCCTGCTCCGCTTCTGATGCTGGTCTGCAGGGTAGGGCCACGTTGGTCAGCAGTGGGTGGAGCCCGTCAGACCTGCCTTACTCGTGGGCTTTCCCAGTGTGACTCACTTCTCTTTACCTCCTTGAACTTTAGACTTTTTAATCTGTAAGATGGAGATACTAATCCTGTTTTGTGATAGTTAAATGAGTATGTAAATGTAAAGCATCAAAACACAGTTGGCACCCATTTTTTGGGGTATTTCCCAAAGTACCTAGCTCAGTACTGGGCTGTGAAGAAGACATTCATGGAATACTCGTTTAGGTCTGGACTATTTTTAGAGCCCTCGACTGATTCTCCTACCTCCCAATTTCATCCCGTCCAGTTCAATTTCCACCCATCCATTCAATTTCCATTTTAAAATAATGGAGCCATGTCAGTGAATACCAGATGTCAAACATCTGTTAGCTCTCGAGTGCTCACAATAAACTCTGTAGTCTGACACCCATGCTCTTTCTTGAGCTTTTGCCTCTGTTTACCTTTTAAGCGTCATCTTTCACGTACCGCCCACACCTCCGTATCTTTGCACAGACTGTTCTCTCTGCCTGAATCACCCTTTCTCCATCTCTTTCCAGGCTGGCTTAAGAACCCCTTCCCCAGTGCTTTCTCCATCACAGTGCTTCTCACTTTGCCTTCTAAAGTCTTTCTTAAGGGCAGAGACTACACATATGTCATCCCTGCATCCCATGTGCCTGGCCTAGACCTGCTATGGACCAGGTGTTCCACAAGTATCTGTTGTCAGGTGCATGATTAGTCTTTGGGTTACATGGTAAAATATGAATGAGATTTTCTCCATTTCAGTTCTCTGAGGAGCCCAGGGGAAACAGTTCTTTAAAATATGAAAATAAGGCCAGGAAAATCAATTGCATTTCTTGGCTGTAGGAGATGATGGAAAAGCATGACTTTCCTGAGCCTCCTAGGGCAAGGCCCTATAATGTGACGTTAGAGGCACCTTTCATTTTAAAGTGGATTTAAGTGGGCCCCAGGCTGGAACTCACCGAACAATTCAGCCACCCACTGCTTGTGAAATTCAGGAGCAGGCCTGCTTGAAAAGCCCTGCATAGCTCCTTTCTTCTTTTTAGGCAACACTGAGCTGGCTGGGCAGCCTTGCTGATGATGTTACAGTTAAACACCCACACTCCAAGATGCCTCCTTCAATAAGTGGAGGGGGAGAAAAGGCCAGAAATATGACAGGGTGAATAATTGATAGAGCATCTTCTGAGTTCCAGGCATCGGGCTTGCCTCATTTATCATCTCCTTTGACCTTCGTAACTGCTCTGTGTTGGGGACATTATTGTAATCACTCTCTTTGTACAGAAAACAAAACCAAAAACAACCAAAGAACCGGAGGGTGAGAAAGAAGTGACTTGACCAAGGCCACACACGTTAGATAGGAGCCATTTGTGCATCTCCTGAGCAATCAGTTTGTTTTTATCTTCTGGACTCTTGAATGTTATAAAGGATCCAGTTCCTATCTATGGCTAGGCGTCCAGAAAATCTTGTACCAATTTTTTGCCCCCCTGCTGCAAGTACAGGCACTGTTATAACACCTGCTTCTGATGTATGTCCATCCTTGTTCCTTTCATTTACTTCGTTCATTCACTTTCGTTTACTTCATTTACTTCACTTTCCTCATCTGTGCAATGGGGACTGTAATAATAATACCTATCACAAAGATTGCTGTGAAGACATAATGGGGAAACCATATAAGATGCTCAGGGCAAAACTTGGCAAACTGGGAGCACTTAGCGAATGTTAATGATTATTAAGTCATGCATCTTAAATCATTTCTGGAAAATGATAGGGGTGTAATGGAAATAAGATGAATGAAACTAGTTAGGGGCATTTATTTACTAAGCACAGATTTATTGAGCACCTACTGCAGTCAAGCTTTGGCCAAATGCAGGGGCTACCAAGATGAATCCTCAGGGCTGGGGCCCCCAAGGAGGAAACAGCTCAGTCAAAATTCAAGTCCCCCATAGGCATTCTCAGCAGGCTTGTGGTTTCCCACCACGGAACCTCTAGCTGAGAACATTCTGCCTCTTCTGTCCTGCTTTATTTTCTGTACCCAGGAAGCAACCCTGACCTGAAACTCACCCCCAGCCCCATGGTTTTCTGCAACCCTGCAAAGAGCAGCTTCGCATATATATGAAACACAATGATCCTTTGCTCTGGGTCACCATGCCCAGCTCATCCTGCCAGGACTGCTGGGAAGACACAGCAGGAGGTCACAGTTGAATATGCACACAAACCAGGGACCCAGATTGCAGCCACTATAGGGAACTCGTTGAGGAAAGGCCCTTTCCTTAGGTTCCAAGCCCTTACTTTAATGCTCTGTGGAAGGGTCTCTGCAGCATTGCAGACTAGCTGTGTGTGCAACCCTGTGTGTCAATGAGTGATTTGCTCATCTTTGCAGAGTCAGAATTGGTTTATAAGAGACATCAACTTCCATTGTTTGGAGCCAGGGATAGGGGGCAAGAGGCAAGGGCCTGAAACATGGTTTCCCAGTGAAATCATGGGAAAGTTAATTAAAGCTGTGACTCAACAGACCGTTCTGATGAAATTAAGAGGTCCAGCCAGGCATCATGCTATTTTAGTGACGTGGCATCAAGCAGGTGGTTTCATAGGTGACTGCTTACGGAACGTACTTTAATAATAACGACAGTGATGATATCCAACGTTGCTGGGAGCTTTACATCCAGTGTCCTTGGGAGTCCTACCAATGTGCCTGGTAGTGGCTGTTATGATTAATCCCATTTTTGCAGCTAAGGAGACTGAGGCTCAGAGAAGTGGCATCACATGCTTAAGGTCACACAGCCCGTAAGTGGTGGAGCAGAGACTGGATCCAGGCTTGCTCCCTCTTGTACCACCTGGCACTGCTTCCCTTTTAGACGCCTGCATCCCAGTCTCTGCAGAGCTGAAAGTGGACAGCCACACAGCCTTTACCCTGGATACTTGGACGCCTTTCATTTTCTTAATAATAAGTAAAAATCATAATCACAGCAGCAGTAAACAAACTTCATGACCTATCTGCTCAAAGCCCATTTGCCTGCACGTTGGGACAGATTTGTAGCTATGATCTCTCCCCATGGAAACAGCAAGGCTTGTGCAACATCTTAATCCACTGAGTTCCACTTTGTGCAAAATAACCCTGGTAGGATTTGTGAGGCCTTCTGGCCCAGACCGGTGTTTTACAAAATACTGGTGAATGACCACATTGCAGTGGAAGCTGCAGGCTTCTCCTTGTCTAAAGCCCGGGCAGGAGGAAGGTCCAGGTGTTTTGAGCAAATGTTAGAACAAAGAGGCTCAACCCGGGCTGGCTATGTGGTCCTGGGAAGTGCCCTCATGAAGACAGGAATAAAAACAACTTCAAATAGTTGTGTGGATTCAGTAAAGCAGTGCAGGTAGAGCCTGGGGCCTAGCTTCTAGTAGTTGCTCAATAAATACTAGGTCCTCCGTCTCCATGCCCCCAAATCCTTCCTCCATGATAGACAGTGCTGGGCCTCTTTGCAGCTGTTTCCTAGACATGTGCTCCAGACCCTTCTAATCCCCCACCCTGCTGTGTACAGTAAGTGTCACAGGTGCTCTGGGTGCCACCTGGGCTGGCTCTCCACTCAGCCCCAGACCAGTCACACTCCCCAGCTCATCACCTTGGACCTCGTTACCACCCTCCCAGAACAAATTGTGAGCGAGTCCTGGTTTCAGCCTTTACTGGCTGTTTGACCCTGGACCAATCACCTTTTGGAACCTTATTTCCTATAAAATAGGGTTAAAAAGACTGACTTTACAGAATCACTGAAAGATTTAGAATGAATAATGAAAGAAACCATAGTGTTGTATCTGCTGCCCCCAATTTAAAAATTGGGACATTTCACTTGTGGGCAGAATCTCTGTCTTTTCTTGAAAAAGCAGAAGAACAGCCATATTAGGGCCTCATTCCCATCCTTGACAATTGTCTGGGGCTGAGCAAATACCCCATGTGAATGGGACATGTTTCCTCCATTCCCTCCAGTCTCCACACCTGGCCCTCTTGCCTCAGTTATGTGGCTTGTGTGCTGTGTGGCTGCACATAGTAGGTGACCAGGAAAGGATGACTTCTCCCTTTGATAGGCTGTTTAGATCTAGGTACGCTGGTTAAGATCTCTATTCTGCATTTGCCTTTGATTATCGGCTGATAAAGACACAGCCTTGTGAAGTAAGGCCTCAGCTTCTCCAACCTGTAAAAGGTTTACTCTCAAAGGTCTTAATATCCTCTGGCCCAAGCTGAACAATGGTTTGCCCTTGCAGAATGAAAAATACCTCAGGAGTCCAGAGATTTATCTCCTGCATAACCTGGGCCCCAGGGCCCCTGTTTCTTCTTTCTAATGATTATGCCAATAGCAAATTCAATTGGAAAATGAGCTATTGCTTTGGAATGTTCCAATTTAAATTGTGCCTTTTCTCTTTCAAGGTTTCCACTAATATAAATGAATTCCTGGCTCTGGCCGGGATCACACTTCTATACCACCCCACCTTCCATGGGGAGTTGCCCTTTCTGTGTTCTGAAAGAGACTCTTGAATTTTTGCTCATAGAAAGTTTGAGGCCACAGATGTTTCATTTTCCCTTTCCTTTCAAAAGGCAATTGCCTCAGCGGGATTCACTGGGGCCCTAGAGAATGGGCTTCTTTAATGGCTTTTGGGGGGCTTCCATGGGAAGCTGACCAAAGAGTCTGACCAAACATAATCTTTTTGATTTGGGATGGAGAGAACCTTTGTATTCCAAACTGCCACTCTGGTAGCAGCCATTCCAGAGGAAGTGTATGTCACACAACCTTGGGGTTCACACCTGAGTTCAGCTTCTTTTCCACTAATTATTTGAGTTTACTTAGGCAAGTGACTTAACTTCTTTGGGCCTTACAACATTCTTCATTTATAAAACAGGAAAAATGATAAGACCTACCTTATAGGATTGGTAGGAATGAAACAGAATATGGGCACTAAACAGAACAGATGCTCACCCTCCAGACCTGACCTGCCATTTCAGTGTTTGCTTTTCTACCCAAGAGATAACATTCTCAACAGAAATCATTCTGATACATTCACTTAGAAGGCACTTACTGAACACTGCTTCGGACCAAAGCCAGGCAGGTGATCTGTATGACCTCATGTTGCTTTTCAGAGCCTCTGGGAGCTAGGGATCATAGTAACCTCCATTTCATAGATGGAGAAACTGAGCCTTAGAGATGTCACAGAACTTGTCTGAAGTCACACAGATAGTAGGGGTGGAGCTGCCAATGGAAAGCATGTATGTTCTCAGAGTCTGCACTGGCTCCAGACTGGCTCTGGTTAGTAGTGATGGCCGTCTGCAGCCTCATCCCAATATTTCATAAAACCCAAATGAAACGGTTTCTTTTCTTCTGATTAGTCCAAACAAACCAACAGAAACACCATGGGTTGTTGTTTTGGCCCCTCTGGTTATTTCCCATTCACAGCTATGTGCGTGAGTCTGATGTGTCCAAAATAGGAGAATGAATTCATTAACATTGAGTGAATGCCATCTGTTTGGCATGAAAAAAGAAATCACTCAAAGCATGGAACCATGGGACAGGCAGAGGGCACGTGGTTTTAGATCCTGAGGTGTGTTCATTCTTTCCAGATCCTTGGGACGAACATCTCCGGCCACCAGCTCTGTGCCAGGTGTTGCCCTCTGTGTTTTCACATAGCGATCTCATTTCATCTTTACATCGGGGCTTCAACATACTTATTAGGATCCCAATTTCCAGATGAGAAAACTGAGGCCCAGGAAATGTAATAAGAGAACCAGGAGGTGCTGGGGTTAGAATCCAAACATGGGCATTGCTGGCTTCCAAACCAAGGCTCCGGCCACCACCCCATTTTTCTCTCTTTCTTGAAACAGAACAGACTGATGGAAAATTTTCCATCTGAGGCCACAGTGACACATGCATAGCTGATCTGAGAACATTTGGGCTTGGAGGGTAGATTCAACTTCTAGGTGCTGCTTGACGGTGAGAATGGTGAGCCCTTGACAGGGCCAAGTAGCTGAGGGGTCAGCCTACATACCCACAGCTGTAGATTGACAAGGGGTTGGAAGAGTTTTTGGTGCCAGAATCCTTCCGCTGTTTCCTTCTGAGGCTCCCTGCCAAGGAGGTCTGCACATAAGGATGGACCCCAAATGGCAGATGAAGAACTGCCTTATTCATCTGGTGGGCACCCAATAACCCAAGAAGCATCTTCTCGCATGAGCACAGCTGGGCATGAGGCTCAGGGTGGGAGGCCTAAGTGGTTCTCTAGCTTCTCACCCTGTTTTTTCCACCCTCACCCCAGGAAGAGATCTCATTCTGATGGATACTCATCATCACTGGAGGGAAAATTGAAGTGGGAGGTAGGAGAGAGAGTGTCTGTTCCTAATTCCTAATATCGGGTTCACCTAGCGATAACCTTGGTCAAGATGCCGCAGGGGAGGGGAGGGATGGACGAGAAAGAGATGGCCCAGGCTTCTTCCGTAGGAAGAGTGAGAACTTTACAGCCATCCTGACCCATGAGGCAAGGAGTCAGAGAAGAGGTGTTCATGGGGCCTGGGCTCTGGGGGGGCAGGAAGGGAAGAGTTCACAGCTAGAACCTGGTGCTGCCTTTAAGGCACAGGATCCATTGTATAGCATAGCCATTGCTGCCAGGCGCTGAAACATAAGATTCACAGTGTCTCTCCTTCAGGGGAAACCGAAAAGGGGAGAGCAAGAGGAATTGTGTTGGAGGTCTCTGAGGCCACCCCCAGGTCGATGATTCACTAGAAAGACTCACAGGACTCAGCGTGTAGCTGTAGTCTTGGCTATGCCTTATTACAGCGGAAGGGTACAAAGCACCGGCAGCAAAAGTAAAATGTGCAGGGGGCGACCTCCAGAGGAAAGCAGACAGGAGCTTGCAGAGGCCTCTTCTAGTGGAGTCACAAGGGACACGCTTACTTCCCCCAGCAACGAGCTGTGAGCGCACTCATGGAGAGTGGTGGGCCAGGGAACTCATTAGAGACTCAGTGCCCAAGGTTTCTGCTGGGGGCTGGCACCCGCTGCCTAGCACGTACCCAAGTTCCGGACTCCAGAAGGAAGGCAGGTGTTCAGCCTAAACCACATTGTTTGCACGGTTTACGCACGGTGAGCCCCTTTTACCAGTTCTGGGAATCGTGGGAGCCCTCCTGATATTCCAAGTTCCAGGACGCCAGCCAAGGCTCAGCCTCTCAAGCGGACTTTTCCAAGGGCTGTCTCAGGTCCGCTGTGTTAACTCTTTTGTGAAAACACTCCAGGACTCCTCCCAGGTAGGGAGTGTGTGTCTGTGTCTGTGTGGGTGTAAGTGTGTAGGGCGGGAGGCGTGAGGAGGTAGAAGGTTGGATAGAGATTCCTTCCTCCTCGTGGACAAAAGTAGCAGAAACTACACTTCTGAGTAGTTTCTGAGGCAGAAATTGAGGAGAGGTAGGAATGCTGCCTGCCCCAAAGATGGCCACCTTCTGTCCAGAGGCGATCCTGCTGTGTGTGCTGCTGTGTTATTGGCAGGCGTTCGTTCTCAGCCTTGCAGGGATTATAGGAAGACGTGGAGTAGCTTATCTGGCTCAGAACCCCCCGCTGGCACGCCTAGCAGTGCTACACATTGGAACTTGGAGAAGATGATTTCTAATTTTCCAAACCAATTTTGTTGAGCTGATTTTTTTTTTTTTTTTTACAATTCTTCTGCCAAGAAAGGGGATTGAGAAATGAAAGTAGCTTAACGGAACAGGCTATTTGGCCTGCAGGGTTGGTGTTTCCATGGAGATGCGGATGCAGGCTGCATCTAGACAAGGCTCGGCTGGGCTGCGGTGAGGCCGCGGTGCACCTCTGACTGTGGCCAGGACACATGTAGCCGGCCATCTGGGGCAGGAGACCACCTGCCCTGCGCTGGGGCCTGTCTCTGGGCTGGCTGAAGCAAATGGATGTGAGGCCTTCGAAGCTCACACATATGCTCTTGGTGCTGAGCCCCAGCTGAGAGCTGGGCAGGAGGTCAGTGAGGTACGCTCCCTGCCCTTGAGAAGCTCACGGTGCAGTAGGGCGTGCTGACAGGTCTAGAAGTTGTCATAACACAGAGCAACACATGACGGTGGTGAGGATGGAGCGAGAGGGAACCCAGAGAGACTTCACTCCTGAGGGAGAGATCTGCGGAGGCTGCCTGGTGTGTGTGGGTGACACCCTCCAGGGGAAGATAGTGGAAAGGCATGCCAGTAGCAGAAAGCTGGAAAGGCACACCAGTAGCAGAAAGCCTAGAACCTTCAGGAACTAGGACTGTACTGTGTGTGTGTATGTGTGTATATGTCTGCATAGGTCTGTGTATGTCTGTGTGATATGTCTCTCTATGTGAGTCCGTGTGTGTTTGTTGTGTCTGTGTGTCTTTGTTATTCTGTGTGTTTGTGCCCATGTGTCTCTGTGTGTGTCTATATATGTCTGTGTGTTTGTGTGTGTCTGTGTGTGTCTCCGTGTGTCTCTGTGTGTCTGCGTGTGAGTCTGTGTGTGTATAACTGCGTATGTGTGTCTGCATGTGTTTGTGTGTGTCTCAGTGCCTTTCTCTGTGTGTGTGTGAGGGCTCCTAGGGCCGAAGCGATTGGTGCTGTTGGACAGGTAAGTGGGGGCCAGAGGATGAAAACAGTGCAGTGCTGAGGGAAGAAAATATGTTTTGGATCCAGACAGACCTGGCTTCTGGGACTTGCTTCACCACTGATGGTCTGGAAAATCCTGACAATTATGCAACCTCTGCAATCCTCAGTTTCATCATCTGAGAAACAGGAATATGCTCAGTACCCACTTTATGGGACACTGGGTAGGACTGAGTGAGATCATCTATGGAAAATGTTGAGTATCTGACCATCAGGGATGTGAGATCCTTGCTTTCTTCTCTTCAGAAGCCAAAGCATTTTGGCCCTCATCTTGATCTAACTACAGTTTCCAGGTCACTTGCATCCAAACCTCCTGGACTTGTGTGGAAATGCTGACCTGTGAGTGCTGGGCTGACCGAGGGAACCCGGATCTTTGGGTGCAGGGTCCAGGGCTCTGCATCTGATCGATCGCCTT
Organism: Lipotes vexillifer; assembly: GCF_000442215.2. Taxonomy (NCBI): domain Eukaryota; kingdom Metazoa; phylum Chordata; class Mammalia; order Artiodactyla; family Lipotidae; genus Lipotes; species Lipotes vexillifer. Next base: position 3,006,614 of record NW_006792411.1, read on the forward strand.
TATTTGATGCATCAGGGCTCTGATGCTCAGTAAGATCCTGGACCCACTGTGTCAGGACACAAAATCTGCCCCGAAGCAGGCTCACGTGGGATCTTCAGCCCTACCGTGAAAGGTTCAGAGGGGTAATTTAATATAGGAAGATCCCATCGGTGGCCAGCAGGGATGACGGATTGGGAGTGAGAAGCAGCAGAGACTAGGGAGGAGATGGCCCATGGCAGAGGTGCTTTTCTCCCCCATCCACATGAATCACCAGCAAATCCTTTAAATAGTAGGACCCTCAGGCCCTCAGAAGCCCAAAGACAGAGGACACTGCCCTGCCCTTGAGGGGCGGCTGTTAGTTGGTCTGGGAGGACAGGTCACAGGTGATGGTAACACAGTGTAACAGCTGAAGGTCCTCGTGCTGAGGAAATAACTGAACTACACTCAGCTCTAATGTTGTAAATAACGATAACAATGGTGGCAACAAGAAGCATTAGTTTATCATATTTGCCTTTATGTGGCAATTTGCTGTTGCGTTATTCATCTCAGTTGTACCTCATGACAGTTTTGTGTAGATCAGTGTAATGATTTGGGGCCACTTTGCAGATGGTGAAGTTGAGGCCTCTCTTCTTCTGGGGTGGCTCAGACTAGGCTTGTGACGATGTTCTACGTGATCAGAGAAAGTTGGATGGGCCACAAATGGGTGAAATGGGAAGCAGCAGAAGGAATCAAGATTTATGCAGGGAGGCATGTGGATAGGAACAAATAACAAGCGTGTAAAACGGACTGCAGATGGTGGCAGAATTGTAATGGGTGTTTCTACTCTTGGGTTTCCAATATTGTTCTTATAATGGTACAATACATTTTTAATAAAAATAAACTCTAACATAGTTATAGATTTACTGGCAATATAGCATATGGTTAGGCAGCTGGACTTCTGAGTTAGACAGACCTGAGTTCAAATACTCAGTTCTTACCTCATATGGGTAAAGTCTTTCCATTTGCCTCTGATAGACCATCTGTAAAATGGGCACATTGATAGTGCCTTCCCCATAGAATCGTGAGGACACAACATGATGTAACATGTGTGTGCTCCCCCTGGATGTTAACGAAGGTCATTACTTTGGGCCAGGCCTACGCTTGAGGGCTTCAGACACTAGCACATTCTGCCTCACAACAGCCGGTGGAGAGAAGTAGGCAGAGGATTCCAAAGGGCAATCAGCTTGCCCAGGAACACAATAATAAGTGACACAGCTGGGCTTTCAGACTGACAATCCAGCTCCAAAGACTCGACTCTATTCATTACTTGGTGCTAGGGAGAGGGCCAGGGAAACCAGGGTGTCATTTGGGCAGAATTATGGATTCTGTGATTCCCTCGCACTTTCATCTTAAGCCCTATTGTCAGAATCTTTGGGGCAGAGCCAGGAGCAGGGTGCCGGGTGGTCTAATTCTGTCTCTGGAGGTTCCAGCTGTCACATACAAAAGATGAATGTCTGTTGGGAAGCTCTGTTTTTATCTCCCCAAAAGTTTAATTTCCCTGTTATGAGTGGTTCTATTGCTTTGAGATTTCCAGGGTTTGCATTCTTCATAAAGAAGGACAGTTTATTCGGTATTGTGGTGCCGAGATGCTGCAGTACATGAATGTTAATGAAGTTCATGTTTCCTGGCATAATGAGGGTCCTAGATCAGCACCCTGGCTTGGCAGACAGTGGGAGGGTTTTTGTTTTTCTCCTCTCTCTTCCTAACTCCTGGGGTTTCATGTCTGTGGTGACACATCCTCCTAGAATAAGTTTACAGTATACATCGCCTTGCTTCATTGCACTATTGCAAGCAAATGCAGCAGCAGGACTGAAGAATATTTGTCAGAAAGTCTGTTAAGGTAATGTTTAAGATTGAGGGCTTCAGAATCAGATATTCCAGAGTTCCAGTCAGGCTCTGCTCCTTCAAAAACCACGTGAGCTCAGACAAGTTACTCTGTGCCTTAGTGTGCACGGGGAGACTGTAAAATGGGGGTAATACTTAGGCTTATAGGCCGATCATGAGGATTAAAGGAGATATTACATGAAAAGCTCTTGACACAGTACCAGTGCACTATTACAGTCAATAAGTGATTGCTATTATTGGTTAAGCCCAGGGGCCAGGACAACACTGGATAATTTACAGACATCATCTCATTTAATCATCACACCAATCTTGTGGGATTTTTGTTTCCATTTAACAGAAGAGGAAACGGGAGCTCAGAGAGGTGAAGCATCTTGCTGAAGGTCACACAGCTCATCAGAGGCAGAAGCAGAATGGGAACCTTGTAGGGATGGGGCCACAGCTACTGCAGAGAACTGTACGGACGTTGACTAGAATGAAGGTCTAATTCACCCAGCCATCAGAGAAAAGCTTCCTGTCTTTTAGGGCATAGCAGGCAGACAAGGAGATTGTTTCAGGGGCAAAACTAATCATTTCCCAGCATCATACAGACTACTTCAGATGACCCAATGCAACGATTTTATCCAGTTACCCTGTCAGGTGTGGAACAGTTATAAGGGGCCCTAAAATTCACTCTTGGTAGTGTTTTGTGCCAAAAATGAAGAAAGAGGTGTGGGGGTAGGGAATGTGGGATGTACATTCTGCTCTGTGCCAGGTCATGAGCTGGGACCACAGAGGCAAACATACAATAGAATGGATAGTTGTGATACAGGGGGCTGAGTGCTAAGTGGTGAAGGGGAAAAAAGTGTGGTGAGAACACAAATTAACAAGGGAAGGCTTCCCAGAGGAGGTGAGATATTGTGAGTTGGGCTTTGAAGCATGACTAGGAGTTCTCCAAGGAAAAAAGGGCTGAAAAGGTATACAAGAGAAATACATGTTGAGAAATGGCAGTCTTCCTGAGTGGTTGGAGCCTTTGAAGTACCTGCTGAGAAGCATGGCAGATGATATGGAGAGACGGAGGAGGGCACATCTATATAGCACATATGCCAGACACTGTGGGAAAGCACCCTGGGGCTGCCATAGCCAATGACCACACACTGGATTAATGCAACAGAAATTCATCCTTTCCCAGTTCTGGAGATCAGAAGTTCAACATCAAGGTGTTGGCAGGGCCATGCTCCCTCTGAAGGCTAGAGAAGGATCTATCTTTGCCTCTTCTAGCTTCTGGTAGCTCCAGGTGTCCCTTGGCTTGTGGCTGCATCACTGTAATCCCTGCCTCCCTATTCACATGCCCTTCTCTTCTCTCTGTGTGTTTGTCTCCCTCTGTGTGTCTCACATGTCCTTGGATTTAGGACCCACCTGCACAATCCAGGGATGATTTCATCTCAAGAGCCTTAGCTTACTTACATCTACACAGACCTCTTTTCCAAATAAGATCATTACAGGTTCTGGTGATTAAGACGTGGACATATCTTTTGAGAGGCCACCATTCAACGCACTATAGGGCTTCCCATCCATTATCTGATTTAATCCTCAGAACTCTGAGGGGTAGATACTACTATTACTCCCCTTTGCAGAAGTGGACACTTGTTGAAACAGTTAAAGGTAAACTGTATGAGAGCAGGAACCTCACTGTCCTCCTCAGCACTGTACACCCAGTGTGTAGAATTCTCTCTGGCACATGTAAGCACTTAATATTTAGTGACTAAATGCTTTATGAGAAGTATAGCCTAGGCTACGAGCCCAGGCCATACTTTAGAGAGTTAGACTCCTGACTATATTACTTAATTAGCTGTGTGACCTTGAGAAAATTATGTAACCTCCCTGTCTTAGTCTAAAAAGTGAAAATGTACCATCTTGTAGGGCTGTTGTAAGAATAAATCCACGTGAATGGATAAAGAAGATGTGGCACATATATACAATGGAATATTACTCAGCCACAAAAAGAAACGAAATTGAGTTATTTGTAGTGAGGTGGATGGACCTAGAGTCTGTCATACAGAGTGAAGTAAGTCAGAAGAAGAAAAACAAATACCATGTGCTAACACAAATATATGGAATCTAAAAAAAAAAAATTGTCATGAAGAACCTAAGGGTAAGATGGGAATAAAGACACAGACCTACTAGAGAATGGACTTGAGGATACGGGGAGGGGGAAGGGTAAGCTGGGACAAAGTGAGAGAGTGGCATGGACATATACACACTACCAAATGTAAAACCGATAGCTAGTTGGAAGCAGCCGCATAGCACAGGGAGATCAGCTCGGTGCTTTGTGACCACCTAGAGGGGTGGGATAGGGAGGGTGGGAGGGAGGGAAACGCAAGAGGGAAGAGATGTGGGAACATATGTATATGTATAACTGATTCACTTTGTTATAAAGCAGAAACTAACACATCATTGTAAAGCAATTATACTCCAATAAAGATGTTTAAAAAAAAAAAAAAGAATAAATCCACATCCAGTGCTGAGAAGAGTTCCTGGCACACAATCAGTGCTTAGTAAATGGAAGTGTGTTGTATTATTCCACACTGCCTCTCAGGAGGGGAGGCATACAGGTGGTGGTTAATTAGAGTGCTCTGGGAAAAGTGTCTCAGGAGCGGTGAGCAGACAGGGCAGTGGCTAAATACCACCTGAAGACTTTGGGGAAGAGGAGAAACTTGACCTGGGTCTAGGATGAGCAGGAGCTTGATGGACTTGGGAGGGGAAGCTGGCATTCCGGGCAGAGGGACCAGCAGTGCCGGAGCTTCAAGGTGGGGGAAATAAGGGTGCAATCAGGCAGCAAGGGGAGGGGTTGGGGCCGAAGAGGCAAATCGAGTTTCCATCAGGAAGGGCCTTGTCTGTTCTGTAACGAGTTCAGACTTGACCCTGTAGGTGTGATGGCTCATTCACCAGGGAAGCAGCAATGCTCAGGTTGGCTTGTTAGAAAAGTCTAGGGTGGTCTTGGAAGCCGGGAGGCTGGAGGCCAGGACAACAGCAGGGAGGCCGCTGCATGCTGGGGTGAGGTGACTGTTGTCCTACCCAGGGAAGTTATGATGAAGATGGTGGAGAGAAATGAAGAAACCACACCAGAGGCAGAAGCTCTGGGAACTGCTGGCTGACGGGTGGGGCTGGGGAGAGAAGTGGGAGGTCTGGCAGGGTTGGCTGCAGGAGGGCAAGTCCAGAGGCGAGTGGGCAGATCTGCTTCCCACCACAGCTGAGGGGAAGACAGCAGGCTGGTTCTGGCATGGTGAGTTCAAGGTGCCCTTGAGGTACGTCAAAGCATTGTTCAGACTTATCTTTTACTAAATGTGGGACCTGAAGCAAGTCACCTAACCTCTCAGAGCCTCAGTTTCTCCATCAGCAAAATGGGGTTAAGAATTCTACTTTCTTCATATGATGGTGGTGATATTAGTATACAGTAAGCTTGCAATAACTCTTAGCATCTTTTGTTACTGTGACTACCACTACTGCTGCTATTATCACTATATGGAGGTGTGGATCACAGGGCGGTCACGATGACTGCCATTTCAGTGCACCTTCACCAGAGGCCCTTGCTGCACACTCTAAGTTCTTCCTCTATTCTCTCCCTGACCTATGCTCAAAAGCTGGAGGAGAGATCTTGGGCAGATCTTAGCTGATGCTAACCCAAGCCCTGAGTTTTTTCAAGGTTAAGGTACTTTATTTTGAGCATGTGTATGGGCGGGTGGTGGAAGGGGTTGAGACTAGGGGCTAGAGAAGTACAGATGTTTCAGTGCCCCACCCCCATCCCATGTGACGTGGTTTGGACCAGGTTGAGTGTCTGCGTGTGTGTATGTGGGGAGTAGGGGTGTGCATGTGTGTGTGTACATGTGTATATGGGTGTGTTCATCCTCCAGGTCTTAAGTCAGTTCAGCATTTCAGTTCAGGAAGTGTTTACGGGTGCCCCCCACCATGAGAGCCATGGTGCTGGGTACAGAGGAAAGGATGAGATTGCTGGCTGCCCAGTGCACTCCCAGCAGAGGGAGGGTTCAGAGGTATGAGGAGGTAAGGATGACATGGTGGGTCCCATCAGGGCAGCCCAAGCAGGCCTCAGGTACAGAGCAGGGCAGGATCAGGTATTCAGGGAAGGGGCCGCAGGGCTGGAACAGGAAGTTGATGAGGAAGGACACGGTAGTTGGGATGGTGTGTTCCAGGGCTGGGCAAGTCACGGATAAGCATGACAGCAGGAGCCCTCAGCAGCCTGGGGGTGGGGGGTGGCTGGAGGGGAAACTGTGAGCCAGGGAGCGGTGGCCTAAGAGGCTGGAGGGTGGCAGAGGGAGGCCAAGCTGAGCAGATAGTTACCTGGAAAGCACTGGATGGAAGCTGGAGGAAGCTCCTCTCCTGGGCAGGACAAGGGTGATCTTGGTCTCCAAAGGCCTGTAGGGCCTCACCTCAGCACTCTTTCCCCCTTGCCCCTCCTCCCATCTCAGTCAGACTGCTTCTTCCAGGTCCACTGAGACCCTGAGCTCCTCTTCTTTTTAGGGGTTTGGGGCTGCGCCTCGGTCTAGGTGGCTCTGGCCCAGGGTCTTCTTGTGTGGGGCTCTTTCTCCCACCCTTGCCCACCATATCCGAGGCTCCCCTCCTATTCACTGTTCCAGATCCTGCTGTGGTCTTGTTTTGAAGTTATTTATTTGGTGATTTGCTAGTTCGGCGTCTGACCCTCTCCCTGCCGTAAACTCCCGATTGCTGTATGGCGGCATCTGGCTCACGGTGGGCCCTTTAATAAACATGTACTGAGTGAATGAAGGGATGAGCAGGGAGACGGGGAGCAGAGAGGACCCAATCTCTAAGGAAACACTCAAATCAGCATTGAGAACTTGTTTATTTCTAATCCAAGGCTGTTACATTCAGGAGGTAAAGCCAAGGGCTTTAGAATGTTTCCAAGCAACAAGGCTATATAAACTGAGTCAATCAATATTGATGTGCTGCTGGCTTTCACATTCAGAGGTGCTCTATGGGGGAAGTGGGGACTGCTCTCCCGGGTCCTCTGAGGCTCCCCTGCCACATCGGGAGCTTTGCTGCAGGGACCAAGCACTAGGACCTCTGACTTCCAAGAATCTAATCCATCGGAAAGGGAGAGGCCAGCTTCAGGATGCCCCCACGGAGACCCGCCTTCAGGAAAAATCTCACCTTGGAACCAATCAGAAACCTTGGTCTCCCCATCCCACCCCAGCCAATAGCCAGCACTGACTCGGTCATTAAGAATAGGAATCCAGACCCAGTTCAACATCCTCCTTCCTCCCGGGAGTCAGCCCCTTCCTCCTTCCTTTTCACACCACTCTGCTCACCTCCCAGGCCTTCTCAAGCCATTGACCCCTTCCACCCTTACAGCCCCAGGTCTGGCCTATTTAGGGCATATGTCCTGGTGCATCAGCCTCCCTGCCTCCGGCGTTGCCCCTGCAAACCGGCTTCCATGTCCACCTCCCTCCTCCCTTCCCCCACCATACCATCTTTCCAAAACGTAATTCTAATCCTGTCATTCCCCTGCTTAAAACCTTCACGGGCTCTCTGCCATCCTGGAGATAAAGCCCCAGTTTTAGCTTGGTCCTTCCTTATCTATTCTCTTCCTACCTACCCATTGCCCGAGGCCTGTCTCTCCCTCACTTGCATCCTCCGGACCAGCCATGACAAACCATATGATGTTTCCAGAACAGCCCCAGCTTCTGCACTGTGGCAGGTGTGACTTCCCCGCTCAGAACCTTCTTGCTCCCCTATCCTGGCATTCTTCCCTGAAGTCACTTCCGGAGTCACCTCCCACAGGAGGCCTTCCCTGATCTCCCCACCCGCAGGCTGGTTAGGTCCAGCAGCCCTCTGTGCTGATGTCCTCACTCATGGTGCCACCCCTGTGTTACAAGTGCCTGTGTCCTCCTGTCCTCCTCTCCCCCGCCCTGTGGGCTGTGAAGCCTTGAGGGGGGGCTTGTGCCCGATTCACAGCCCTGAACTCTCTGACCTCCACAGGCTCTTGAGGAATGACCGACCTCTAGTTGTTGCAGAAGTTACCAAGATTCAGGGCGGGGAGGCAGACTTATCTTCGCCTAAAACGGCCTCCCATCACCCTCGTTCTGGGGCCATGGAACACGTGGCAGAAGTTAGCCTTGCTCGGAAGAATGCCCTGAGGTGGGCTGCACCCCTGGCGTCCCAGTCAGCATCAGACCTTGACTCTGATGGTCATACAGGCCACCCTGCCTGGGGTCTGTGTCCCGCACTCTTCTCAATACTTGCCTGCACACAACAACTGCCTTGGGATTCTGATGTAATTGGTCTGAGACGGAGCCAGAGCATCAGGATCGCTTAAAACCCTGCCCCGGTGATTCTAAGCTCAAGAACCCTCATACATAGTCATACTGGAGTAGTGGTTCTCATGGCTGGTTGTACATTAAAATCACCTGGAGAGTGTCCTGGACCCACCATCCCTGACCAGATAAATCAGAATCCGCTGAGGTGGTGACCATCTAGGCATCAGCACTGAATCCTTTAGGATCCCCCCTCTCTCTCCCCTCTCCTCTCTCTCTCTTCTTTTTTCAGAAACGTTTGCTGTGCTCACCCCGTCAAGCCATAGGAGTGCTATGGTGAATCAGATCCTGCCCCTCCTAGATGGAGGCTGTTAACTCAGGGCTGTTAGGAATGAAAGAGGTTCCCCCCCACCACCAAAAAAAAAAACCCCCATAAAGGGAACCTGTCCTACAGCCAGCCTGCCGGGCCCTGCTTCAGCTCCCAGCGCCATCACCAGCCTGCTGGGAACCAGGGGAAGTGTCCAGCCCTGCCTGGGGACGCCCACACTGGAGTCTTGTCCTGCTTCCGAGTCAGTTAAAAGACATGGCTCTCTGCTCAGTCAGAGATTGGGGCTGTGTGGGGTCATTTGGAGGGGGAGCTCTCTGAGGGTTCCCCCAGATCCTGCCTCAGGTGGTGGCAGGGCGGGCTGCAGCTCTCGACTTTTCCTTTGCATGTTCAAGGTCTGCGACCATGGAGGCGACCGTGAGCGTGTCTGTCCCCGTCATGGGGGCAGCTCTGATGAGGGGGTGCTAGCAGGAGTTTAAGGTCCATTTGACAAAGTGAGCCGGAGCTCTGGGCATTTTTTAGAAAGTTGAGGTAAAATTCACATACCATAAAGTTGAGAACGTAGAGTGAAAAATCCAGTGGCATTGAGTACATTCACAATGTTGTGCAACTATCACCACAATCTAGTTCCAAAATGTTTTCATTACCCCAAAAGGAAACTCTATCCCCATTAGCAGTCATTCCCTATTCCCCGCATCCCGGTCCCTGGCAACCACCAGTCTGCACCCTGTCTCTATGGATTTACCTATTCTGGATATTTTGTACAAATGGAATCATACAATATGTGGCCTTGCACTTAGCATGTTTTCGAGGTCCATCCGCATTTGTACGAGAACTTCATTCCTTTTTATTGCTGCATAATATTCTATTGTACAGATAGACCACAATTCGTTTACCCACTCATCAGTTGATTATGTTTGGGCTATTTCTACCTTTTGGCTATTGGGAAAACTGGGCATTTAAAATTCTTTACATCTATACTCCAAACACCTGCCGACTGGGTGTTCTTAGGTCCTCATTCTCTATACTCTCACTTCTGACACCAAATGTGTGGGTTTTTTCCCATACCATGCACTTTTCCAATTCTTGATGGAGGTTGCCTGGATTTCCTACAACTTAACTCAACTCTGACATTAACTGTCCTGAGTCAGCACAGACCCCACAGGTCGAGGGCTCAGTCCCACAAGACTGCCTCCTCTTCAGATGCCAGTCACAAATCTCAGGTTGACATCTGAACTTCTGACTGACTGGCTATAAACTGGGGACTTCTGCAACCTCCTCCATAGGTTTAGTGATTTGCTGGAACGGCTCACAGAACTCAGGAGAGCACTTTACTTACTATTACTGGTTCATTATGAAGGATGATAAAGCCAGATGAAGAGATACATGGGGTGAGGTCTGGAAGGGTCCCGAGCACAGGAGTTTCTGTCCCAGTGGAGTCTGGGGTACACCACCCTCAGGGGCATGGATGTGCTCTTGCTCACCAACCTGGAAGCTTTCTGAGCCCCTTCGATTAGGGTTTTCTGGAGGCTTCATGATTCATTAAAGCATTGGCCATGGGTGGTTAACTTCATCTCCAGCCCCTCTTCCCTCCCTGGAGGTCGGGGAGGCAGTTAAGTTACAACCCTCCAATCAATGGTTAGTTCCTCTGGCAACCAGCCCCCATCCTTAGGGACTTTCCAAAAGTCATCTCATAACATAATATAACATAACATTAACTCAGGTGTAGTTTGAAGGGGTTTGTTATGAATAATAGAAGCTGCTCCTTTCACCTTTATGGATCAGAGTTATTTCAGGAACTGGGTACAAAAACCAAATATTACAACAAAAGATGCTGCTACCCTGCTCTTATCACTTAGGAAATTACAAGTGTTTTAGCTCTGTGCCAGGAACTGGGAACAAGACCAAATAGATATATTTCTTACATCACAATAGCACATCGTCCTAAAACTTCATACAAACACATGCATAGGAACTTCTCACGGACAATGTCTGCCCATAGGATTCAGATGGACGTCTCCCACACCCATCTTCCACTTTTCCTTTTCAAATTCCTTCCATCCAGTATTTACCGCTGCTAACAAATGACTCCATTTGGAGTAATGTAGAATCTCATCTCCTTCTGTCCTTATAAACCATGTCCTGAGGTGGGAAGGAGATGGGATAGGGACGCACCCCCCCCTCCAAAGTTGATTTTATTTTTCTTCTGAATCACAATAAGTCTTCTCTCCATGATAGGAATTCTACCATATTTCTAGGCCAACTGACTCAAAAGCCCAGCAGCTTTAAAAATAACATGAAAAAAGTCTGCTTATAACACTAGGTGCCCAGCATCATGGGGGTTACCCTACCACTTTGTACACAGGTGGTGGGATGGGGCCAGTGCAAACCTGGAGGTGCCTCTGAAATTAGCTACTTAGTCCTTTCTGGTAAATCCTGTTGGTGACTTCAGTTTGTTTGGTGTTGTATTATTTTTTTTATTTTTTATTTTTGCGGTACGCGGGCCTCTCACTGTTGTGGCCTCTCCCGTTGCGGAGCACAGGCTCCGGACGCGCAGGCTCAGCGGCCATGGCTCACGGGCCCAGCCGCTCCGCGGCATGTGGGATCTTCCCAGACCGGGGCACGAACCCGTGTCCCCTGCATCGGCAGGCGGACTCTCAACCACTGCACCACCAGGGAAGCCCGTGTTGTATTATTTTTAAAGCTTACTTGTTGATAATGGTTAGGAGCTGGGCTTTCACTATGAGCAATTTGGAGACCATTAGATGCTTCTGAGCAGAGAAGGGACATGCTTTGACTTCAAGTCTGAATGGACTTCTCAGCTTGCTGTGTGTGAATACATGTAGGGGTCGAGGAGGCCCCTAGTTAGAAGGCAGTTTCAGTACTGCAGGTGAGAGGTGATGATGGCTTTGGCCACAAAAGAGATGATTTAGGGGGTCAGAAGTGATTGGATTATGGATGTGTTGGAAGGCAGAAATGACAGGTTCTGCCGGTAACTAGGACGTAGAATGTGAGAAAAAGAGAGAGTCAGAGATGACTTCAACCTTTTTGGCCTGAGTGACTGCAAAGGTGGGTGGGGTTGACATTTCCTGAGATGGGTAAAAATGCGGGGCGTGGAGCAGGTTTGGGATGGGAGGGAAGCAGGAGTTTGGTTTGAGAACGCACTTTAGCTGAGTAGTGGACGTCCAAGTGGAGGTGGAATAAGCATTGATACCTGAGACTGGAATTCAGCAGTGGCAGGGAGGGAGGTGATGGGAGGCAGGGACACCGTAAGTGAGGGCTTAATGGTCATCCCCCTGCCCCCACAGAACTAACAGGAAAAGTAAATGGGGAGGGGGTGGAAATCACACATTGGGCCAAGATGGAGCTTCCAAGAGTTTCTGGAAGAAGGGGACACCGAGACCCAAAGACTGCAGATGGTTTGCTCAGGCTCACGCTCCAAGTTGGTGACAGAGCTGAGACAGAGCTGGTTCTTTGGGACCCTGGCCACCCCCTACTCTTTCTAACATACCAGGCTGCCTATTGGCTCTGGGTTTCGAAGGCTGCACCATGTGGACTGAAGGCAGGGAAGCTGAGGCTGGAGGATTCTGTTTTGTTTTCTCCAGGTCACCATCCTCGTCAGCCTGGCCCTAGCTTTCCTCGCCTGCATCGTGTTCCTGGTGGTTTACAAAGCCTTCACCTATGACCACAGCTGCCCAGAAGGATTTGTCTATAAGGTAAGGGGCTTCTGGGAGGGGAGTGGCCCAGGTGACTGTCAGCTTCAATTAAAGTGTTTATCAATGTCTTCTTTTCATTGACATTTAAATTCTGGGTATGGCAACCTCCGTACAGACTGTTTAAAATGTAAGATGTGTCCGAAGAAAATGAAAACACTAATTTGAAAAGATACATGCACCCCAATGTCCATAGCAGCATTATTTACAATAGCCAAGATATGGAAGCAACCTAAGTGTCCATCCATGATGAATGGATAAGGAAGATGTGGTACATATATACAATGGAATATTGCTCAGCCATAAAAGGAATGAAAGTTTGCCATTTGCAGCAACACGGATGGACTTGGAGGGTATTATGCTACGTGAAATAAGTCAGGCAGAGAAAGACAAATACTGTATGATATCACTTGTATGTGGAATCTAAAAAATACCTCAAACTAGTAAATATAACATAAAAGGAATAGACTCACAGATACAGAGAACAGTGGTTACCAGTGCAGAGAGGGACGTAGGGAGGGGCAAGATAGGGGTAGGGGATTTAAAAGTACAAACTGCTATGTGTAAAATAAGTTAAGTTGTAATGCTATATTGTACAGCACAGGGAATATAGCCAATATTTTATGCTAACTATAAATGTAGAAACTGTGACTCATGAAATTATACACCTGAAACTTATAAAATATGGTAAATCAGCTATACCTCAATAAAAAAGAAAACTTTATGCACTCAATAAAGGCGTTGAAATACGTAAAAAAGTTAGTATAAAGAAATGCATAAGTAACACCAAAACAAAACTGATGGTGGCAATCTAAAATTATTTTCTAAAAAGTTGTATCTTCACAATAAATTTTGATATGAAATAAAAAATTACAAGAAAAAAAAAGTCATAAATGTCTGGCAAGAAGTTTTCAGGCTTGCATGAAGGACTCGGTCTCAAGTAGGCAGTAGAGGGCCTCCTCCCAGATGGCCCTCACTTCGGACTGCCCATCCGCATCTGGGAGAGCTCACTCCTGCTGCAACTAGACTGTTCCGTCTCCAGAGCGCTCTGCCTAGGTGTGAGTCTTCCTGGTTTGATGGCTGGTTTCTTCTTCCTGCAGAGACGTGAAGACAGGGAGCAGAGCTTCTGAGGTGGCCTCCCCCAATCCTGCAGCTGGGCCCTTTCCCCGTCACCGTCACTCTGACTGTGCTCCTTCCCTTGCAAAACTGAACTGGCTGCATGAGCCCCGGGCATCCCCTCGCCCCTCTGAGCCTCAGTTTTCTCACCTGCAATGGGCGTCAATAAATGTCTGCCCACAGGATTTTGGAGAAAATTTAAGTAAAATCGGTCAGCAAAGGGCCTGCTACAGAATAGGCTCTCGACAAATGTTAGTGGCAGTAACATTTCAGAGCTGAAACCAATATTTATAAATTACCATTTACTGAGTACCCATTATATGTCACCCCCTACCTAGACATTTTCATAAACAGTATCTCATTTGAGCTCTCCACCCATTCTGAAAAATAGGTTTTATTGCCCCCATTTTACATCTGAGGAAATGGAGATTAAGAGCGTTTTGTTATGTTTTCTAAGACATCACAGATGTTATGTTTCAAAGTGAGGCAATCAAATGGGGACTGTTCTGTCTTAAAAACACATGTCCTGGGCTTCCCTGGTGGCGCAGTGCTTGAGAGTCCGCCTGCCGATGCAGGAGACGCGGGTTCGTGCCCCGTTTCGGGAAGATCCCACATGCCGCGGAGGAGCTGGGCCCGTGAGCCATGGCCGCTGGGCCTGCGCGTCCGGAGCCTGTGCTCCGCAACGGGAGAGACCACAACAGTGAGAGCCCCGCGTACCGCAAACAAACAAACACATGTCCTTTGGTTCTGCTACATGACTTCCTAAGATGACATTTTTAGTTGTTAGAAGCTGAGGTTCTGAAAGATTGGCAACAACTGTCAATAGGAGACGGTGGAATAAACTATGATGAATCTGCACAATGGAATTTCAGACAACTGTGAAAATGAGTGAGGGGGGGCTCCAGACATGGACACAGAATACTCTCCAGGATAATAGTGAAGAAAAAAAGGTGCTACATTGGAGTGAGAAAAGGGGAGGTCAGGGATGTTTACTTCTATTTTCAGAAAGAAATTCTGGATGGATAAATTAAAAAAAACTAAGAAAAATGGTGACTCAGGTGGGCAGGGAGGGGACAGAAAGAATAGGGGTGGGGAGCAAGGCTTCTCTGGATGTATCTTGCTCTACGTTCGTCCTCGATGTGTATCAATGTTTGATGTATTTGTAAAAATAAATAAATAAAAAATAATTCCTGAAATTAAAAACAAGCTAAAATCTAACTGTATATCAAGTTGGGAACATAAACTTACCAAGAAAATAAATATTCCAAATGACTGTAGAATGCAGTATATTGACTGCACACCCTCAGTGGCATATATTCTAAGGACACAGAGAGCTGCAGAGAAATCCTATAGTTCCTTCAGTAGTCTAACTATTACTCATAATATTGCTGTTATTTTGTGACCATTTGACATATATTGTAGGATAATGCAAATATATAATTATATTAATGTTGTCAGGAACCAAGGCTTTTGGTATAAGAGAAAAGAGTTACAACTATCCAATCAAGGGAATGAAATGGAGAGCAATTGGCTGCAGGCAATAGCCCAGAGAAGGAGTTAGGGGATGGGTGAATCAGCCAGGTAAAGAGCTACCAACAGTGTCTACTGTAACCCCACAGTCAGTAAGCAGAGGGTGTTGACCTTGAATTAGTATCATCATCAGCTTCCTCCCTCCCTCTCTCTCTGTTTTTCTTTCTTTCTTTCTTTTCTTTCTCTCTCTCTTTCTCCCTTCATTCCTTCCTTCTTTCTCTTTCTTTCCCTTCCTTCCTTCCTTCCTTCCTTCCTTCCTTCCTTCCTTCCTTCCTCTCTCTCTCCCTCCATCCCTCCCTCCTTCTCTCTCTCTCTCTCCCCCTTTCTTTCTTCTTTACTTTTTATTGAGGTGTAATTGGCATATAACATTATATTAGTTTCAGGTGTACAACATAATGATTCAATATTTGTATATATTGCAGAATAACCACCACTCTATGTCTAGTTAACATCCATCACCCTGCATAGTTGCAATTTTTTTTCTTGTGATGAGAACTTTTAAGATCTACTCTATTAGCAACTTTCAAAAATGCAACTTTCAGCATTATTAACTACAGTCACCATGCTATGCATTACATCCCCAGGACTTATCTGGAACTTTGTACCTTTTGACCACCTTCACCCATTTCTCCTACCACCTCTCCACCTCTGGGAACCTACAACCTAGCATCAGATTAGTTTCTTCTGGCTTCAAGTAGGTGGCAGTTTTGATGATGGCCTGATGAGGGTCAGGCGCAGGCCAGGTACCATCCCCCGCCCTCTGGCTGAGAGCCTGGCGTGCCTGTGGGCCCCAGGTGGGGTGGCCGTGTTGCAGGGCGGGTTGGAAGCAGTCCACTGAGCTACCCCTGACTCTGTCTCTCTCTTCCCCAGCACAAGCGCTGTATCCCGGCCTCCCTGGATGCTTACTACTCATCCCAGGACCCCAGTTCCAGAAGCCGCTTGTACACGGTCATCAGCCACTACAGCGTGGCCAAGCAGAGCACTGCCCGGGCCATCGGGCCGTGGCTGTCGGCAGCCGCCGTCATCCACGAGCCCAAGCCGCCCAAGACCCAGGGCCATTAGAGGCTCACCGCCAGCCAGAATCGGGGGCGGAGAGGGGGACCCCCGTGGGCT
This sequence comes from Lipotes vexillifer, assembly GCF_000442215.2. Taxonomy (NCBI): domain Eukaryota; kingdom Metazoa; phylum Chordata; class Mammalia; order Artiodactyla; family Lipotidae; genus Lipotes; species Lipotes vexillifer. Next base: position 3,022,540 of record NW_006792411.1, read on the forward strand.
AAGCCAAGCTCCAGTTACAAGACAACACTGTACTCCCGGGATATGGGGGCGGGGGTGGGGCCGGGGGTGGGGGGGTGGGATCTCACTGAAAATCTCCTGCACTGGAGTTGTCTGAATCAATATTTCTTTTCGTCCTTTGGTGTGGTTGATTCGTCCCCGAGTCAGGCTCATGTACAAAGGCATGTTTCGTGTTGACTGTTCCCATGTAAGATATTTTCAAAGCCACTGCTTATTATTTGTTAGGAAAATTTAAAAACAGAAGAGGAAAGAAACAAAGAAAATGAACAAAAAAGGGTTAGATTGGCTGCACCTGGAAGACACTGAAGGTTAGTAAGAGCACAGATGCTCTGGGCTTCTTAGACGAGAGATGGTAGCTCAGTGTGAACTTCGGAAGGTACAGAACTTGTGAGTGATGCAGGCGGGGCTGCTTGCTTTGGCCTCCGGTCTGCAGGGGAGGAATACCGGAAGTTAGGAACTGCTGAGTTGGAGAGAAGGACTGATTTTGGCATTTGTAAGCCCAGGATGCATACAACCCAGAGAGAAAAGCCTCTACCGCGTCGTGTGTTTTGCAAAGTTAGCAAAAACTTGTCTGTATGGGCATCGGAGCTGGGGCCGGGCTGCATGGCCTAGGGATGTGTAGGGTATAAGCAAACACTGAGCAGCGGGCAGACTTTCTTTGTCTTTCTCTTGTGTTTCTAGCCCTACACCTGGGTCCTGCCCAGGAGACAGAAGGGGTAGAAAGAGAAGGAAGTAGAGGCTTCAGGAAGAAAGCACAGCGTGGGCATGTGACATTTGGCCAAGCTATAAGCACAGCACCCAAGTTTAAAATCTGTGTCTGTTTGCTGTTTCCCAAAGTGCTAATAGCACGAGGAAGAACAGGAAGGGTCCTAACCAGGAACCTCAGGTGACAGCCAGGGAGACTTTCCACTGGGGCTGCAGCAAAGCCAAATCATTTCTAAAGGAAGCTAAGACCTGTGGCCATCTTTTGGCCAATCCTTTGTGTTGACAGGGGCCACCGTCCAAACTCCGCAGTCTGGTTCTGGAAGCTCCTAGCCATGAGGCAGCATCCGACATTGCCCAGGCCTCCCGTGGCCCTGGTGCCACCTCAGGCGCTCCCACGCGGCTCTCCCACAAACGTTTTGGGGAGAGCCCCTCTGTGTGGTGTTGGCTCCAGGTCCAGCAAAGCCAGCACTGGCTGGGAGAGGCTGTATGAGATGTGGTACTGGCTCCCCACGAAGCTCAAACAGGCCATCTAAAGGGCATCCTGTTGTGTGTGGCTTGCTGTGATGCTGAAATCATCATACGTAATAGCTGGGTAATAGGACAAGCGTAGCTCAAACTAGTCTGCTGAAAGCTATCATCTGACTTTTCCTCCCTCCCCACCCTTCAGTCACCTCGAGTCACTTGTAACTTCATTGGTCATCTAAAGCGGAATAACAAGTTGTCCCTAGCAAAACTGCTGAGCGCTTTATAATTTTGTGGTGTATTTTTGTCAGTAGGTAGCAGAGGCTGACGTATTTTTTGGTGTAATCCTTGGAGTTTTCTGACAGGAAACAAATAAAGATAGATGTGTCTGGGTCTTGACCTTCCTTTGCATTTTTCTTTACCTTCTTCTCAGTGAGCCTGCTGGGGAAGATGCTGGGGGCAGGGGTCCCCGAGGATGGGTGAGCTCTGGGGGCAGAGTGTCCTGTTAGGCTGGGGCTAGATCTGGGCTGTGGAGGGAACTCCATCCTCAGCCGACGGGGCCGGAAATGATGCTGAGGTCAAAGGCAAGGACCAAGAGGTGCATCTGGCTCTTATCTCGCAGCCCAACGTCCTTCATCCTATGAGCATCTGCTGAGCACCTGCAGAGGGCCAGGCTGTGCTGTGCATGGGGCATTCAGCCACGAATGACACATATTCACTCTCTGAAGTCTGGAGGTAGGGTCGGATGTGGAAACAGACATTGGCACAAGAAGAGTCTGAGGGTGCCATTGACAGGATGCATTTGGCCAACAGCTTAAGGAGGAAGCTGGTGGGTGATGAGTGGTCCCTTTTCATAATGAGCTCATTTAAGGCTTATTATTACCTAGACAGGTAGAGATTATTGGTCCCCATTTGACAGATGAAGAGACTGAGGCTCAGAGGGATGGAGAGATGCCCTGGGGCTACAGCGGATGCGCTGGGATTCAAACCCAGGTGTGTGTGACTACTTTATCCCCCTCGACTGCTTCTGTAAGACCCCAAGCAATGCTGTCAAGTTTCATGCCTCAGAAAGTCAAATCACACTTATAAAAGCGAACTAGCTTGCTCTCAGCCTGAATTCAGTATCAGCAGTGAATGTTAAGGACAGCAAACATTTAAAGGTCCCTTTCTACATTCCAAGCACTAAGCGTTTTGAGCATCTTGGTTCCTGTAACACTTCCGCCAGCTCCGTGAGGTAGGTACCCCCATACTCAACATCACTGTCATCGTGTCATCATCACCCCTATTTTGAGATGAAAGAGCAGCGCAGCACCGCCACCTGAGGCCTGAAGTTAGGAAGCGGCTGAGGCGTGATTCCAACCCACATATTTGGGTACCAGCTTCTCAACCACGGTGCTATTCCAGCAGGAACCTCTTATCTCTGCCTTTTGTTTGGGAGTTTCTAGTTTGCGTTCACAGCTCTTCTCAACCTCAGATGGCAGACCATTGGGGGAGAGGTCAAGATTGACTGTGGGAAGAGCTGGAGGCTGATTCCCCAGCCTCATTGCTGCACTGGGGCTGGTGGCCATGCAGGCATTGCTGGAGGGAAGGAGGAGAGAGGTAGCATGGCTCCTGCATGAAGGTGGCTGAGCACAGACGGGCCTTAGACAACCCCACCTGCACCTATAAGGCCGTAGATTGTAGCCTCTGTTCAGGGACTGGTGAGCTGGGCAGGCAGGGCCAGGGTGTGGGCTGGCCTCCCACTCTCAGAGGCAGCCTCATCCATATGGCCAATGCATAAACACCCACTATTTTTCTCAATTATGCAAAGTCAGCTAAAGACTTAGTGAACACATGTTCAAACATTCTGTCATAAATGGATTTGCCACTCCATTGCCTCAAAAAATAAACCAAAGCTATCTTTCCTCTGGAATGAACAGACTCTGGGAGTATGACTGGAAGGAAGGGAGAACGTCAGGGACAGGAGACGGGGACAGAGATTTCTGATTTTAGGAGCGACCCTGGGGCCATGTGCTATTCCTGGCGGAGTTGGAGTTTTCTCATCAGAAAAAAGGAGGATGCTTAACTCCTCCCACAAATATCCAAGGAGTGGGAGATTGGTTCTAGAAGAGTTTAACCAAAGGGGGTTTGGTCGGGGGAAAGCTGCCCTGGGTTTTGGAGGGTGGGGTTTTGCAGGGCGCTGCTGGCTGACAAAGGGCCAAGGGGAACAAGGAGATGATGATAAAAACAGTGCCTTGGTTTGTAGGACTAGATCTGTTCATGGCTTTTGCACATTTTTAAGTCTGCTCTCCAGCAGTGGGTACCTCTCTCAAGATGCTCACAGTTTATGGGGAGGTCAGACAACCAGGTGTGCAGGAGAGGAGCTGGGACAGAAGTTCTCAGGAGGGGAGAGCGTGGCAGTGGGGTGCCAGCCTGGGGTTCTTGGGGGAACTGAACTTAGACCTGGGCCTTGAAGGATTGATTGCATTTTGACAGGAAGAAATCAGGAGGTGGAGAGAAGACACCGCAGAGCCGTCCTCCCAGGCCATGGAAACAGTGTCATAAAGGTGCCGAGGAGACAGACCAAGGCTGCCCCTCACAGATGCCCCTGGGGTGTCTCCCCAGTGCCAGTGCTGGATGCAAAGATTAAGGAGGCACAGGAAGCTGCTGCCACTGCCCTGGGGCTCACGGTCCAGGCCAGGGAGAGGGGGAGGGAGATAAATGAAGACACAATTGCTTCACCTTGGGGAGAGGCAGGAATGGCGCCTGGGGTGATCCCAGCAGTCAATCAGGTTTGAACATATTAGGGACATGTACATTTTTCTGGAAAATTGAAAGACCACTTGGAGCTGCTGTGAATCACTTTATCCCCCCTCCACCCCTACGATGGGCTCTAATCCCAGGGGGAATTCATGTGGAGGAAGAATAAGAAATAAATTTCTGGGCTTCCCTGGTGGCGCAGTGGTTGAGAGTCTGCCTGCCGATGCAGGGGACACGGGTTCGCGCCCCGGTCCAGGAGGATCCCACATGCCGCAGAGCGGCTGGGTCCGTGAGACATGGCTGCTGGGCCTGCGCGTCCGGAACCTGTGCTCCGCAACGGGAGAGGCCACAACAGTGAGAGGCCCGCGTACCGCCAAAAAAAAAAAAAAAAAAAGAAAAAAGAAAGAAATCTCCGATAATTTTTTCAAGGAGTACACAACACTGTCTCTTTAGAAAAATAGCTCTTGGGAACAGTTGAGGGCTGGTTTCCTTGGCAACATCAATGCCATGAGATGCAGTCTGGCACAGAGGGGTGTTCATCTGACTCTGCTCTTTTGTCAGAAATGATGTGTTTCTGAGAACCCAGCCCCAGAGACCATGAGTCCGAGTTGCCCTGAGAGGTGGCCACACCTCTTTCAGACTCTCTGCTCTGTCTCTTCTCTGTCTTATCTGTCCTTGTCTGTGCCTCTGCCTCCCTATCTCCTTCCAAGGGAAATGGTGTCTGGAGGTGTGGACTGACTTGCTGTAATTATGCTTCAATTCTAGGTCCATGGTGGGCTCTGTGCTGGGTTTGGGCTGGGTGTGAAGTGGGGTGTGTGGCAGAGGGTGAGACAGCCCCGGAGGAGCGTGGCTCCCAGGCTCTGCTCCTCCTGGCTCTGTAGCCTTGGCCAGTTCCCTTCCTCTCTCTAAGCTGCGGCTTCCCAATCTCTAAAACGGGCATAATAATTGTATCTACCTCGTTTTGCAAGAATGCTATGAAATAATAAATTTCTACCTGTAGCGGGCACTCAACAAATTGTGGCTGCTATATCTTAATAAGTCTCACTCAGACTCAGTTTCCTTATTCGTAAATTGGAATTATTTATAAATAACACCCCCCACCCCACCCCATAGAGTCACCGTGGCTTAAAATAATGCAGTGGCTGTGAAGTGCCTATAGCCCAGAAGTCGATTACCTCCCATGGGCCCCTAGGGAGCTCACCCCTTTCTTTCCAGACCTCCCAGAGATCGTCAGAGCAGACTCCCTGACCCAGAGCCACATGCACCCCATCTTCCTCTGTCTACTAACAGTTTTTATTTGCTAAACTAAGACACAAATATATCATTTTAATGAAGACATTAAATATTGCTTTGAGGTCTCCATCACATTTCCAAAAACAATTTTGATCAAAATCCTTTCATGCATTAAAAAAAAAAAAAAGAAAGAAACAACCAAACTACAGACTTTATTTAGATTTCGCGAGGTTTCCACTAAAATCCCTCCAGGATCCCATGTTACATTTAGTTGTCTCCTTTGTCTTCTCTAATTTGTGACAGTTCCTCTGTCTTACCTTGTCTTTCATGACCTTGACACTTTTGAAGAGAACTGTTCTGTAGACTGTCCCTCAATTTGGGGTTTGTCTGATGTTTTCCCATAGTTACACTGAAGATACGATTTTGGGGATTCTGAGGGGATATGCCGTTCTTAGTGCATCACGTTATGGGGTATGTGATATTGATCTGTCTTATTCTTAGTGTTGTTAACCTTGACCCCTCAGTTTAGGTGGTGTTTTCCAAGTTTCTCCACTGTAATGTTACCATGTTTCCCTCTGTAATTAGTAAAAATTGGGGGGAAGGTACTTGGAGGATGTACAAATATCCTGTTTCTCCTTAAACTTTCTGACACTAATTTTAGCATTCATCAGTGGGTCTTGCCTGCAGCAGTTACTACTGTAGTGTTCTGGTAGTAATTTTCTATTTCTTCTATTCCTTCTACTTTTATTTATCAGAATTCTTCTGAAAGGAAGAGTTGTTTCTTGTCCCCATTTATGTGTTGATTCAATCATTCATTTTATTAGTGTGGACTCAAGGATATTTATATATTCTTTGGGTTATAATCAAATACTCTATTTTGCTGCTCAGATTGTTTCAGCTTTTGTAATTGGAAGCTCTTTCAGGTTGGTTCCTGTGTCCTTTTGACACATCCCACTTTTGTTTTCTCCACTTTATTTTTTTTTAACTTTAAAAAAGATTTTATTGGAGTATAGTTGCTTTACAATATTGTGCTAGTTTCTGCTGTACAGCAAAGTGAATCAGCTATATGTATACATATACCCCCTCTTTTTTGGATTTCCTTCCCATTTAGGTCACCACAGAGCACTGAGTAGAGTTCCCTGAGCTATACAGTAGGTTCTCATTAGTCATCTATTTTATACACATCCCACTTGTTTTCAGTGCTTTCTTAGTTTCTGGCACTACAAGATGCTCCAGGCTCATCTTGTGTTCTCCCTTTCCCAGTCCCGGAATCAACCATGACTCCAAGGAGCTCTGATTCTTTTTTGTTGAGAAATCATATTTAGAAACCAAGATCTGATGTTAGTTGTGCTAGAGGAATGCCATTGCTTCTAGTTCCTCTCAGTGGACAGAGTTAGGAAATGATGGAGGTACAGCAGTCCATGTATGCACACACACCTCTCTCTCTCTCTCTCTCTCTCTCTCCATATTTCTCTTTTATCATCTATCATCTATCTATCTATCTCTATCAAAATCAAACATAAGTTTAGTTTGATACCTCTGGTTCCAATGCAAAGGGTTTACTCTAACATCCTCTCTTTGCTCGATTGTAATTTCTTTCTCTGACAGTGAGACAGATGACTATTATTTACAATATATTTACTTATTCATCTCTCGTATACATGTAATGTTTCAGATACATGCCTTTTTTGACATTTAGAATTTCTGACATCACTAGAGACACGTTTTGATTCGTAAACTTTGTGTTTAGGGTAACCATCTTGCTTTGTGTTTCGTTGTAAGACATATAGAGAGACCCACTTAGTTTCTGAAAGCTAACATTTTTGAACGGCTCAATGCATTGTGTTATACTTAAGCTGAGTTTCTCAGGCCTCACCACTGAGAGTAATGATGGGGTCTTAATAACAATAGCACCTTAAATGTCATAGACACCTGCCCCCATCTGCCTTTGGGAGATTCCATCCTCTTATGAAGACCACTCTTCCTAGCCCAGGTGGACTCTCACATGTGCTGGAGAACAGGTGTGAACCTGCTGGGGTCTGTTATCCACTGAGCTCTCTGGACACCCAGAATTTCTCAGACTCTGATGAGCAGGGCCACTGATGCCCTGGGGTCCTGTAGGTTCCACTTTCCTCAGGCTCTGGTTGGGTAAAGGGAGAATATGCCCTTTTCCCTTTGTATTTCAGTCTATCATCAGAGGACCACTGCAGGACTGTTTGTGCTTCCTGTGCCCTACAGAGTTTTAACCAAACAGCTCTTTTATTCTTTTATTATATTGACAGCACCTTTACCTCCTCCACACTCTATTTGGGACCCCAACATGAAACCATGTGGCTTCACTAAAAGACAAGTTTGAGGAAGAGCTATCATGCTTGGGTTGGAAGTAACTGGCCACGCACCATAACTACTCCTATCTGCACCCATGGAAGACTGTGAATCTGTCACGTCAGCTTTTTTACCGAGCCCTATCGCAGCCAAATCATCTTCCCCTACAACAGTTCTCCATGCTCCCTCTATCGCTCACTTTGACACTGAGAGTGACAGAGATTGCTGGTTCTATTGAAAGTCCATGACCGCCTTCCATAGCATGGAGTTGTCACCATGAGGGCTTCAGTTGGTAAGGGATTATCTTTCTCACCCCCTCTTGTTTCTAAGCTTCATTATATACTAATTTTCAGCATTCGACTGTGAGTGGAAGGTGGAAGTGATGTGTGTCCCTTCTAGGATGGCACTTTTAAGCAGGTAGTGCAGAATCTCTATTGTCTCTTCCTTCCCACTCCTCCCTACTCTGCGATGTTGTAAAGCCGAGGACTCTTGGGGGGATGATGGGGCCACAAGATAGAAGGAGCCTGGATCCCTGAAGCACCATGTGGAGAGCCGCCTGCCTACATTGGGCTGTTACATGAATGAAAAACAACTTTTATGGTGTTATTAATGAAATTCTGCGTTTTATTTGTTACAGTAAAAAGAATTGCCATGACCAATACATAAATGAAATCCATGTTCCATCTGAACACCATGCTTTGTTTAGGACTGGCTGTGACAATGACCTTCCTCTGGGGTTAGGTTCATGATTCCAGCTCCATCCTCAGGTGACCTCCTCAGCCTCCAAGTTCTCTCATCCATCAAGCACTTTCCAATTCACACCTCAGGACTCAGTTCAGGTGTCACTTTTTCTGTGATCTCCCTGATCTCTCCAAACTGGGTAGGATTCTCCATAGCAGTCCCCCCAAATCCTGTGTATCCCTGTATCACAGAATGGCTACAATCTATTTTTATCATCAGATTACTTGTCAGTGATCTCCTGGATGGATGGTTGAAGGGATGGATGTAAAAAAAATCTCTATGCCAATAACTTCTAATTGTCTGTTTCCAGCCCAGATCTTTCTATTGAGATTCATACTCATTTATATCCCTTCATGCTGTTTCTTGCTAACTAAATATCCTTGCAGGCACCTCAAAGTCAACATGTTCCCCAGAACCTTCATCATATTTCCCCCAACTCTGTTATATGCCCATGTGCTTTAAATTGGGTGATGATGTCACCAGACTAGAAACCCAGGTGCCATTTTAGATGCTTCCCTTTATATCAATGAACATTGTATCAGCTGCTAAGTTCTGACCATTCCAGTTTCAAAGTGACTTGAGTTGGTCCCTTCCTTTGCCAAAATCTGAGTCCAGGTCCCCCTCACTCCTCCCTCAGATGCCTCCGTACAATCTCCCTCCTTCAGTTTTTCTTCCCATCCAGCTTTCTCACTGGCTTAAATGGACCCCATGACTCCCCTGCCTGTAGCCTCTCAATGTTCCTCCTGGTCCTTAGGATTAAATCCAGTCTCCCAAACTTGACGTTGAAAGCCCATTGCAGTCTGCACCCTGGCTCCTCCCCACCCCCGCCTCATGTCTTCCATGGACCACACCCCCCTCACCACACACACTCAGTCCCACCAAGATGGCCCTTCACAGCACCCACAGCCACAAATGCCCTGTAAGCTGGGACACTGTTTCATTTTTTCCCCTCTCTCCATCCTCCTCACCATGCCTTATTGAAATAGGTATCCTTCTTGCGTTGGAAAAGGATAAGGCAGGAAGGAAAGCAGAAAGTGCTTTCCTGAACTTCTTGCTTTTGTTTCCAAAATCTACACCACAGAGGGGAGATAATTCCTGGGTACAGATGAAGTGTTTTGGAGAAACATGTAGAAATATTTGTCTCATTCCAGAAAGGATCCCCTGGGCTGAAGGGAGCAGCGGATGGAGCAGAGAGGTTGGGGATCTCAGAGAGAAGGGGGACCCTGCATGCTAAGGGCACCAAGTGCCCCTCTCCCACCCAAGGGCACCTAGGCCCCAGAGAGCAAAGGCATGTCCGGAGAATGGACATGCTGTACAGTCTTCATCCAGAAGACTGTAGGGGTTCATCTGTGGCTCAAAAGCAGACTGAAAAGACCATGGAGACAGGTACGCTGTGTCTCTAAGAGATGCTTCAGATCCCAGAACCAAATTCCTTGAATGGCTGAGGCTACATCTCCTGCTGGCCCAGAAGAATGAAGGCTCAAGACAGGAGTTTAACTGAGTTTGGGGGGAAAAAAGAGAGCGATCTTGCTCACCTGAACTTACAGAGTGAGGTTCATACCATCCCTGCCCTGCTCACTCTCATCAGCCTCGTGGTACAGACTTGCCCCTCTTCTGGGCCTCCATAGCTCCTTGTCTATTCCTCTATTACATTACTTATTTTATAATTCTTTATATACTCAGTAGAATATGTGGTAGGTATTATTATTATTCTTTCATTTTATAAATGAAGAAACAGAGGCTCAGAGGGGTCAGGTGCTGAGGTTTACACCCGTCCTGCTGCTCTGGCACCCAGGTGTGCATCTCTGCACCCTTGTGTGGAGCCCATTTGTGCCCACCCTTGCCATCCTTCATCCTCCTTGTGGCCTTCTGCCATCTGGCTTGGAGGCCCCCAGTCCTGCTCTCCTGCAGGATGACAGCATCCACAGCACCTCCACAGGTCAGCTCTTTCCCCTGCAGCTTTAAACAAACACATTTGATTAGGAGGATGTGTCTCTCTATGTTGGCAATTTATTCCCTTCTATGCAAACTGTCCCACTAATTAACAAGGAGAACAACAACAACAACACAATTCAGACCAGTGAGCTCTTGAAAGAAAATGAAGGAGCTGTCAGCAAATAGGTGGCATCCAAGTCCTGGGCTGGGAGTCAAACAGACCCGGACTTGAAACCCAGTTTCACTGCTCTCTGCCCATGGGCCCTAGGGCAGGTCACTTCACCTCTCTGAGCCACACTTTCCTCATCTGTGAAGTGGGGGTGCTGATCCCTACTTCATACCATGACCAGAAAGGTCCTTTGAGAAAGGATCCAGATGTTTTGGGAATTCTAAGGTGCTCTGGCAGTAGGGGAAGAATATTCCTTTACATTATATTGCAGAAAAACATGCAAGTAGGGGGGTGCATCCTCTTAGGACCCTAGAGCATAGGGTCCCACTGCTGGAAATGTACCTAGGTCTGGTGACCTCTGTTGAGGGTTGAAATGTTTCCCCCCCACACCCTGGACAAGGACACTGGCAGCAGAAGTTCTGTTGGCATGAGCCCTCCCAGAGTCCACCATTAGTCCCACCAAAGAGCCTATAACCTTCAGTGCTGGCTTGCCTCAGGCCAACAAACAGGGAGGGAACTCAGCCCCATCTATCAGCAGATAAGTGGATTAAAGTTTTTCTGAGCACTGCCCACAAGAGCAACACCCAGCTCTACCCACCACCAGTCCCCCCCATCAGGAAGCTTGCACAAGCCTCTTAGATAGTCTCATTCACCAGAGGGCAGACAGCAGAAGCAAGAACTACAATCCTGCAGCCTGTGGAACAAAAACCATATTCAAAGAAAGGTAGACAAAATGAAAAGGCAGAGGGCTATGTACCAGACGAAGGAACAAGATAAAACCCCAGAAAAACAATTAAATCAAGTGGAGATAGGCAACCTTCCAGAAAAAGAATTCAGAATAATGATAGCGAGGATGATTGAGGACCTCGGAGAAAGAATGGAGGCAAAGATTGAGAAGATGCAAGAAAATCTTTAACAAAGACCTAGAAGAACTAAAGAACAAATACCTAGAAGAATTAAAGAACAAACAGAGATGAGCAATACCATAACTGAAGTGAAAAATACACTAGAAGGAATCAATAGCAGAATAACAGAGGCAGAAGAACGGATAAGTGACCTGGGAGACAGAATGGGGAACAGAATAAAGATAAAAGAATGTAAAGAAAGGAAGACAGCCTAAGAGACCTCTGGGACAACATTAAACGCACTAACATTTGCATTATAGGAGTCCCAGAAGAAGAGAGAGAGAGAGAAAGACCCAAGAAAATACTTGAAGAGATTATAGTAGAAAACTTCCCTAACATGGGAAAGGAAATAGCCACCCAAGTCCAGGAAGCACAAAGAGTCCCAGGCAGGATAAACCCAAGGAGAAACATGCCAAGACACATAGTAATCAAACTGACAAAAATTAAAGACAAAGAAAAATTATTAAAAGCAACAATGGAAAAATGACAAATAATATACAAGGGAACTCCCATAAGGTTAACAGTTGATTTCTCAGCAGAAACTCTACAAACCAGAAGGGAGTGGCACAATATATTTAAAGTGATGAAAGGGAAGAACCTACAACCAAGATTACTCTACCCATCAACGATCTAATTCCTATTTGATGGAGAAAACAAAAGCTTTACAGACAAGCAAAAGCTAAGAGAATTCAGCACCACCAAACCAGCTCTACAACAAACGTTAAAGGAACTTCTCAAAGTGGGAAACACAGAGAAGAAAAGGACCTACAAAAACAAACCCAAAACAATTAAGAAAATGGTAAAAGAACATATATATTTATAATTACCTTAAATGTAAATGGATTAAAGGCTCCAGCCAAAAGACACAGGTTTGCTGAATGGATACAAAAACAAGACCCATATATTTGCTGTCTACAAGAGACCCACTTCAGACCTAGGGACACATGCAGACTGAAAGTGAGGGGATGGAAAAAGGTATTCCATGCAAATAGAAGTCAAAAGAAAGCTGAAGTAGCAATACTCATATCAGATAAAATAGACTTTAAAATAAAGAATGAAGAGAGAGACTAGGAAGGACACTACACAATGATCAAGGTATCAATCCAACAAGAAGACATAACAATTATAAATATATATGTATCCAACATAGGAGCACCTCAATACATAAGGCAAATACTAACAGCTATGAAAGACGAATTCAACAGTAACACAATAATAGTAGGGGACTTTAACACCTCACTTACACCAATGGACAGATCATCCAGACAGAAAATTAATAAGGAAACACAAGTTTTAAACGACAAAATAGACCAGGGCTTCCCTGGTGGCGCAGTGGTTGAGCGTCCATCTGCCGATGCAGGGGACACAGGTTTGTGCCCCGGTCAGGGAGGATCCCACATGCCGCGGAGCGGCTGGGCCTGTGAGCCATGGCCACTGAGCCTGCGCGTCCGGAGCCTGTGCTCCGCAATGGGAGAGGCCACAACAGTGAGAGGCCCACATACTGCAAAAAAAAAAAAAATAGATCAGATACATTTAATTGATGTTTATAGGACATTCCATTCGAAAATAGCAGATTACACTTTCTTCTCAAGTGCACATGGAACATTCTCCAGGATAGATCGTATCTTGTGTCACAAATCAAGCCTCGGTAAATTTAAGAAGACTGAAATCATATCAAGCATCTTTTCTGACCACAATGCTATGAGATTAGAAATCAATTACAGGGAAAATCTGTAAAAAACACAAACACATGGAAGCTAAACAATACATTACTAAATAACCAAGAGATCACTGAAGAAATCAAAGAGGAAATCAAAAAATACCTAGAGACAAATGACAATGAAAACACAACGATCCAAAACCTATGGGGTGCAGCAAAAGTAGTTCTAAGAGGGAAGTTTAGAGCAATACAATCCTATCTCAAAAACAAGAAAAATCTCAAAAAAAACAATCTAACCTTAAACCTAAAGGAATTAGAGAAAGAAGAACAAACAAAACCCAAAGTTAGTAGAAGGAAAGAAATCATAAAGATCAGAGCAGAAATAAATGAAATAAAAACAAAGGAAACAATAGCAAAGATCAATAAAACTAAAAGATGGTTCGTGGAGAAGAGAAACAAAATTGATAAACCTTTAACCAGACTCATCAAGAAAAAAAGGGAGAGGACTCAAATCCATAAAATTAGAAACAAAAAAGAAGAAGTTACAATGGACAGTGCAGAAACACAAAGCATCATAAGAGACTACTACAATCAACTCTATGCCAATAAAATGGACAATCTGGAAGAAATGGAAAACTTCTTAGAAAGCTATAACCTTCCAAGACTAAACCAGAAAGAAATAGAAAATACGAACAGACCAATCACAAGTAATGAAATTGAAACTGTGATTAAAAATCTCCCAACAGGGCTTCCCTGGTGGCTAAGTGGTTGGGAATCCGCCTGCCAATGCAGGGGGCATGGGTTCGAGCCCTGGCCTGGGAGGATCCCACATGCCACAGAGCAGCTGGGCCCATGCGCCACGGCTGCTGAGCCTGAGCTCTAGAGTCTGCAAGCCACCACTACTGAACCCACGTGCCACAACTGCTAAAGCCTGTGCACCTAGAGCCCATGCTCCGCAACAGGAGGGGCCATGACAGTGAGAAGCCCGCACACCGCAACAAAGAGTAGCCCCCGCTCGTCGCAACTAGAGAAAGCCCACGAGCAGCAATGGCGACCCAACACAGCCAAAAATAAATAAATAAATTAATTAATTAAAAAGAAAATCTCCCAACAAACAAAAGTCCAGGACCAGATGGCTTCACAGGTGAATTCTATCCAACATTTAGAGAAGAGCTAACACCTATCTTTCTCAAACTCCTCCAAAAAAATTGCAGAGGAAGGAGCACTCCCAAACTCATTCTATGAGGCCAGAATCACCCTGATAGCAAAACCACACAAAGATACTCCAAAAAAAGAAAATTACAGACCAATATCACTGATGAATATAAATGCAAAAATCCTCAACAAAATACTAGCAAACAGAATCCAACAACACATTAAAGAGATCATACACCATGATCAAGTGGGATTTATCCCAGGGATGCAAGGATTCTTCAATATACGCAAATCAATCAATGTGATCCACCATATTAACAAATTGAAGAATAGAAACCATATAATCATCTCAATAGATGCAGAAAGACCTTTTGACAAAATTCAACACCCATTTATGATAAAAAACTCTTCAAAAAGTGGGCATAGAGGGAAACTACCTTAACATAATAAAGGCCATATACGACAAACCCACGGCAAACATCATTCTCAATGGTGAAAAACTGAAAGCATTTCCTCTAAGATCAGGGCAAGAGAAGGATGTCCACTCTTGCCACTATTATTCAACATAATTTGGGAACTCCTAGCCACAGCAATCAGAGAAGAAAATGAAATAAAAGGAATATAAACTGGAAAAGAAGAAGTAAACTATCACTGTTTGCAGATGACATGATACTATACATAGAGCAGCCTAAATATGCCACCAGAAAACTACTAGAGCTAAGCAATGAATTTGGTAAAGTTGCAGGATAAAAAATTAATGCACAGAAATCTCTTGCCTTCCTATACACTAACAACGAAAGATCAGAAAGAGTAATTAAGGAAACAATCTTATTCACCATTGCAGCAAAAAGAATAAAATACCTAAGAATAAACCTACCTAAGGAGGTAAAAGACGTGTACTCAGAAAACTATAAGACACTGATGAAAGAAATCAAAGATGACACAAACAGATGGAGAGATCTACCATGTTCTTGCATTGGAAGAACCAAAGCAATCTACAGATTCAATGCAATCCCTATCAAATTACCAATGGCATTTTTTACAAAACTAGAACAAAATACCTTAAAATTTGTATGGAGACACAAAAGACCCCAAATAACCAAAGCAATCTTGAGGGAAAAAAAACGGAGCTGGAGGAATCAGACTCCTTGACTTCAGACTATACTACAAAGCTACAGTAATCAAGACAATATGGTACTGGCACAAAAAAAGACATATAGATCAATGGAGCAGGTTAGAAAGCCCAGAGATAAACCCATGCACCTATGGTCAACTAATCTATGACAAAGGATGCAAAGATACACAATGGAGAAAAGACAGGGTCTTCAATAAGTGGTGCTGGGAAAACTAGACAGCTACATGTAAAAGAACGAAATTAGAACACTCCCTAACACCATGCACAAAAGAACCCTCAAAATGAGTTAAAGACCTAAATGTAAGGTCAGACACCATAAAAGTCTTAGAGGAAAACAGAGGAAGAACACTCTTTGACATAAATCACAGCAAGATCTTTTTTGACCCACCTTTTAGAGTAATGGAAATGAAAACAAAAATAAACAAATGGGACCTAATGAAACTTACAAGCTTTTGCACAGCAAAGGAAACTATAAACAAAACGAAAAGACAACCCTCAGAATGGGAGAAAATATTTGCAAATGAATCAATGGGCAAAGGATTAATCTCCAAAATATATAAACTCATGCAGCTCAATATTAAATAAACAAACAACCCAATCAAAAAGTGGGCAGGAGATCTAAAGAGACATTTCTCCAAAGAAGGCAAACAGATGGCCAACGAACACATGAAAAGATGCTCAACATCACTAATTATTAGAGAAAGGCAAGTCAAAACTACAATGTGGTATCACCTCCACTTGTCAGAATGGCCACCATCAGAAAATCTACAAACAACAAATGCTGGAGAGGGTGTGGAGAAAAGGGAACCCACTTGCACTGTTGGTGGGAATGTAAATTGATACAGCCACTATGGAGAACAGTATGGAGGTTCCTTAAAAAACTGAAAATAGAATTACCAGATGACCCAGCAATCCCACTACTCAGCATATACCCAGAGAAAACCATAATTCAAAAAGATGCATGCACCCCAATGTTCATTGCAGCACTATTTACAATAGCCAGGACATGGAAACAACCTAAATGTCCATGAGCAGAGGAATAGATAAAGAATATGTGGTACACATATACAATGCAATATTACTCAGCGATAAAAAGGTACGAAATTGGGTCATTTGTAGAGACGTGGATGGACCTAGAGACTGTCATAAAGAGTGAAGTAAGCAAGAGAAAAATAAATATCATATATTAATGCATATATATGGAATCTAGAAAAATGGTACAGATGAACCTGTTTGCAAGGCAGAAATAGAGACACAGTTGTAGAGAACAGATGTATGGGCACCAAGGGGGGAAAGTGGGGCGGGGGGTGGTGGTGGGATGAATTGGGAGATTGGGATTGACATATAGACACTAATATGTATAAAATAGATAACTAATAAGAACCAGCTGCATTAAATAAAATAAAATAAAATTAAAAAATTGTGTCCCCCCAAAAGATTTGTTGAAATCCTAACCCCTAGTGTCTCAAATTGTGACCTTACTTGGGAATAGGGTCTTTAGGGTGGTAGCCAAGTTAAAGTAAGGTCATTGGTTGCCCCTAATCCAATGTGACTGGTGTCCTTCTAAAAAGGGTGAGTTTGGGCACAGAACCAGAGACACGAGGTGAGCACCTTGTGCAGGCAGAGGATTGGAATGATGCATCTACAAACTGTGACACGCAAAGACTGCCTGCAAACCACCAGAAGCTAGAGAGGGGCGGGGCAGACTCTCCCTCACAGCCCAGACCCAATCAACCCGCCAACACTTTGATCTTGGACTTATCCTCCAGAGCGATGAGGACAGTAAATTTCTGTTATTTTAAGCCACTCAGTCTGTTGTCCTTGTCCTGGCAGCCCTAGCAAACGAATGCAGACCCCAAAGGCTGTGCTCTTTCTCTGAGCTCTATGTAGCACCTAGTCACTGTGTAGCTGTTACAATAAATGAATACAAAGTTGAGTGATCCATCCAGTTCAGTGTTCACTGATCACCTCCCACACGTAGAGTCTCCGCTAGAAACTGGGGGAGCCAGTGACGTCTAAAATGCAGACCCCCACCTTCAAGGAGTTAGTGACAGATGTCAAACACATACAGCTCCAGAGGGATGCACTTTCATCCTTTTAAATGTCCCGCAATCATTCAGGCAGTGCCCAGGCTGCCTGGTTCAGCTGCTGGGGACTCACAGGTGGGAGGACCTGGTGCCACCCTTACAGAGCTCCCAGATTGACCCTTGCAAGGCAGGATGTAGTGTTACACACAGCTTAGAGGGGGCCATGGGAAGGGAGTCCGCCATGAACTCTGGTGCTGGGAGTTTCACAGTGTGGTGAGGGGAGCACGCTCCACAGACAATAACAACTGCCACACCTACCACCGCAGCCCAACCATGAGCTGGCCAGGAGGAAAAAAAATAGGAGAAAAACTTCATGCGGACTAGATGAGCTGGAAAACAAACTTTCTCCCTAGCATATTTGCTGTTAGCTCTCCAACGCTTTTGTAATCATGAGTTATATAAAATAGCATCAACTATTTGGACTTGAGATCAGTCAAGGTGCTTGGCATCTAATTGCGTTTGGAAAGAAAACAGGAAAATCTTTTAAAGTCATTATTGTATTTTCTCCAGGGTGAGAAGTGGTGCTTTTAATTACTTGTTCTTTGACCCTTTTCTCAGCAACACACATGAACGGTGGAGCTGGGCCCGAGCCAGTCCTGCAGTCAGGTGCATCCTCTCTCCATGCTTCCTAAGCAAGCAGAGGGGCCGCTGCTGATACGGACGCCTCCTCGTTGCAGGAGAGCTGTCCTCCACGTGAAGGTGGCAAAGCCTTGTTGGTTGAAAAGCAGCAAGTGGTACTTTTTGGTTGGGCTTCGGCCTGCAGCCCCTTCCTGCAATTCTGGTAAGAAAGCCTCTTTCAATGGAGGCCTTTGGGACACGGATTGGCCGGAAAGAGCACCCTGTGATTCTGTTGGTCTCTGATATGTCCAGTCTTTCATCAAGGCCCATCAGGCAGCTTTATTGTGGCTGATCAAATCCTTTGCAAATGCATTTCCTTTCCCGAAAGCAAAGGGACAGCTTTATCATTTCTTATGAGCTGGGGAGAATTCAATTCTCCAGACTTCCACCTGAAAAGAGCACAATAGTATTTATTTGGAAGAAACACCTTGAGAAGTCAGTTTGGATGAAGGGTCATATCCCAAGGCAGAGGTCTTGGAAAATTTTACTCCAAATCCCCCTGAAACAATAATAATTTTAAAAGCTTTGTTTTCTCTTGCACATTTTTTTTTTCAGGTTAATAACATAAATTCTTTTAAGTTACGAGTTTAGACACTTGGAAAAGACGTATCTTATTATTCATTGTATAAGTATTTGATTTAGATATATTTTCTTTGAAATCTTGAAGCTGCACATTTAGTGCTTTCAATTTAGAAAAATGTCAGCCCCCACGCCTAAATGGCAAGGCCACTTACTGAAACTATCAGCCACATCAAAGTGTTTGAGGGCTTCCCTGGTGGCGCAGTGGTTGGGAGTCCGCCTGCCGATGCAGGGGACACGGGTTCGTGCCCTGGTCCGGGAAGATCCCACGTGCCGCGGAGCGGCTGGGCCCGTGAGCCATGGCCGCTGAGCCTGCGCGTCCGGAGCCTGTGCTCCGCAACGGGAGGGGCCACAACGGTGAGAGGCCCGCGTACCGCAAAAAAAAAAAGTTTGAAAGAAAACATCTCACCGCATCACTTAGTTCAAATAAACCTGACCATGAGACAACTATTGCACTTCTGAATTCTAATTCTGGGTTAGTATATAAAATAGATAACCAACCAGGACTTACTGTATAGCGCAGGGAACTATACTCAATATTTTATAATAAACTATAATGGAAAAGAATCTAAAAATGAAATATATATATATATATGTATAACTGAATCACTTTGAAACTAACACATTGTAAATCAACTATATTTCAATAAAAATTACAAAATAAACAAACAATTCTAAGTTAGATAGACGGACTGACAGATGGAAAGACAGATAAATAGATGGTTGAATAGAGTGAGAGGGATCCTGCAAAGAGGTTGCTCCAGTTTTCCTCACTATAGGTCTTTGTTAAGGGGCTCCCCGACTCTGGAGCGGTCCTTCTGAAATTTTTCCCCTTTATTTGGTCCTGGAGATCTTTGCCCTTTATAGCAATAACAAGCTGAGGGAGAAGCAAGCCTTTCTTTTGTTATAGGCACGAGAGGTGTGATTGTGAAAGACAAGGTGGGAAAGAGCAGGCAGACTCTGAAAGGTACCAGAGGGCCCATTTTAGAAACAAGGGCTTTTGGAAGCCGAAGATCTGGAAATGGATTCCCTAAAACCCGGGACTTTACATCCTCTCAGGGATCTGCACCCCACCCCAGTTTGAAGATTGCCAGCTAGAATAGGAGAAAAAGGGATTGATTAAAATTGGCTAAGGGGTTCCCAGCTTCATTGAGAGGACTGGACACCCCAACACAGGCTTAGCTCTCTGGGCAGCACCCACACCCTGCTGCTGGGAGCTGCTGGGGAGGCCATTCACCGTACCAGCTGCAGGGCAGTGAAGGAATGGAGAAACAGCACGGAAATATCCTCATTTCTCAGCCCAGACTGGCCCCCCTCCCATATTAAATAGGTGAAACCTCGTGAGAGTTAATAAGAGAATACATGGCACAAATGTTAAAATAGTCCACATTTATAAGTCTCTTTTCTCCCAAGAAATTACTGTCTAAATTCAGAATGAAGACTTCCCTCTCTCAGCCCTGTCTTGTGTCCTGGTAGTAGTTTGGGATTATTCTAAGCACACACACAGGATCAAAATCCTGCTGCATTATAAACCTTTTAAAAAGAAGAGCGAGGTCTTGGTGATTTAGGAGGCACTTGTGCAGCTCCTGTCACCTACTCCAGAATGTTGCAAAGGCCTCTCAGTCCATCACCTGCCTGGTCTGGGCCCTTCCTCGTCTAGTTTACCTTCCTCAGAGGCCACCAGGGTGATCTTCCTTTTTCAAAATCTTAGGAAATTGAAGGGAGTGTAGAATGATTTAGCTACTTTGTAGAACATTCTGGAGTTTTTTTAAAAAAATAAAACTAAACATACCCCTACCTTATGACCCACAATTGCATTCCCAAGAAATATGAAAGCACATGTGCACACAAAGACTCGTGTAAGAATATCCATCGCAGAGTTTTTCAGAACAGCCAAAACACAGGAAACAGCACAGGTGTCCATAAGTAAGAAGATGGGTAAACAAGCTGTGATCTATCTGTATAATGGAAGGTGACTGAGAAACAAAAGGAACGACCCACTGAGACATGCAATAACATGGATGCATCTCAAGAACATTATATGAGTGAAAGAAGCTTGCCTCAAAGAGTACCTACTGTCTGATTCCATATATAAAGTTTTGTAACCATCAAAACTTGTCTGTAATGATAGAAATCAGGACAATGGCTACCTCTGGGGAGTAGGTGGATGTGGAGATTGACTCAGAAGGGGCATGAGGGAAGGTTCTGGAGTGATGGAAATGTTCTGTGTCTTGATAAATGCTTGCATTTCAGTGGTATCACTTGTCAAAACCCACCAATGGGTGTTTTTAAGATTTGTGCATTTCACTGTACTAAATTTTATCTCAAAATAAAAAATATATTGAATGCTGGTTAATGATATGCATGTTGAAATGTTGAGGAGGTAGAGTACTGATGTTGGCAACTTACTTTGAAATGCATTAAAAATGAGATGGAGTAACAGAAGGCTAGAGGGGGTAGAGAGATGGAGAGGTACGTGATGGGGGAGATGCAGCAAAGCACTGATCACATCTAGGCGATGAGCGTGTGGCGGGTCACCATACAACTCTTTTAAGGTAAGCTTGTCCTAAGCACCACTCTGTACCCAGCGCTTAACACAATGCCTGCTGGGGACTACTTACCAGGCATTTTGCTCACTGAATCATCAGGACAATCTTATGAGGTCTGCATCAGCCTAGGTTACAGATGAGAAAACAGAGGCTCGTGTATAAATTCATATAGTTGGTTCAATGGAAGCCTGGATCAGAGCCCAGGCCGTCCACCTCTAGGACCCACCTTCTGATCCTCTCGACAAGCCCGCAGCCTGTTGTTTTAGGGGTCAGTTGCTATTTTAAGTCCTGGGAAAGAAGGTTGGAGAAATCAGAAGTGTTTTCTCTTCTCTAGCTGTGGACCAGGAGGCATCACAGAGGCTGGCTGGCTTCTGTGCAGTTCATTTTGTTTTCTTACATGGTCCCTACTATTTCTCCTTTGAACATTTTGATTTTGAGACAATGACTGCTATGGGTTGAATTGCGTCCCCACAAATTCATATGTTGAAGTCCTAACCCCCCAGAATGCAACCTTCTTTGGAAATACTGTAGGGTCTTTCCAGATGATCGTTAAGGTCATATAATCCAATATGACTGGTGTCCCAATCAAAAGGGAAAATTTGGACACAAAGACACACATGCCCTAGGGAGAATGCCATGTGAACGTGGAGGCAGAGATCAAGGCACAAGCCAAGGAATGCCAAAGATGACTAGCAAATCACCGGAAACCAGGAGAGAGGCATGGGATGGTTTCTTCATAGTCAGTGGGTGGGACCCACCTCACCAACATCTTCACCTCAGACTTCTGGCCTCCAGAGCTATGAGACAATCAATTTCTGTTGTTTAAGCCACCCAGCTTGTGGTGATTTGTTACTGCATGCTTAGAAAACTAATACAACCTCAGAGCAATTCTTAGTCCCAGGCCATTTTATTGTGTGACTTGCTTTGAGAACCATCACACACACACTCAAGTTTGTGATATTATATGTTTCACTGGATTTTTAAAGATGATAGGACTTAGAAGTATGCTCCCAGAGAAACTCAACTCTGATAGCATCATGAAGGTCAGGGGAAGACAAGATTTAATTTATAGAAAAGTATTTTTCAAGTGACCTTTCAGGAATTAATCTATACATGATATACTCCCAGAAAGATTCTGGGAGTGAAAATTAATCTGCTTAATAAAACCATAAGGTTTTCACTGCTTTATGCTGACTATCCATATAGCTGTGGAAAAAGTAGTTCATGCTCATTTAAAATAATGAGACTTAAGGATGAATAGAATTTTTCTCACCTAAAGGAAAGGAATAGGGCACATTTTTTTCCTCTGTCCCTTTTTCCTACCTTTCTTCCCTCTCTCATCGGAGCTCCTATAACATATTCAGCCTTGTGCGAGCTGCTGGTGACAGTGTGTGGCAGACACCATCCATAAGAGATGCATGCATTCATTCCATGGTGTAGAGTTGTTGCAAAGACTCCCCTGTTGAGCTTTGGACTACATTTCCCAGACTCCATTGCTTCTAGGAGGGCTTCCTATGCCTGAGTCCTGGACAACTTGTCTGAGAAGGTGATCTACAACCATTTTCCCATAAGCCTGGTTCTTAATGATAAATTAGAACTACTGGGCCCCTAAACTGCAGGAACCTCATTTTGTTATTATGTTTTTGGTTTCAATGATCAGAAACCTATTATTAAACATAGATTAAGGAAAAGAAAAATAAAAACCTGTCAGAGGGAGAGAGGAAAGATTTATTAGAACACTAGCTTTTCAAGGTACCACTGAGACAGGGAGATGCTTTTAGGAGGTTGGAGAGAAGGCACTATATAACATTGAATCACACCAAGAAAGGGTTACTATCTCCCTAAATCTCTATAAATCCGGATTACATTGAGAAGAAAGTCTCAGTTTAGGTCTACTCTCCCTGAATGCATTTCTTCAGCATGTGATGGCATCTAGTTAACATTTACATCGTTTTATTTCTATTTACTTCCATCATTACCTCTAGGTATAGCAAATACTGCTAACTTTCTCCTTATAGTCTTGATACGAAATTTCCTCTTTAAATCAAAAGTTTTAAGAAAAAATATCTGGTCAATTGAAAGAATAGTATTAAGCAAATGGCAGTAGATGTGGCAAAAGGATGTGGTTAATTTAAAAATGGTGTTTGAATGCCCAAATATGGCTTTTGGTAAGGTACCTGGAAAATACAAGTCAAGAATATGCTGGGTCGTTCTACGGAGCTGGAACTCAGGAACCAGAGAATGGGAAGGAAATTTGCGATGCCCTCCTATCCTGCCCTTCCTCTGCTTCTCTCCACATACCTATTACATTTTGGTGTCACCCTGCAGGTCAGCTTTATCACTGTAGAAAATAGTCATCAACAGCTCCCAAATTTGACAGCCACCTGGAAAGAGACTGATTGATTTGCACTCAGTCCCCATTTTGCCTCCCTTAATAATGGGGTCACTGGCCCAGTGGGGCCAGGTGCCCACCTGTGACCCAATTGCTTGTGTCCACAAAGCCAAGATAACCCTGAAGGTACGTGGCTGTCTCAGTCATCATCACGTGGCTGGGACCAGGAGTAAACTGGGGGAAAAAGGGTGTCCTGACAAGCCATAGAGCAAATCCGGATGAATCTGACATTAAAATGGAGGATTCATTCTCAATGACGAATTGCACCAGAAAAGTTAATAGACAAATGACAGGCTGTCTAAAGATTTTTGCAGTATGTCATATCAACAAGTTGCTGGTACCTGTAATATGTAAAGAACTCTTACAAATAATTTTTTTTTAAAGACAGAATTCAATAGGACATTGAGCAAAGGAGTGGAACAGAAGAGGAAATTCATATGGCTAAGCACTATATGAAGAGGGCTCAAAGTCACTAGTAATGAGGGAAATGGAAGTGAGAACAATACTGTGATAATGGATTTCCATGTATTAATTTGGCAAACATTAGTAAGTGAATAATTCCACATGCCGATGGGGATGTGGGGAGACCAGAACTCCCCTGCTCAGAAGCAGGAACATAAACTGGCAGAGTCCTTCTGGAAAGTGCTCTACATCACTTAGCAAAATGAAGCATGCATATGTCCATATGCCATATGTTCCCGCTGACACATTCCTAGGTATATACAGCTCAGATAAATCGCTTCCAAGGTCTGCAAAGGAGCACGTCCTAGGATGGTCATTGCTAGGCTCTGAATGGAAGGGGAAGAGAAGATGGAAGGCAACCTGAGTGGCCACCACTGGGGCAAGAACAAATAAAATATGGTGGATGCGCACTGTGGAATACTCTGTGGAAGCCAGAAACCACAAACTCGGTGTATTTACAGCTACCTGAAAAGGTCTCCGTGCAACAAAACTGAGAAAGAGAAGGGAAACCAAATGAACTTCATAGCATGATACTATTTATTTAAATTAAAACTCATTTTATACCAAGCAACCTCACTTAGCTGATAAGAATCAGCGCATATTTAAGGCCACATATGAGACACATTAGGCTGAGTGCCAAGGTGGGCGATGCTCATAAAGAATCAGGGAGGAAGGAGAGAAATGTAAAATAAAGAAAAATGCAGACAATCAGAAGGATGTGTGACCGCTAGCCTAGGTGGTGTAGAAATCAGAGGTGGGAGAACGGGGGACAGAGGACCCGGTCGGGTGGCTATTGTAATAGTCCAGGGGAAAGAAGATAAGACTTGAAGTAAGTAAGTAGTAGGGCTGCAGCAATGTCAACTGATTTAGAAGATAATACTTGAGGAGACGGAAATGATGAGGCACCTGCCAGATTGAGTGTGTGTGTGGGGCGGGGGGGGTGAGGGAGAGGGAAGAGTCTAGAATATCCTTGTGTTTCTGGGCATCTAAGTGACTGTGCTGGCATTATTAGGACAGGGAACCTGGAAAGAGAACCAGGTTTGGAGAGAAAAAAAAAGAATTCCATTCTGGTTGTCAATAAATGATGGTGTGTTCATGATGAAGCATGTAAGTGTTTCATCGCAGATAAAGATTGGAGCAGTCCATTTGAGCAGATTCTCTGCTTAATCCTACACACACTGCCATGATAAGTTAGCCTTTTTAAACAAAAATGATTAGGAGACTTAGTAAAGCAAATTTCTGGACTCAAGAAGAAAGCAAATCATATTTATACTCCAGTGAAGGTTAGAAAATTGAGCAGACCCAGACTGAATATGAGGTTTTTATTTGAAATTTGAACAGAAATGCTGGAGTTCATTTTTAAATATGTGAGTTGTAAACCAGGATTTGTGCAAAGTACTTTATTCCCTATTGACTCCAAATCATGGGGAATATCAATATTTTAGGGCTCTCATAATACAATGCCAGAGTTTAGTGAAGGAAATAAATACTCATGACAGTGACAAAAATTTCCCTTCCCAACCAGTTGGCAGCCACAAAGCCAGAGGACTGGGTGAATGTGGGTTTGAACATTTACAAGGAGTCTCCCCATCTACAACAAGAATGGCTTTGAGTACTCATCTTTGGGGGGGTGTCGTGGACTCCACAAGGGTCCTGCTAGATACAGGGAGTAGAAGGCAAGAAATTCCATGAGAGGCAGAGGAAAGGTACTGAACTCACTGCTAAGAGGCCTAGTTCTGCCACTGACTCTCTGGGGTGGGGCTTGGGTGCGTTTCCTCTGGCTTATTGTCCTGAATCTCATGTTTCCTCATTTTATAGGTTAAACTGTTCAATGATGGCGTCTCTGAGCTTTCCCCCTACATGGATCCAATTCCCTCTGCCCCACTTCAACCTTCTGGGTTCTAAAAACATCTTCCAAGCTACACTCACATGTATGCGATTCTTTATAAAAGATTTTACCATGCACCATCTCCTTGGGTCCCTCATCACATATCTGTAAGGTAGCCTACAAGGGTATGTCTCACTTCCTAAGTGAAGAAAGTGAGGCTCAGAAAGAGGAAATCATTTCCTGAGACTATGCAGCCAAGACATTGGGTGACCAGCTGCCACAGTTGACCCACGACTCTCCTGGTTTTAATACCCAAAGTCCCGCATCTCGAGAAACACTCAGTCTGGGATGGTTGTCATTCTAGGGAAGTATAGTCTCAAGGATTTAAAATTGTGCTTCTTATTTTTCAAATCTAGTACTCTTGTTAATAGATATTTTACTATATACTCAGAGGAGTGGTCCTCCCTTCTTTCTTTCTGTTTCTCAGTCACACTCCCCATTATCCTTACCTCTATTTCCCAGGAGATTCCTGGAAATCCTTGGAGCATCTTTGTAAAGTTTAGCTTAGAATTAAAGCGGAATGGCAGACAAGATATGGAGGCAACCTAAATGTCCACTGACAGATGAATGGATAAAGAAGATGTGGTATATACAATGGAATATTACTCAGCCATGAAAAAGAATAAAATAATGCCATTTGGAGCAACACGGATGGACCTAGAGATTATCATACTAAGTGAAGTAAGTCAGACAGAGAAAGACAAATATCATGATATCACTTATATGTGGAATCTAAAAAAAGGATACAAATGAACTTATTTACAAAACAGAAATAGAGCCACAGACACAGGAAACAAACTCATGGTTACCAAAGAGGGAAGGGGGTGGGGGACTGATAAATTAGGAGTTTGGGATTAACGTATACACACCACTAGATACAAAATAGATAAACAACAAGGTCCTACTGTATAGCACAGGGAACTATACTCAATATTTTGTAATAACTTATAAGGGAAAAGAATGTGAAAAGAATCTGAATCACTGTGCTGTACACCTGAAACTAACACAACATTGTAAATCAACTATACTCCAATAAAAAAAAAAAAAAAAGCAGAACAGCAGAGCCTGGCTAGTGGTTCACCAAAGCATTCCTTTTTTCTCTTCCTTCTGGGTACAAGCTACACTACACTTCTCAGTCTCCCGTGGAAAGCATGGCTCAGTGACCAAGTTCTGGCAAGTGAAATACCAGCACACTACCTCAAGCCTATACTGCTAAATCCTCTCTCCCTTTTGATCCTTTATCCTCTTCCCCCATTTTCCATCTGTATAGAGAAAGCTCTAAGGATATGGAGGAGGGTTTGGAAGGAACCTGGGCCCTTGAGTCCTTGCTTACTGGGGAGCTACTCTTGGGAGATTATTGTTCATGGGGCTTTCTCCTTTCTGTATGTCTTGTGAGCAAAGGCACTGACATCTTTCGTTCCAGACTATTTTTTCAAGGATGTTTGTACAGTGAACAGCTTTGGGAGATAAAGATGGTGTCTGCTTCTGGAGCAGAGGGAAGATTTGCTTGCTGCCTAGTAGAATAAAGATAATATTTCCTTTCAGGGCAAAGATCAGATCGACTTACCACCCGGGCCAAAAGACTTGGGTTCCAGAAGCATGGGGCTCCTCGTCTGTGATGTAAGCCCGCTGTGCAGCACCCAGCTGGGCTGCTCTGCATCTCTGCTGTGGAGCCTGGGAACAAGGAGAACCAATGTGAACTTGACACTCACGTCCTTTGCCTCTGACTTGGAGTCCTGTACCTTCTGCCAGCATCCACGGAATGGTGGCAAGCCAACTTGCTAGCTTGCAAGCAGGGTAAAGTCTTAGACCCGCACGGTTCTTCCTTATTACCCAGGGAATCTACCACCCAGGAACGCTCACTTTGAACTTCTGTGTGAATGAGCCAGAGCCTTTCTCATGATGATCCACTGAAATGTGTTTGTTACAGCAACTAGTCTATCCTGACACATGCAAAGGATCTAGCAGGACTCTGCAAGCCTGCAGCCTATTTAGCGCTTCCAGGCTGGGGGTGGGGGGAGTGGGATGTGTCAAAGGCTGAGAAGTTGGGTTCAAATTCTGGTTCCTTCCTGAGCCCAGCACCCGTGCGGGCACATGGCAGAGCGTGGGAAGTCTCAGTCTTCCACCCCACCACCTCCTCTTACCTCCCACCGCCGACACCAGAGAGGCAGAAAGATGCCGCTCTTGGGGGTGGCCGGCATACAGGCCCTGGAGCCCGCTGCTGTTCAGGCAGAGGTAGCAGGCAAACAGTGTGTGCCTCTGAAAGGCGTTTGAAGTCAGGGAAGGCAAAACCATCTCCAGTCAGGAGATAAGGTCCTGACTTTCACAGCCTTTGAGAAAAGATTATTGATTCATATCATCAGGGGGAAGGTGGCAGCTGTGTGGATCCAGGCAACAAATCCCTCCAGACACTGTTTTGAGAAGGTCTTTTTTGTTTTTATGGACTCTATTTGTTTTATTTTTTAATTAACTAATGAATTTTATTTTTCGCTGCGTTGGGTCTTCGTTGCTGTGCGAGGGCTTTCTCTAGTTGCGGTGAGCGGGGGCTACTCTTCGTTGCGGTGGGTGGGCTTCTCATTGCGGTGGCTTTTCTTGTTGCAGAGCACGGGCTCTAGGCCCGCGGGCTCAGTAGTTGTGGCACACGGCCTCAGTAGTTGTGGTGCATGGGCTTAGTTTCTCCGCGGCATGTGGGATCTTCCCAGACCAGGGCTTGAACCCGTGTCTCCTGCACTGGCAGGCAGATTCTTAACCGCTGTGCCACTAGGGAAGTCCGAGAAGGTCTTAAAGGCAAATGCTTATGGTTGGAATCTGCAAAAAAACAGCTCCCATGGGTCTTTACCTTTTCTCCAAGGCCAGCCTCTTGTGTTTTCCAGCATACAGATACCTGCTAATTTGGGCCAGAGACAACTCTGATATTATCCATACTTATTATAGGTTTAATTGCATCCTCTAAAGATGTGTTGAAATCCTAATTCCTGGTACTTGTGAATATGACTTTACTTGGAAATAAGTAATCAAGTGGAGGTCATTAGGGTGGGTCCTAATCCAATTTGACTGGTATCCTTATTAGAAGAGAAAAAATAGACGGAAGACACAAACATATGAGGGAGAAAGCCATGTGAAGATAGAGGTAAAGATTGAAGCTCTGTAGGAAGCTTGGACAAACCAAGGAATGCCAAAGA
>NW_006792411.1:3051530-3068331 GCF_000442215.2 Lipotes vexillifer
AGAAATGCCGAAGATTGCCCGTCAAATAACCAGAAGCTCGCAAGAGGAAAGGCAGGTTCTCCACTCCAGCTTTCAGAGAGAGCACAGCCCTGCTGACACTTTGACTTCAGACTTTTAGCCTCTAGCACTGTGAGACGATCAATTTCTGTTTTAAGCCACCGAGTTTGTGGCACTTCGTTATAGCAGCCCGAGGAAACTAACATGGTACAGCGATCTTTCTAAAACACCAAGTTTGGCCTGTGGTGGCTCTCGTCGCATAGAAGCTAGAGCTCAAATACCCTCTTATCCGCGCAACGTCCTCTCCAACCATTACCCTCACCATCCACCCTAAATTCCAGCCGCAGCTGTGAGCAAGCCAGACCCACACATTTGAACCTTTGCCCATAAGGAGTCTCTCACGTAAAGGGTCTTCTTGCCCCAAGTCCATCATATCCCATCTTTCTGGGCCATATTTTATTCATCTCATCTCCTCCCGTGTTTCCTCTTCTGAATTTTGCCCTGGCCACACTGATCTTCTTTCCCCCCTTTGAACATGCCACGCTGGCTCCTGACATCTTGGGAGACGTCCTAGTGGGAAGTCTTGAGCTGATTTTTCATGCATTCATCCAGGGTCATCGGGCCTGCCGTGGCCAATGTCTGGTTCTCTCTGTTTCCAGCTCTTCCCCGGCTGGCTTCTCCTTATGCTCAGAGAATTAGCTCATCTCAAAGGCCTTTCCTGAGCAGACTAAGTCACCCGCTCCTCTTATGTAGTTCCATCACAGCACTTACCACTAGCACACATTATCTCGTTCATCGATTGTTTCCATCTTTATTACTTATCTTCCCTCCCTAGAATCTTAACGGCATGAAGGCAAGGACCTTGTTTATTTGGTCCCCTATCATGTCTCCCGTGATTAGAACAATGTCTGGCATGCAGTGTACCTTAATACACAGATACCGAATAAGTGAATCTACCACATCCAACACAGAGAGCACTTACTTTTGCGGTAGGTATGGTTTTAAGTACTTGAAATATATTAACTTGTTTAATTCCACAACAGTCCCATGAGGAAACAGAGCTTAAGAGACTTGGCCAAGGTCACACAGCTGCTAAAGTGGGCAGAACAGAGATATGAACAGAGAGCTGGCACTCTCAGCCACCTCCTATAATACCTCTTGGGAGAAGGAAGGAACGAAGAAACATTGTTGCAGTTATTTTGTCCTCTGAGAAGTCTTTCAAAACTCTTCTCCTGTGCTTACCTAGGGATCCCCACAGCCCCTGGGCAAAGTTCAGCCAGAGCACCTGCCGTACTGCATCACTATTATAACTATAATATCATAATCTAGGTCTCCATCTCTCTAACTAGACTGTATGCCCCTTGAGAGCTGCTACTGTTTGCTCTCCCCGTAGCCCATGCTGAGCACAGAGTCTGGCACACAGAGTGTGCTCTGCAGATTCCTACAGCTATCATCTCCCACCTTGCCCTCATGTTCTCATCCTCCTATTCCCTGGCTGTGCCAACCATGCGTGCCTCTGGGCCGCGGCTCTCACAATCTTTGGCCTAGAATGCCTTTTCCCTCCCCTCTTCCCGGCTCAGTGCCCTTTTCCACTTGAAGTTCATCACCTCCTCCAGGAAGGACTCTCTGGTTTCCCAGGCTTGGCTTGGGTGCCCTTGCTGAGAGTCTCCCGGTCTGTTAATTATTCTTCCACCACAGCCCCAGTGTCATCGGGGGCCACTGTCTGTTTACACAGCTGCCTTCCTTACCAGCCTGGGAGCAATGAGGTCATAGCTTATTTATCTCTGCATCTTCCATGTCCAGAATCCGGAACAGAGGAGACACCGAGTGACGGGTAGTTATGTAAGGCCAGAATTTTTTTATTTATACTTTCAGCCAATATCTGTCTCTTGGGTATTTACAGTGTGCCAGACATTGTTCTCATGCTTTCCCTGTGGGAACTCACTTATCCCCACCTCACTTATCTGCCTCACTACCCAATGAGGCAGATGCTGTTTTATTCTCAGTTTACAGATTTGGAAACCAAGGCCTAGAGAGGTCATGTGACTTGCGCAAACCTGCTCAATTAATACGAAGCAGGGTTGACTTTCGAACCCAGACAGTTCCAGAGTCCACACTCTCAGACTTAACTAAACTAAGTCTGCAAAGGACCAACAAGCTCACTGGGAGTGCTGCCTCAAGCCCCCAGGCCCCTCTGTGGGGTCCCTTTTCCGTGTGCTGGGGCAGCCCTCTGCCTGTGTTGGCCAGGACACAGGACAGGATGATGCCAATCATCACATCAGCATCCCTGGCCCATGCCCTTAAAGCCACCACTCTAGTCTGTCAAGAGGCTTCAGTGTGCTTTTCAATAAGCACTACCTCTCAAGATGTTTGGAAAGGAGGATTTGCAGCCTCTCTTGCATCAAGTTGTCTCAAATTTACTAAATCTAAGGTCTCACCAAAAATATGTATTCCCTTTATCATTCATTCATTCATTCATTCATCCATTCATTCATCCATTCCTTCATTGATCCAGTGCTTGACTGAGCACTTACTAGGTACCGGTCATTATGCAGAGAGCTTTGCAGGCCTCATCTCTTTCAATCTTCACAGCTCTCATGCAGGTACTGTTACCTCTATTTGCAGGTGCAGAAACTGGGGCTCAGGGGCTTAGCAGCTTGTCCAAGGTGGTTGAGTTGGGGTACCAACTCATATCTGCCCGACATCAAAACTTCCAATGAATGGGCTAGTGAGAAAAACAGTGAACTGACCATTTACTCGTTGAGGAAGGAATGCTAGGGAGAGGCAGCACCATCTGGCTATGCATTTGCTCAGCTGGGGTGATTCCTAGTCATTCCCTCATTCATCAAATATCAGGAGACTAGTGTGTTCTAAGAACTCTGCTTGGGGGCGAAGGCCTAGGAGAACTGACCATGAGGCTCCCTAAGCAGAGTGAGGCAGAGGACATCTTTGATGGGTCTTTGCTCCTCCCTGCCATTTGTTCTGGCAACCTCCCTCCAGCTTTACCCATTCAAAAAGGAGAATACTCTGTTCCTCTCTTCCCTCCTCCCCGCCTACTGAGCCTGTTGTAATTTCAATTAGTTAACTCACTCACACACTCATACAGACATTTGTTCAGTAAATAATTACTGGGCACCTCTGCTGTGTCAATCACTTACCCAGGTTTGGGGAATACAGTAATGAACCAGACAGGAAGGAGCCCTGCCCTCAGGGAGCTTACATTCCAGTGGGGGAGATGGGACTCTACTTTGGAGCGACATTTGGAAGGAGACTGGAGCTGAAAAAGGAGGAGCCACGGGAAGAGCTAAGGATGGGGTGTCTGAGAGGGCACAATAGATTTGAAAGCCTTAGAAAGGAAGAGGCTGGAAGGGTTCTGGTAGTTGCCAAAGGCAGAATTCGCTGACCCCCCTATCCTAAAGAGAATTAATCAGCTTTCCGTCCGTGTCCCTGCAGCATTGTGCTTCCTTCCGTTCAAGCTCGTGCCGTATGGTAATTGATTCATGTCTTTGTCTTCCTGATGGAACTCAGAGTGCTTCTAGGCCAGGGACCATCTGTAACAGGTGATTAATAATAGTGCAAGCCTTACAAACCTCACAGGGCCCTTGGGAAGATTAAAGGACATCACCCATAGGAAGCCTTTAGCACAGTTTCTGGAACTGTAAAAGTCCAATAAATGTTAATCGTTATTATTGTTAGTAGCCTAGTGCCCACCAGCCCAGGTATGGCACATCGAAGGGATTCAGTGCTGTTTAAGGATGCCTGGAAATGAAGGAAGCAGGTGAGCTGGTCCAACAGAAAATCATTGAGGCTGTTGAGAGGTTGCCACCAACTGGCTGAGGATTTCTGCTTCGAGGAAAGTGTGCTTACTGAGAATCTCAGACCACAAGCTTAGGGCAAGAAACATAACTTCATTTTCTACCATTTACATTAATTCTGTTTTTAGTCCCCATTCTAGGGTGGTGGACACGATCAAATATTCCCCCGCTTTTTCCTAGGGTAGAGCCTAAGATCTGGAGAAGGGCCTGGCTACTCTGGTCTTTGACTATATCCCTTCAAACTCAGGGGGCTGCCCGGGGCTGCCCTTGTGGCGCAGTGGTTAAGAATCCGCCTGCCAATGCAGGGGACACGGGTTCAAGCCCTGGTCCGGGAAGATTCCACATGCTGCGGAGCAGCTAAGCCCGAGAGCCACAACGACTGAGGCCTGCATGCCTAGAGCCCGTGCTCTGCAGCAGGAGAAGCCACCGCAGTCAGAAGCCCGCACACCACAACGAAGAGCAGCCCCTGCTCGCCGCAACTAGAGAAAGCCCAGGCGCAGCACCGAAGACCCAACGCAGCCAAAAATAAATAAATAAATTAATTAATTAAAAAAAAAAAAAACTCAGGATTTTACTTTACTGGCCCTTGGTTAGTTGCCAACATGGGACATTTGTTTATCCAATAGTCATTGATCACAAAGGAAATGTCAGGCATTCTCCTAAGTGCTGGGGATACAGACTTGAAAGAACTAGACAAAACCATGCTTTCAGAGCTTATAGAGATTGGGTTCTCAGGTCGTGTTTGAGCCAACACCTGAATGAATTAAAGGAGTAAGGTCCATGCCAGCCCGGGAGAATTCCAGATCCTGTGCAAAGGCCCTGAGGTGGGGTGTGAGCTCAGTGTGTCTGAGGAGAACTAGAGTGGCTGGTGCTGAGTGAGCACGGAGGATGTAACTGGGAGATGAGTTCTGAGGGGCGGGCAGGTACGACCTTGTAGGTCACAGAGAGAATTTGCATTTTGTGCTGCGTGAGATGAGAAGCTGCTGTAGGATTCCGAGCAGAGGAAGAATGTCATGATCTAACCTGTGTTTTTAAAGGATCACGCTGACTGCTGTGGCCAGAAAAACTGTAGTGGAATAAGTGTGGAAATAAGTTAGGAGGCTCATGCAGCAATTCAGGAGAGAGACGGTGATGGCTGGGTCCAGGGTGAGGATGGTGAGAAAGTCGAAGTGAAAATAATAATACTAGTGGGACAATCTCTTATGTAGATATGTTTTGAAGGATCAGTCTGAGATTTTCTGATGGTGTTTGTGTGTGTGTGTGTGTGTGCGCGCGCGCGCACGCACGCGTAAAGAGACAGAGAGAGAGATTAGAGGGAGGGAGACAGAGAAACAGAGGGAGTGAGAGACACAGGGAGGGAAGGAGAGAGAGAGACAGAGAGACAGAAGAGAGAGAGAATGAAGGGCTGCTTTCCTTCAGCAGTGCTGGCTCTGCTGGCCCCTGACTGAGTCTCTGGCTCTTTGGATGTTCAGAGGTTATTTCATTGTTTCCGCAGCTCCCAGCCCACGACACATCTGTGGGAGGCTGTTCATAGACTTGTTTCCAGGATACACCATGTATCACTTTCTGTGGTCTCTTTCCCCTCTCTTGGGCTCCTGTGGGCTGCAAGGGGGCAGGTCCTCTCTCCTCTGGAATCGCACAGACATCTTGGGGATTTGGCTCTCTTCTTGGGGCTTAGCCTGGAGAGAGATCGGGGCTCTTTCTTTAGGACCCACCTAGAGTATCTTGATTCTCCTCTAAGACCCTCTCTTCAGAGGAGAGCTATCCCCAGTCTGGAAAAAAATCGGTTCTGATCTGCAGGGTGGTGAGCTACAAAGGAAGGGGAGACCTTGTTCGTACAGCCTCATGTTTTCTCCTAAATATTTTGTCTGCTCTGTGAGGAGATTTCCTTGCCGTGAGGGTTTAGGTTTTTAAAAGCCAGGAGGAAGTCCCCCTTTTCTCTGCTTTAGTTGCCCACGTTTAGCCCCTGAGGCTGCCAGCAGGATGGGCCCAAGGGCAGGCGAGGGGATGGCAAGGAGCAGAGAAAGTAATGTGAAGATGGCGAGGGAGGAAAGAGGATGCTAGTCACCAGGTTCAAAGATTATCTCCCTCCCAAGAGCAAGAGAAGTTTACCTGGGATCCGAACACGCCTTCTAAAGCAACTGTGCTTGTCCACTTGGTTATCAGATCAGATATACTTTAAAGTTTTGCCACGAGACTGTTGTGTCTTTCTTTTTTGAAAGAAAGTAGACAGTTAAAGCTATTCCCCAGGGGAGGAAACTGCGAGGGCCAGGAGGCAAGTAAGGAGGCATCTGCAGATGGAGGAAATCACTGTCCCCAGGCCTCTAGGTCTTTCTGGACAAGTTTGAGGATTGAGAGCCTATTAAAACACAGGTGAGGCTAGTTTATTTCTCCTCCAGATATTTGCGTCTTTGCTTTCAGGAGACTCCTAATCCTTGAAGACAGAACGATACTCTACAATGAAAAAGGTATAGTAGTGATAATATATAATAGATGAAAATAACGATGAATAAGCCACACGAATGGTATGAAGAAGACACGTTGTGATCTCGGAACAATCTTTTCAAGGGCAGAAAAAGAACAGACAGTCCTGGGTTCAAATCCTACCTCCTCCTTCTTTTGGTAATTGATATGGAACTTCGTTGAGTCGGTTTCCTGCTCTGTATCATGGTAAAATGCCAATATATGTTTTTCTAGACTCATTGTTGAGATTCAAAGAGACTGTGCCTATGTCATCAGGGGTGGGACCTTTGACTCTGACCTGTCCACCTGAGTCCTAGATGCTGGGGCCACCCTTCAGCACCAAAGCATCCCCTGTGTGTGTCACAGGCCCTAGCTTTCAGTCTAGGAATATGGTGGGAGAGCTTATATGTGACCTTGGCTGCTGGAATGAGGTGTCCTCCTGCAGTGTTCTGGATGTGGCTCAGCTTCTCTAAGTCTCTGCTGGACCATCCACAGGTGGGGTGGGTGTCGCTGCCTCTGGGAGTCCCTGGCTTGAGAACGGCAGGTACCCTCCTGTTTTCCTGATGCTGGTCTGTGCTTCTCAATGTGGTGTCACATTCCACCTTATCCTCCACACCCTGGCTTCCCTCCTTCCATGCCTGGGGCACAAGCAGGGGCAGAAGAGGCTTAACTGTCCTCCTCTTCTCTTTTCCAAATCTAGGTCCATAAACTCTGCACCAAGCTTCTTTTTTTTTTTTTTTTTTTTTTGTGGTACGCGGGCCTCTCACTGCTGTGGCCTCTCCCGTTGTGGAGCACAGGCTCCGGATGCGCAGGCTCAGCGGCCATGGCTCACGGGCCCAGCCGCTCCACGGCATGTGGGATCCTCCCGGACCTCACGGGGCACGAACCCGTGTCCCCTGCATCGGCAGGCGGACTCTCAACCGCTGCGCCACCAGGGAAGCCCTGCACCAAGCTTCTTGCACAACCTGCCCTGTTGATTCTCCAGAGCTGATTTTGGGAGTCAGTACACATCCACCATGTCTGTCTCTTGGTCTTCCTGCTTAAACAACCCAGATTCCCCTCAAGTCCAGGCCAAGGGCTCCAACTGTCTAAAGAAAGGTCAGTAGAACCCAGAATGTGAACCAGCCCCAAATGACCATCTAGAGACATCATTCTGCTCTTTGTGTATCTGTTCTCTGCACACAGTAGGGAATCAACAGCCCAGGATTCCCCTCCCCTTCCTTCTGAAGGAGACTTCTGGGCAATGGGAACCAAGCAGTCCCCTTAGCCAACCAGGCAGATGGTTTGGATGGAGAAAGAGGAAGTAGATGCAGTGGGGGGAAATTTTGAGTCAGACGAATCTAGCTCTGCCATATGCTAGTCACTCTCTCTCTGAGCCTCAGTGTTCTCATCTGTAAAATGGGGATGATATCCTCTTCTTGAAAAGTTGGCTATGAGGATGTAAGGAGCCAATATATGTGAAATCATTTTATAATTATAAGGTACTGTTCAAAGATGAGTTGTTACTCCTGATTGATTAGTTCAATGTATTTGTCTACTTATCCTGAACTGACCAATTACTTTAGAGACTGAGCAGTGACTTTGTGGGCATGGTGACCACAGCAATCTAAAATACTAGCCCCTTCCCAGTGTATGACCAGTGATCCAGTCAATTTGCTGACTAGATTCTGGAAAATGTATTTTCCATATTAAAAAGGAGGCATGTGAGGATAAACTCTGCTCCACCATGCCACTACTATTCTCTGCCTCCTGTCTTTGAAGACGGTCAAGTCAGGCTGTGATGCCTGGTGCCATGACAGCCATTTTGTAACCATGAGAAAAAGGACAAGAGAACTCAAGGGGTATTGATCTAGCTCACTAACATTGTTGAGCTGATACACCAACCCTGGGTCACTTACTTTCTGACTTTTTCTATGAGAGATAAATAAATGTTCTTAGTACAGGAACCAGAGTCAGGGCGTTTTTTTTGTCACTTCAACTGAAAGCCACCCAGTGGTACACTCCTGGACCATCATCAACTTCAATCCCATCATCTTTGACTTCCCATTAAGCTCAAGTTCTTGCCCATCTTTTCAGCTGGTCCATCTCTCTGCCACAGGTCCAAGAAGGAGGAAAAGAGGAGTCTGCTGCCTGAGGTTTTTCCCTTATCTAACTTTGTATGACCCTCAAAAAAGCCATGTCAGGTAAAAGTGACCATGGCAGACTCCAGCTACACTTTCCTTCTTATTGTACCTCAAGCATGAATCCTGCTAGCTTCTGACTCAAGACCTTTGCTCTTGTCATACCCTCTCTTCCAGTCACATGGCTCCACCTGCATACAAATGGGAGGTCCCTCTGTGCCTCGGAAACCAGACAAATGGGTTTGGTGAGTTCCAAGCCTGTCTTCTCTGCAGTGGCTCTACTCCAGCCCACCTTCATGGCTCGGCCCTCTGTCATTCATGGTCAGCTGGGCAGGGACAGCTCTGTATTATGGGTATATTGTTAGAACCCCAGCAGGAGACCATTCTGCCACTCTGCACCTATGAGGGCATGATTTGTCTGCCTTCTCAACAAACCTGGATGGAGTAAACACTAGGTATCAGACCTATACTTGGAAATGAAAATGCAGGTATAGAAGTTGATGTCACAGTGAGCAAGATGACACTCATCTGTCTACCCACACGTGCATTTTGCAAACATCTGTTCGGTGCCCAAGCTGTGCCCAGTGATGAGGAAATGGCCATAGGCTCTGCCACATGCTGGCATGGATCCACATGATGGACCTGATATGCTCAGTCTTCACTTACCAGTGTTACCCTGTGTGAAAAAGTCCACCTCTGACTCACAGTTTTCTCACCTGTAAAATGAAGATGATAACGTGTCACGATTCAACAGTCTTGCATAGAAGGCACCTACAGTAATAGCACTCTCTTGGCTATTCAATAACTGGGATTTTCCTTCTCTTTAAGAGCTTGGACCGTCTGCTTTGAAATTCTCATTTTAAAGCCAAAGGTTTTTCCAACAATTGGCACCAGAAGAGAGGGAGAAAAGCAGGTCACAGTTTATGTCTCCACACTCTCAGTTTAAAGTATGAGAAGGAAATTAGTGCCTGAATCAGGAATGAGGAAGGACTTTTATAAAGCTTTGATGTTAGCATAATTAGCACAGAAGAAAAAAGATAATTTGTTCTCTTTACTACTGACATTTAGACAAGACAGAATTTGGCAACGAGAAAGAAAGATGCCTTTGAAGGTGAGCTCCAAGAGCAGTGTCTTGGTAGGTTTGGGCTGCTATAACACCATACCACCCACTGGCTACCTTACAAATGACAGAAATGTGTTTCTCATGATTCCAAAAGCTGGAAGCCCAAGATCAAGGTGCCACCATGGTTGCTGCCTTCCAGGGAATGTCCTCTTCCTTGTTCAAGCCAGCACCTTCTCTCTGTGTCCTCCCATGGTGAAAGGGGCAAGGGGGCTCCCTGGAGCCTCTTTTAGAAAGGCACTAATCCCACTTATGAGGGCTCCACCCTCATGAATCAAGCACCTTCCAAAGGCCCCACCTCCTAATACCATCTTTAGGGGTTAGGATTTCAACATATGAATTTTGGGGGGACACATTCAGACCATAGCAGGCAGCACAGTTTTGTCCCTTGCTACTTTCTTTTCTTCCCCTCTTTCCAAAACCTGTCCCCCACTGAGTCTTCTGGGAGGCAGGTGATATAAGGTGAGGAACTTGGATTTTAATGTCAGAAGGAACTGTGTTTGATTCCTGGCTCTGCCCTCCATGCGAAAACTTGGGCAGATTCTTCAACCTCTCTGAGCCTCAGTTTCTTTGTCTGTTAAATGGAGAGAATAATGCCCACCTTGTGGACTGAGCGAAGCAATGAACGAAAAGTATCTGGCACATAGTAAATATCAACATGTGGTCTCATCTCCCCCCTTTCTACCTGGGAGATCTAGACTAGTGCTAACATCATAAAGCAGATGAGTTTTTCATGTAAAAATCTCTCCATTCTTCTTTGTTCCTAATTTTGTTCTCATCTTGACTCTAGACATTCTCATTCCCATCTCCTTAACTCCCTGCCCTTGCCCCATTCAGGAGGCCCTGCCCCTCTCCTGGACCTGCCCCTCTCCTGGACCTGCCCCTCTCCTGGACCCATCTCCTCCCTGTCTCCAGTCACCCCCTCTCTAACCCACTGCACCGAAGTGATCTTCCCAACTGTGATTCTGATCCCACCACACTCCTGCTCAGAGCTCTCAGAACACCACATTGCTCTTTGATGAAGCACGCAAGTCCTGACCTTGCATTTTAGGAACAGAACCCCAGCCTCACTTTCAGTGCTCCAGAGCTCTCTTCCTATGCTGCAGCCATAAGGAACAGTGTGTCCTACCACCAATGCATCTCGTTGTTCGACACCCTGGTTCTTTGCACCACAGTTTCTTCATCCACCTGGCTAACTCCTACTCACCTCTCAAGCCCCAACTCAAGTCTCTGCCCAGGGAAGCCTTCCTGGACTCCGTGGAAGCAGAGTTCCTGCCTCTTCTTGTTTTGTCCCTACTATTCCTTGTTCATCTGTTATCATGATCACATCGAACTGATACCACCTGAATGCTTGTCTGTTGTTCCCCAGCAGACAGAATTCTTTGGGTTCAGAGGCTGCACTTTGCTCACCATTTATTTATAAATTCATCCAACAAACATAGATTCAATATCTCATATGTGAGGTCCTGGGCTGGCACTGGGAACCTAGTGGAGAACATGACAGAGAAGGCTCTGTTCTAGCAGGAGAGTACAGATGGGAAACAAATGGATGAATAAAAAACGTCTGAGAGTGATAAGCAGGAGAGAAGGAAATATATCAGCAGGAGACAGAGTAGAGGGGTGCCGTGTGTTGGGACTATGTTGGGTGATCTCTCTGTTTCTCCTGTAGAAGGCACTAGAATGCTTGCTGACAGAAAGAAGGAGCGGGGGGGTGGTGAGAGCATGTGCCTCTCTTGGGTGCACGTGGCCTTGTGACTAGCTCATTAGTGAGGAGTCTAAGTGAGCGCACCCTTGGTCTATATTTTTCCAGAATGACAATTCTCAGATTGGATTGGCATCTTCACAAAGCTGACCAATATTCTCTCTCTCACCACAACTGCTGTGATTAACCCACAGTGGGAAGATTCGGAGCGTAGGAGCTGATGGGGAGCGAGTGTGGGCTCTACATCAGAGAAGCTCCGGAACAATTTGTGCTGTATGACAGCCTCAAAATGACAGCAATTACTACAAAAATAACCCTCACTGTTGCACGTGGCTTTCCATTTCAAAAGTACATCCATAGCCAATA
The DNA here is from genome assembly GCF_000442215.2 of Lipotes vexillifer. Taxonomy (NCBI): domain Eukaryota; kingdom Metazoa; phylum Chordata; class Mammalia; order Artiodactyla; family Lipotidae; genus Lipotes; species Lipotes vexillifer. The sequence goes on from NW_006792411.1 coordinate 3,063,114, forward strand.
TTGTATTTGAATCTCCCTGCAGACCTGTGAGACCACAAGCCCTATTTATGGAAAGGGAGACACTGGAACCCACAGAAGTGAAGAGGCTTCCCCAAGGTCATGTGCTGAACTGAGTATCCAATCCAGGGCTCTGATTCCAAAATCTGGGTTCCAGAGAGGGCCATCTTGGGAGGTGGTAAGCTCTCCGTCAGTTGAGCTATGCAAGGAGAAGCTGAGTATCCCCTAAACAAGGAGACAGAGGAGGCAACGGGGTGAGAGTTAAGCTACGTGGCCTCTTCTGCCCGCTTTTTAAGGTCTGGCTTTCTCACTGTAAGATTGTGCAAACAGCACATCTCCAGGTGCATAAAGGCTCTCTGTCCCCCTGCCTCTGGGAGATAACAAGAAGCAGAGCCTGCCCTCTTTCAGACTCTAATTGAGAGGTGTGTGGTTCTTCCTGCCGGGTGAGAAAGAAGGTCTGAAAACTAGTCCACGTTTTGGCAGATGGACCCAAAGCATTTGAACTTTAACGTCTGACGGGCCTCACATAGATGCCAGAGTCTCAGTCCTGCACATTCTCCTGTCCTTGAGCCCAGGACAAAGGGCCAGAAGAGACGGCTTTCTTGGTGACCATTGGCGAGGTCACTGTTTGGCTTCCAGCCACAGCCAGCCACCTGCTGGGGTGTCTGTTGGGTAAGAGAGGGTGGCTGGAACAGGACTTGCCAAACAGACAAGTTCAAGGAGGGTGTTGATGGCAGAGCTCTGAGTGGAAGTCCTGAGCCAAGGAGCCAGGCCCCTCCTGCTTTCCGGTGCCTTGGCCTCTGTGACGTCTCAGTCAGGGGGTGCTGGAATCACCCAGCTGTGACTGGCTGGCACTTTCATTCACTCCAGGCCTTTGGCCTTCCTCGGATCTGGAGGTCTCAGAGGGCTGTGGGGCAGCAAATGGATGGCATGGGGGTCAGGGACATGTGCCACGCCCTGAAGCAAAAGGCGGCCCCCAGCTTTGGAGGGCCCCCTGTGTCCCCGTGTCCCTGCAGTGCAGGTGGGAGCGTGTTCTAAAGACGTAGCCTCAGAAAAGAAGTGCCTCTGACTTCAGAGCAGGCGTACAGCTCTGGCCACAGCCAATGACAGCCTTTCTGGAAGTGCCTGGGGAGGTGAGAGGAGGGGTCTGGTCCCGAAACGCCCCTGAGCAGCAGCTTTTGTGTCAGATGGAGCAGGTTTGTGTCCTGGATCTGCTGCTTGTTCCCTGGGAGACCTCAGCCATGGTGCTTTGCTCTCTGAGCTTCAAATTCCCCATCGGTCCCTGGCTGGATGCTCCTGAATGTGAGGGCTTATGCACGTAAGGCACTTAGCAGAGCGAGAACTAGGTGGAAGAGATTGGTTACTTATTATTATTGTTTTATTGTTTTTTAGGGGAAGCGTCACTTTGCAGGAAAAGGCTGTGAATCATCGGGCTGAAATTTGTTCTCAGCGGAGTAATGGCATTGACTTCCAGCGATCACAGTACATAGGTTTTTTATGGAAGACTTAATAAGCTGAGAACACCTGTTCGGGTATTGGGCAAGCCCTGAATTTTGTTCTTCTTTTGATATTTAGCATTTAATATAGAGAATATTGGAGGATGTTATTCCACAAACTATCAAACATAACAAGTTATATTTAAAACTAAAGTACCAAAAATTTTTTAAATGCTGTTCAGTGTTACTCAGGAAAGTCACACTTTGGAAATGAAAGAGTCTTTGGAAACGAAAAAGAAACCTTTTAGAATAAATAATAATAGAAATCATAGTAATACCTGATCATTATTGAATGTTTCATACACGCTGGGCACTGTGATAAGCAGTTCCTAGTCAGTAACTCTTTTTTAAAAAATTAATTTATTTATTTTTGGCTGTGTTGGGTCTTGGTTGCTGCGCGCGGGCTTTCTCTAGTTGTGGCGAGCAGGGCTACTCTTCGTTGTGGTGCGCGGGCTTCTCATTGCGGTGGCTTCTCTTGTTGCAGAGCACGGGCCTTAGGCGCACGGGCTTCAGTAGTTGTGGCTTGTGGGCTCTAGAGCGCAGGCTTGCTAGTTGTGGTGCACGGGAGTAGTTGCTCTGCAGCGTGTGGGATCTTCCCGGACCAGGGCTCGAACCCGTGTCCCCTGCATTGGCAGGTGGATTCTTAACCACTGCACCACCAGGGAAGTCCTGTCCACATGTTCTTATTAACCCCATTTTACAGATGAGGAAATGGAGGCATAGTGAGGTTATGTGATCTACTCTAGGAAACGGTATTAGTTATCTATGGCTGTGGAGCAAATTACCCCACAGTTTAGCAGCTTACAACCAACGTTTATTATCTCACAGTTTCGGTGGGTCAGGAATCCCGGAGTGAATCAGCTGGGTGGTTCTGGGTCGGGATCTCTCATGAAGCTGTCCATCCAGGTGCTGGCTGGTGCTGCGGTCATCTGAAGGCTTGATGGAGAGCAGGATCCGCTTCCAAGATGGCTGTGTGTGTGTGTGTGTGTGTGTGTGTGTGTGTGTGTGTGTGTGTGTGTGAGTGAGTGCATGTCTGTAAGCATGTGTGTACATGACTGTCTGTGCATGTGCTGTGGGCAGCCAGCATGGGGACCGGATTGTGAGGGATCTTGCAGGCCCTGGTAAGAAGTCTGGGCTTCAAATTGGTTGGTGGAGCCTTATAGGGTTGAAGCAAAAAGTGCCATGGTCAGATTTGGCCTTTGGAAGGAACTGCGGGATGGGGCATGGGGCTGGAGGCCGAGGCTGGCCTGGGGCGAGCACATACCGTCCAGGAGACCATGGCTAGATGAGCGTTGGACAGACGAACTGAGAAGAAAGGGTGGGGGGAGGAAGGGACAGTTGCTGATTTGGTGAGTGGCGTTGAGGTCGAGGAGGAAGGGAAAGGCCCACGATGACACTTACTTTATTCGACGTGGCTACCCGGTAGGTACTGGTGCCATCACACAGAAGAGGACTCAGGAGGGGCGGGAGCTGGATGAGGGAGGAAGACGAGCCCAGTTTGGATCCTCTTGAGTGTGGTGCTTCTGGTTCCTCCATTGGTGCCAGGAGTGCTTGGCTATTTGGGTCTAGAGCTCTGCAGACGGGTGACGGCTGGGGAACAGGATCTGGGAGGCACCCTGCAGCATAATGACAAGAGCATGGGCTTTGAGGCTAGCTAGTCTCTGACTGTGAATGTTTTCCTCTCCGGGCCTCGGAGTCCTCCATGGTAAATTGAAAAAGAACCGTTCTGAAGATGGCACACATAATGCACACAGAGTTCTCTGGCATACAGTGGGCACATAATCAACTCTTTGTCTCCACCTTGTACCAGAAGGCCCAGGGGATGGTGAGAGGGATGGTCCCCTGGGGGGAAAGCAGGAGCTAGAATTGAGGCTGGTTCCTCCCTAGAGCTAGAATTTGGGTATACATGATCCCCCTCAGCACCCGCCACAAAAGGCCCTGCTTCCACCAGTTCCCAAAGACTGGCTGTGAGTCATCTCTGCTGCTGCCTTTGTTTTGAGGATGCCTGATGCGGCCTGGCTCTGCAATGATGCAGAGGCTGATGCTGTTGCTAGGCAACAGAGCTACAGCACAAATCCTTTGAGGCCTCTCTGCCACTCACCCCTCAACCCAGACCTGCTCACAGTGGTTGCCTTGGAATTGGCTGTGAAAATGGGGAGGGACTTTGGACTTCACATACCCTGAAGTCCAAAGGTGTGTTAGGGCGGTGGGGGATTACACGCACAACAGGAACAATTGTAATAGCTTCCGTTTACCGAGCACTTGTTCTGTGCCAACCACTGTCCGTGGATCAACTCATTTAATTTTTTATAGCAGCTCCAAGATGCATCTTATAACTACTCCCATTTTATAGGCGAGAAACCCATGATTTAGAAAGGAAAAGTGGCTTATCCAATTCCACCTAAATATGAAGTGGTGGAACTGAGATTTAAACCGAGGGCCTTCTGATTCCAGGGCTCATGAGTGGAAGGGGAATTCGGCTTTGATTTCCTGCCTGATTTCAGCACTCCCGGCTTCATCTACCATCCTCAATTCATTCTCTGCAAAGCAACCAGAAATCAGATCGTGTGCTCCTGCCACAGCCCACGCACACTGCCAGTGCCCTCAGGATACTCCTTAAGTTGAATAGCACCGCTGCCTGTGGCCTGAAGCTGCCAGGCGCTCTTTTTTTTTTGAATGTAAGTTTTATTGTGTGTGTGTACCACAGGTTCAATATATATGAATTATGTCAAATTGATTACATTGTTTTTCAAAATAAAGAATTTTTGATATCCTACATCAGCTTCATAATATAAATGCAGAAAAACTATATTATTTTTTTCTAAAGTTCATCCCTTTTTAACAGTTAGTGGTTTATAGTATACCGAATGAGCCAGGCGCTCTTTGATGGGATGGCGTTGCTTCCCTTATTCATGCTTCCTCCTCCCTCCTTTTTGTTTGTGTTTCCTTTTCTCTAAGCTTCATGCTTTTGGTTGCTTCAGAGCACATGACATCCCCCACCTTCACCTTGGGAGCTCCAGGCTTCAGCTCAGACACCCCTCCTCTCAGCAGCCTTCCTGGAGGCTGACTGGGGGTGACTTTTGAATGCCAGGTCATCCTGCAGCCCCCTCTCTGCCCATTCACATGACCCTCCTTTACCAAGAACTGGGATTCCACATCTCACTTAACACTTCATCTGCTCCAATCTCTGGTCCAGGCCCTGGCACACAGGACAGGCCCAAGAAATACTTTCTGAATGAATTGACAGCTGAAGAGTAGATGTTTGAATCTGGGTAGCCAGCTTCCTGGGGTCTTACATTCATTTGGGAGAAAGCTGAGCCTTAGCATTCAACCTGCTGCTCTTCTGGGCCAGAATTTCCGCCGAGGTCTAGGGTCCATCCGAGGGTAAGCTCTCAGGTTGAACAAGTAGCCCATTTTGCGGGTGAGGAACTGAGGCTCAGAGACAGGAAGCGACTTGCTCAAGGCAGCACAGCTTGTGACTAACAGGATCTAAGCCCAATTCTCTCTGGTCCCATAGCTCTGCTGTGAAGTTGCAGGTCTCTCTGAAGAGCATTTAAAGTGAAATGGGGCAGAAAGAAGAGCACTGACATTTTCACAAATCCACAGTGTTAGATGACACCTGCCAGAAAATGAAAAGACCAAATGGGGGGAGGGAGCGGAGAAGTGTGGAGAACAGCGGGGTTAGGGAGTTACAGGAAAGCACAGGGAAAGAGCGGCAGGGCTAC